>NC_084805.1:9958624-10283874 GCF_963583255.1 Pyrus communis | reverse complement strand
GTTGTTGGAATGTTTAGGTGATTCTTTGATTTCAATGTTTCATTTTAATTCTCTTTGTGTTGTGCGTATGAGGAATGGAAGAGAAGAGTGCCTAAACGTTCATACAATTCAAGTTTGAGTTGTTGGAATGTTTAGGCGTTTCTTTGATTTCAAAGATATGAGGAACTAAACCCCCCTTAGCTAGGGGGTGATTCGAAATATATGTTTATGCTTGCATTTTGATTTGATTACTTCTAATTGCATTTCATAAGTTGTGGATTCAATTTGTTTAACCGTTTGATTGATAACTTATTTATGAATGTTTATTAAGAATGCGCGCTTAATTTTCATGCATAAATATGACGCTAGAATATAAGTGAATTTCACCTAATCGTTATGAGCTTATATTCACAAGTAGTGGAGGTTGCTTATAAACAATCGCGTTAAATGAATTCTTGGCATTAGTTTCATGCGTATTCCATAGTAACGAATGCCTTGTCAACACTTATAGTTTTCATGATGCTTAATGATCTTTGATTGTATCTTTATTGTGCTTTTCACGTAAAGGACTTTTGGAGAATGTGGTGAATTGCGTTGCGCTAACCCATCCAATTCATTAACTTAAGGAGAACTTGACGGTTAATTTAAGCGGACCTAATTAACCCGGGGCGTTGAGTTTCATAATTTATCGAAAGACCAACTGAGAATCAATCTTGTATGCAAGTGTAACATGTATGGAGATGAACCCCTTAGCTAGCATTCATCCATAAATTTCATATTTACATTCTGTCTAGTTTATTAACTTGTTTCGTTATTTCAAATTTCGTAAAACCTCAATCCCCCTTTTGCTTTAATGTTCATTTTAGTTAGAATTCAATTTAGTTTGTGTTTTTAAAGCATTTTGAGTTTTTGGTTTGTCTTAGTGTTTTAAACTTTAATTTTGTATTCTTTGAGTCTAGTTTAGTGTTTTAAACTGTGTTTTTAAGTTTTTGAGTCAGTTTCCAAGAGATTTGCAATCCCTCCTAATCCCCGGTCCAGAACGATCCCTACTTATACTTATACTACAAATTGACAAAAAGAGGGTTTAATTTGTGTGCGTATAAATCACGCATCAAATTTTGGCGCCGTTGCCGGGGATTAGAAAATTTGCTAATCCCTTGGATTGTTTTATTTTCGTTTGTTTTTATTTTATTCCAGATTCTTATGTTATTTTGTTTCTTGTTCTAGGTACTAGTTTATGACTCGGAGTTCTCATCCGATTCGTGAACGTATCCTGGAGTGATTGGGTTCTTCGTCCGGCTGCAAGACGTAAAAGAAAGCGCTACTTGGGAGGCAACCCAATGCATTTTGAAAAAAAAAAAAAAAAAAAAAAAAAAAAAAAAACATGGCAGAACGATGGAGGCTTCACAAAGGTTGTTTACTTAAAGACCCACTACGTGGCAAAACTCTTGAAGCGGAAGGCATCGGGACGGAAGGCATCGGAGCGGAAGGCATCGGAGCTGGAGGCATCGAAGATAGAGCATTCGAGGCCTCAATACTTGGCCAAACGCTGGATGATCCAGGAAAAAGGTGCCTCTGGAGGAAAGACGAAAACCTTTGACGGTCACTTTGAATCCGACCTTCAGACTCTTGCAGTTCATCAAGCTTCCTCTTCATGCCCGTCGAATAGTTGTTGGCAAGCACGTGCAAACTTCTATTCTCATGCTTAAGCAGTTTGATCTCCTGCTTAAGACTTTCCACCTCTGCCATCAATGATTCCACCTGACGGGAGCGGGCAAGCAGGCGTTGGCCCATGTTGGACACAGAACTCGCACACTGATAGGAGCATATTCATGCGACTTAAATAGCTTGTTCTCGTGCATTTACGTTATGTTTCTTTAGTTATTTTAGTACTTTAAGCTATTTTCGTGTGTTTGTAGGTCCAAAGGGCTAAAGGAGCAAAAAGATGCATTTTGGAGACATTTGGAGCACTTTTGGGCTAAGGACGGATAGCTTATGCTTGAAGCCAAAGTGTTGGACGAAATTGAAGACCTAATTGGAGCCAAAGTGTTGGAACCTTGTTCTCTTTAGTTTTAGGACATTTAAACCTTTCCTAATCCCAATCATGCCATGCATAACACACATCCATTCTAACACATTGTCATTGCACATGCATTTCCTTCATTAGTTAACCCACATGCACTTATCACTTATCATCACCACATATCATATCACTTAATCACTTATCACTTATCATCACCACTTAACCACTTATCATATCATAACCACATATCATATCACTTATCACTTAACATATCATCCACCTACTTCACCTACAACATCCACTTCACCTACAACATCCACCTACTTCACCTACAACATCCACTTCACCTACAACATCCACCTACTTCACCTACAAATGACATAGCCATATGTTCCCTCCACTATTCCTATAAATACCCTTGCATTCATTCATTCATGGACATCTCATTTCATACACAACACACCATTTTTCCATTTCCCTATTAATCCAAACACCACTCCCCAAACTATTCACACCATCAAACTATCCTTAGACCTTGTGCTACAACAACGAGGAAGAGAAGAGTGCCTAAACGTTCATACAATTCAAGTTTGAGTTGTTGGAATGTTTAGGTGTTTCTTTGATTTCAATGTTTAAATTCAATTCTCTTTGTTTGTACGTATGAGGAATGGAAGAGAAGAGTGCCTAAACGTTCATACAATTCAAGTTTGAGTTGTTGGAATGTTTAGGTATTTCTTTGATTTCAAAGTTATAATAAATTAAACCCCCTTTAGCTAGGGGTGATTCGAAATATATGTTTATGCTTGCATTTTGATTTGATTAATTCTAATTGCGTTTCATAAGTTGTGGTTCAATTTGTTTAACCGTTTGATTGATAACTTATTTATGAATGTTTATTAAGAATGCGCGCTTAATTTTCATGCATCAATATGACGCTAGAATATAAGTGAGTTTCACCTAATAGTTACGAACTTATATTCACAAGTAGTGGAGGTTGCTTATAAACAATCGCGTTAAATAAATTCTTGGCATAAGTTTCATGCGTAGTCCATAGTAACGAATGCCTCGTCAACACTTAAAGTTTTCATGATGCTTAATGATCTTTGATTGTATCTTTATTGTGCTTTTCACGTAAAGGACTTTTGGAGAATGTTGTGAATTGCGTTGCGCTAACCCATCCAATTCATTAACTTAAGGAAAACTTGACGGTTAATTTAAGCGGACCTAATTGACCCGGGGCGTTGAGAATTAATGATTTGTTGAAATGCAATTGGAAATCGTTTTATTATGCAAGTATAACATATGTGGAGATGAACCCCGTAGCTAACTTTCCATCCATTTGTTCTTTCTTTTCTTGTTTCTGTTTTCATGTTTAATTTAACTTGTTATTCAATTATGTTAAACATGTGAAACTAATTTCTTTTTAGTTAGAGGCGAATTTGAAGCCATGGACATATGTTGGTTATGATTTGATTTACTCCAGTTATGAATTCATGAACTTTAGATGTGGGTTACTTTTCTGTTTTGATTAAGAACTTGTTTATGTATGTGGGTTGAGGGTCGACACTTAATTTGCATGCCTAAGATTTGATGCTAGGATATAAGGGAATTTCACCTAATCGTTATGAACTTATATTCATGAGTAGTAAAAATCGCTAGTCACGATTGTGTTTAGTAAACCCTAGGCTGGATTAACATGCGTATTCCATAGTTATGAATGCCTAGTCAATGTTTATGATTTCCGTTGAACTTAATGATCTTTGTTGAATGTCTCTATCATGCATATTCCATGTGAGAGACTTTGATTAGGAATAATTTGGTTGTAATGCGTATCCCATTCAATCCAATGAATCTAGGGAAATCTGAAGGTTAATTTAAGCGGACCTAATTAACTTGGAGCATTGTCATTCATCGTTTGTTGAAGTCATAACTGGGAGTCAAATTATATGTTTATGTTCATGTGTGGATAAGGAACCCTCTAACTAGTTTTTCTTCATTCTATTCCATCAATTTCGTTTGTACAATCTGTTTTGTTTCCAAGTTTCTATTTTAGTTTAATTTCGTCCAAAACCAATCCCCCATTTATTTTAAAGTGTTAGATTAGTTAGAAATACATTTATTTTGTGTTTTTACGTTTTTTTTTTAGTCAAATCCAAGTGATTAACAATCCCTCCTAATCCCCGGTCCAGAACGATCCCTACTTATACATATACTACAATTTGACGAAAAGAGGGTTTAATTTGTGTGCGTATAAATCTCGCATCAAATTTTGGCGCCGTTGCCGGGGATTAGAAAATTTGCTAATCCCTTGGATTGTTTGTTTCTGTATTGTCTTTTAGATTTAGTTTTTATTTGTGTTTTGTTTGTTAAGAACAACATGGCACTTGATAACGCTTTTCTTTTCTCACAGCTCATGGAAAGGTCCCAAATGCAAAGAGTTGATATATCTAATCTTCAATCAAGGAATAACGTGTTTTCCAATACTTACAATTCGGATTGGAGTGATCATTCAAACTCTATGTGGTGGGAACCTCAAAATGCTCAACAAGGAGGATATTGGCAGCCACCACAACCTCATATTCAATATGCCCAACCAAACTCAAGTTCGTCAATAGATTATAATCAAAAGCTTAATGAATTAATTTGTTTGGTGCAGGGCTCACAAAATCAAGACAATGAGGCTCAACAAGAAGGATATTGGCAGCCATATGAGGAGTTTTATTCAATGCCTATGCAGCCACCACAAAGGTTGGACCACTTGGATAAGCAAATTGGGCAGATCGCGGAGTTCGTAGGACAATTTCGAGACCAAGGCGAACTCCCTAGTTCAACCATTGCAAATCAGAAGGGAGAATTTGAAAACACCAATGCTATCATGTTGAGAAGTGACAAGGAGGTTGGAACGGACCCTCAACCATCAAAACCAAATCACAAGGAAGAGGAATACACCCAACCCACGGAAAGGGTGGAAACACCTTTACCGGAGGCACCTATTGCTCCTATGCCATCTAATACAGGTATGGTTGTTCCAAATTTCATTATTTTTAACCCCGTTCCAACAAGTATCCCTATTCCTTGCAGATTCATGACTTCCAAGGAAGAAGAAGGTGAAAAAGACATCTTGGAAGCCCTTTCAAAGGTGACAAGTAGGGAATGTCATGAATTCATCAAAGAGGACGTTCTTGAAACCACAAAATCCAAAGAAGTTAAATTTGATGACATTGGACAAGTCATAACCATCACTTGCAATCTGGCCAAGTCCAATATCCCTGAAACTTTCAAAGGAGTGGTGTTTGTCATTGAGTTCTTGTCGGACAAAACAAGTAAGTTTTTTTCAAATTCCTTTACATTTTATACTAACTTGCTATTTTTTATGAATCAGGCACCTACACTAGAATTCAAACCATTGCCGGTTCACTTCAAGTATCACCTTCCATTCAAGGACCAATTCCATGCCGTTTGATTTTATTTATGTTAATAATAAAAAATAAAAAAATAAAAAAATAAAAAAAAAAAAAGAGAAAGAAAGATACTAAACATGGAGAAAGGTGGAGCTTCACAAAGCTTGTTTGCGTGAAGCCCCACTACGAGGCGCAGAAGCGGAAGGCATAGAAGCGAGAGGCATAGTAGCGGGAGGCATCGGAGCGGAAGCCATCGGAGCGGGAGGCATCGGAGCTAGAGCATTCCAGGCCTCAATACTTGGCCAAGCGCTGGATGACCCAGGAAAAAGGTGCCTCTGGAGATAAGACGCAAGCCTTTGACGGTCACTGTGAATTCGACCCTCAGATTCTTGCAGCTCATCAAGCTTCCTCTTCATCCCCGACGAATAGTTATTTGCAAGCACATGCAAACTTCTATTCTCGTACTTAAGGTGCTGGATCTCTTACTTAAGTCTTTCCACCTCTGCCATCAACGATTCCACTTGGCGGGACCGAGCAAGCAGGCGTTGGCCCATGTTGGACACAGAACTCGCACACTGAACACTAAGTGCGAGGGACTCTTGAACGGCCAACTCATCGGACCGTCCTGACAGCAGCCTACTATCTTTTGGAGTGAGGAGGTTTTTAGCTACTATTGTAGCTGTTGTGGCGTCCTGCATCACAGAGTCTTCACCTGAAAGAGGACCGTTAGAAGATAAAAAAGAAGGGCGCCATACATTACCTTGACGGGGCGCAACAGGATCGCTGCTGAGACTCAAATCTAAGCTAAGGTTCGATGAGTTTGCCATTTTTTTCAAAAGTGTTCAAAGAGAAGGGGTGGATGGAGTTAAAATTTCACAAAGGGCCGGAGTCGAGTTTCAGGAATGGGAAATCTTCAGAGTGTGTGTGTTGGGGTGATTGATAGCTCTATAAAAAGCCAAGACGACGCGTCCACCGATTCAAAGAGCCGGGTTTTCCGGTGTAATTTAGGCGACGCGTTCTCTGCTTTTCAGAAGACGCGTTCAACTTTGTCAAAAGATTTCTGACAAAGCTGAAAACACGTGGAGGCCATCATCGCAACTACACATCTTTAGCCGACAAGCGCAAAGTTCGGCGACGCTTTCTCTGCTTTTCAGAAGACGTGTGCAGCTTTGTCAAAAGGAGCCGCATCTGCACTACCACGTGTCGTTCAGAAAGCGAAGGGGCGTCGTTCAGAAATCGAAGGGGCGCCTGCTCAGAAATCGAAGAGGCGTATTCAAAGATCGAAGAGGCACCACTATTTCAAAGAGCCGGATTTGCGGGATCAAAACGTTTGTCGACAAGGGTAAAAAGTACCACCACTTGATATTATCTCTATATATGTCGACCTTCGTCTTTTATGGCAGGGCAAACCTGAAGAAAATGCCCAACTCTCCCTCACCTCTGAGGGCGCACTCCCAGCAAAGCCTTTCGAAATACTCAATTCTTTCTTCTTCCCCAAAGATGATACCAGATGCCTGGAGTACATATGACCCAGGAGAAAACGGCGGATTGAAGCATGTGCTGATTCATTCACCGCTTCTTCAAAGCAAAGGTATCTCATATCATCAAGGTCAAAAGCAAAAATATCTCATATCATGCTCTTTCCCTGTCTTTTTCTTTGTTCTTGTTTTTACTTGCATGGCAAAGTAAAAGAAGCAATCAGCCGGCACTTGGAGTCAGTCTTCCGATCTGGAGCCAACTGCCTGGAATCTATTCCTGATTGCTTACCTAGCGTTGCTCTCGAGTATTCATCTTCAACGGTTGTTACACTTCCAGAGAAGGGATCACTCCTGCAAAGATTGAACAAAGAAACAGATAACAGGAGGAAGCTCAGACCTTCGGGGGAAACCAAAAGAACCATCCTGCTGCCCAGTTCAAGAAGTAGCACAAAGGAAAATCAACGATGGGCAGAAACCAGTTCAAGAGTAAGCCTGTGGAATCACAAAGATCAAAGCCTCAATGCAATCACCAAGGAGAAGAGGGAATTTACACTCCATAACCAGATTTGCGTCCCTAAACTCTTCTCTTTGTTAATTACATTATGCCATGTTTAGTATGTTTAGTTGCTTTTTGTGTGTTTACTTATGTTTTGTGTGAACCATATGCTTAAAACATTGAGGACAATGTTTGATTTAAGTATGGGGGGGGGTAACTAAGTATATTTAATGCAAATTCGTGGGATTTTATCACCCATAACTTCAAATGTTGTTCCTTGCTGTTTTAAGGTGTTTTTAAGTTGTTTTAGAGTGTTTTAGTGTGTTTTGTTTTATAATTCGAAAATCCCATAAAAATTTGAAAAATTGTTTTGAAAAACCCAAAAAAAGTTGTTTCAAGAGTCGTTTTTGTGTGTTTGTGTCTTAGGGTACCTTCCAACACAATGATAAGGATTTGGTTTATAATTGCATGACGGTTAGAAAGAGTTATAAACATAGAGAAAAGTTTGATTTACTCTTGGTATATGCTTGGTTATGGTTATAATGTATGACTTCACATGCAATCATAAAAGAAAAAAAATTCGTTTTTGTAACATGCTTGAAGGAAGGAACTCAAACAAACGCTACAACCCTGAGAGACTTGAGCCTATAACGTTCTTTGGAGAGTATAATCTGTGATTTCTTGTTTTCTAAAGTCGTTGCATGATCTCATTATTCTTTGCTTGGTTACTACTTAGAAGGCGTTTCATCATATAGTTCCAAATGCTAGAACTCATGCCCATTTCATTCAAAGCATGTTATTGATTTGCATAACACATATTCAAGAAGAAGTTGTGTAGTGACCACCACCATAGCCAAATAGCCTTACTTCCCATACTTCGTATATGTTGTAAGTTTTAACCCCGTTGAGCCTCGTTTTGCCTTTATTCCTTGTTTACCCACATCACCCCTTACCTAGCTTAGAGTAGGACTTTCCTATACCCTTGTTCTTAAAGTTTAGTGAGCATGACTTAAATGAATTCCTTTTGAGTTACATTATGCAAGAACATGAGTGTGGGGGAGTAAAAGTTTGTTCTTACATTTATATGTATGTTTTGAGATTTAAAAGAAAAAGAAGATTCGAAAAAAAAAAAAAAAAAAAAAAAAAAAAAAAAAAAAAAAGGAGTGAAAATAAGTAAGAATGAACTCACGAGCGTTGATGGTTGAAGAAAGGGTCCAAAAAGTTGAATATGGCCCTAAGTTTTGTGTGATTTTCCCTTGGTTGTTCAAAGTTGACTTCTGCGTTCTTAAGGGAATTCTAAGTGCCTAATTCAATACTTTGCTCACTATTGCTTTAAGAATGTTTGTTTATCCTTCACCTTTCATTGTTAGCCAATACCCTAGCCCCGTTACTACCCTTTGACTTCTATATTGAGTGTTATGTATTTCAATTGTGGAGTTTGAACTTGGTATGAGCTTATGGTGTCACTGGTTCTCGCGTCTAAGTAGTAGCATTCCATTCATGAGATCATATCTAAACATGCTTATTAACTCCAGAAAATGCTTTCCTTATTATAACATATGTGAGTGTTCGTTTTTATGATTACATCAATCTTCTCACATATAACTAGTTTAGGGTGTGTAGTCAGAAAATCTGTGTGAAAAACGAGAGCATATCTTGTAAGGAATTGAGCAAATTCTCTAAGGCATGTTACTACATTCAAAATATAGTTTTAAATGCTTAATTGTGAATTAGTATGTGGTGACTATGATTAAGAATGTACTTAAGTGTCAAGATGGCTAAAATCTGTGGGAATAATGATTTTTAACTTGTCTTGTGCATTGGAAATCCGTGAGACGATTGTTGGAAGGTGTAGGTTGTGTTTTGTTCGTTTTGTCTAGTTTCGTGTTCTTTTGTTTTGTTTTGCTCGAGGACTAGCAAAAGATAAGTGTGGGGGTATTTGATAGGAGCATATTCATGCGACTTAAATAGCTTGTTCTCGTACATTTACGTTATGTTTCTTTAGTTATTTTAGTACTTTAAGCTATTTTCGTGTGTTTGTAGGTCCAAAGGGCTAAAGGAGCAAAAAGATGCATTTTGGAGACTTTTGGAGCACTTTTGGGCTAAGGACGGATAGCTTATGCTTGAAGCCAAAGTGTTGGACGAAATTGAAGACCTAATTGGAGCCAAAGTGTTGGAACCTTGTTCTCTTTAGTTTTAGGACATTTAAACCTTTCCTAGTTTAGTGTTTTAAACTGTGTTTTTAAGTTTTTGAGTCAGTTTCCAAGAGATTTGCAATCCCTCCTAATCCCCGGTCCAGAACGATCCCTACTTATACTTATACTACAAATTGACAAAAAGAGGGTTTAATTTGTGTGCGTATAAATCACGCATCAAATTTTGGCGCCGTTGCCGGGGATTAGAAAATTTGCTAATCCCTTGGATTGTTTTATTTTCGTTTGTTTTTATTTTATTCCAGATTCTTATGTTATTTTGTTTCTTGTTCTAGGTACTAGTTTATGACTCGGAGTTCTCATCCGATTCGTGAACGTATCCTGGAGTGATTGGGTTCTTCGTCCGGCTGCAAGACGTAAAAGAAAGCGCTACTTGGGAGGCAACCCAATGCATTTTGAAAAAAAAAAAAAAAA
This sequence comes from Pyrus communis, assembly GCF_963583255.1. Lineage (NCBI taxonomy): Eukaryota > Viridiplantae > Streptophyta > Magnoliopsida > Rosales > Rosaceae > Pyrus > Pyrus communis. The sequence continues at coordinate 10,273,870 of NC_084805.1, read as the reverse complement.
AAAAAAAAAAAAAACATGGCAGAACGATGGAGGCTTCACAAAGGTTGTTTACTTAAAGACCCACTACGTGGCAAAACTCTTGAAGCGGAAGGCATCGGGACGGAAGGCATCGGAGCGGAAGACATCGGAGCTGGAGGCATCGAAGATAGAGCATTCGAGGCCTCAATACTTGGCCAAACGCTGGATGATCCAGGAAAAAGGTGCCTCTGGAGGAAAGACGAAAACCTTTGACGGTCACTTTGAATCCGACCTTCAGACTCTTGCAGTTCATCAAGCTTCCTCTTCATGCCCGTCGAATAGTTGTTGGCAAGCACGTGCAAACTTCTATTCTCATGCTTAAGCAGTTTGATCTCCTGCTTAAGACTTTCCACCTCTGCCATCAATGATTCCACCTGACGGGAGCGGGCAAGCAGGCGTTGGCCCATGTTGGACACAGAACTCGCACACTGAACACTAAGTGCGAGGGACTCTTGAACGGCCAACTCATCGGACCGTCCTGACAGCAGCCTACTATCTTTTGGAGTGAGGAGGTTCCTAGCTACTATTGTAGCTGTTGTGGCGTCCTGCATCACGGAGTCTTCACCTGTGAGAGGACCGTTAGAAGATAAGAAAGAAGGGCGCCATACGTTACCTTGACGCGGCGCGCCCGTATCACTGCTAAGGCTCAATTCCAAGCTAAGGTTCGATGGGTTTGCCATTTTTCAAAAGTGTTCAAAGAGAGGGGCGGATGGAGTTAATTCTCAAAGGGCCGGAGTCGATTTTCAAGAATGGGAATTCTTCAGAGTGTGTTTGTTGTGGTGATCGATAGCTCTATAAAAGCCAAGGCGACGCGTCCACCGATTCAAGAAGCCGGAATTTCCGGCGTAATTTAGGCGACGCTTTCTCGACTTTTCTGAAGGCGCGTTCAACTTTGTCAAAAGATTTCTTCTTTTCAGACAACACGTGGAGGCCATCATCGCAACTACACATCTTTAGCCGACAAGCGCAAAGTTCGGCGACGCTTTCTCTGCTTTTCAGAAAACGCGTGCAGCTTTGTCAAAAGGAGCCGCGTCCGCACTACTACGTGTCGTTCAGAAAGCAAAAGGGGCGTCGTTCAGAAATCGAAAGGGCGCCTGCTCAGAAATCGAAGAGGCGTCGTTCTGATATCGAAGAGACATTTGTCGATAAGGGTAAAAGAACAGTACCACCACTTGATATTATCTCTATATATGTCGACCTTCGTCTTTTATGGCAGGGCAAACCTGAAGAAAATGCCCAACTCTCCCTCACCTCTGAGGGCGCACTCCCAGCAAAGCCTTTCGAAATACTCAATTCTTTCTTCTTCCCCAAAGATGATACCAGATGCCTGGAGTACAGATGACCCAGGAGGAAACGGCACAACAAATACATGTGCTGATTCATTCACCGCTTATTCAAAAGCAAAGGTATCTCATATCATCAAGGTCAAAAGCAAAAGTATCTCATATCATGCTCTTTCCCTGTCTTTTTCTTTGTCCTTGTTCTTACTTGCATGGCAAAGTAAAAGAAGCAATCAGCCGGCACTTGGAGTCAGTCTTCCGATCTGGAGCCAACTGCCTGGAATCTATCCCTGATTGCTTACCTGGCGTTGCTCTCGAGTAGTCATCTTCAACGGTTGATACACTTCCAGAGAAGGGACCACTCCTGCAAAGATTGAACAAAGAAACAGATTACAGGAGGAAGCTCAGACCTTCGGGGGAGACCCTAAAGGGAATCCTGCTGCCCAGATCAAGAGTAGCACAAAGGAAAATCAACGATGGGCAGAAACCAGTTCAAGAGTAAGCCTGTGGAATCACAAAGATCAAAGCCTCAATGCAATCACCAAGGAGAAGAGGGAATTTACACTCCATAACCAGATTTGCATCCCTAAACTCTTCTCTTTGTTAATTACATTATGCCATGTTTAATATGTTTAGTTGCTTTTTGTGTGTTTACTTATGTTTTGTGTGAATCTATGCTTAAAACATTGAGGACAATGTTTGATTTAAGTGTGGGGGGGTAACTAAAGTGTTTTGATGCAAATTCGTAGGGTTTTATCCACCATAACTTCTAATGTTGTTCCTTGCTATTTTAAGGTGTTTTTAAGTTGTTTTAGAGTGTTTTAGTGTGTTTTGTTTTATAATTCGAAAATCCCATAAAAATTTGAAAAATTGTTTTGAAAAACCCAAAAAGAGTTGTTTTAAAGTTGTTTTTGTGTGTGTGTTTGTGTCTTAGGGTACCTTCCAACACAACGATAAGGATTTGGTTTATAATTGCATGACGGTTAGAAAGAGTTATAAACATAGAGAAAAGTTTGATTTACTCTTGGTATATGCTTGGTTATGGTTATAATGTATGACTTCACATGCAATCATAAAAGAAAAAAAAATTCGTTTTTGTAACATGCTTGAAGGAAGAAACTCAAACAAACGCTACATCCCTGTGAGACTCGAGCCATTACTTTCTTTGGAGAGTTATTTTCTGTGATTCTTTATTTTCTAAAGTTGTTGCATGATCTCATTATTCCTTGCTTGGTTGCTACTTAGAATGCAATTGTATCATGATAGAACTAAATGCTAGAACTCATGCCCATTTCATTCAAAGCATGTTATTGATTTGCATAACACATATTCAAGAAGAAGTTGTGTAGTGACCACCACCATAGCCAAATAGCCTTACTTCCCATACTTCATATATGTTGTAAGTTTTAACCCCGTTGAGCCTTGTTTAGCCTTTATTCTTTGTTTACCCACATTTTCCTCACCTAGCCTAGTTTAGGACAATCCCCACCCTTGTTCTTAAAAGATAGTGAGCATGACTTAATTGAATTCCTTTTGAGTTACATTATGAAAGAAAATAAGTGTGGGGGAGAGAATGTTTAAGTGTTGATGTTTTGAGATTCAAAAGAAAAGAAAAAAAAAAAAGAGAAAAGAAAGAAAGAAAGAAAAAAAAAAAAAGAGCTTGAAAAAAAAAAAAAAAAAAAAAAAATGAAAGAATAAGTGATTGAAGAAAGGTTCCAAAACACCAATTCTGGGCGTAAATTGTCTAAATTCTCCCTTTTTGTTCAAAAGTTGAGTTTTCATTCAAAAGTGAATTCTAAGTTGATTCAAATGCTTTGCTCACTATTTCTTTAAAAACCTTTGTTTTCCATATCCCTTCTTTGTTATCCACATACCCCAAGCCCCGTTACAACCCTTGACTTCTATCTTTAGTGTTGTGTATTTCAATTTGTGGAGTTTGAACTTGGTATGAGCATATGGTATCACTGGTTCTCGCGTCTAAGTAGTAGCATTCCATTCATGAGATCATATCTAAACATGCTTATTAACTCCAGAAATTGCTTCCTTTGAAATACATATATGTGAGTGTTCGTTTTTATGATTACATCAATCTTCTCACATATAACTAGTTTAGGGTGTGTAGTCAGAAAATCTGTGTGAAAAACGAGAGCATATCTTGTAAGGAATTGAGCAAATTCTCTAAGGCATGTTACTACATTCAAAATATAGTTTTAAATGCTTAATTGTGAATTAGTATGTGGTGACTATGATTAAGAATGTACTTAAGTGTCAAGATGGCTAAAATCTGTGGGAATAATGATTTTTAACTTGTCTTGTGCATTGGAAATCCGTGAGACGATTGTTGGAAGGTGTAGGTTGTGTTTTGTTCGTTTTGTCTAGTTTCGTGTTCTTTTGTTTTGTTTTGCTCGAGGACTAGCAAAAGATAAGTGTGGGGGTATTTGATAGGAGCATATTCATGCGACTTAAATAGCTTGTTCTCGTACATTTACGTTATGTTTCTTTAGTTATTTTAGTACTTTAAGCTATTTTCGTGTGTTTGTAGGTCCAAAGGGCTAAAGGAGCAAAAAGATGCATTTTGGAGACTTTTGGAGCACTTTTGGGCTAAGGACGGATAGCTTATGCTTGAAGCCAAAGTGTTGGACGAAATTGAAGACCTAATTGGAGCCAAAGTGTTGGAACCTTGTTCTCTTTAGTTTTAGGACATTTAAACCTTTCCTAATCCCAATCATGCCATGCATAACACACATCCATTCTAACACATTGTCATTGAACATGCATTTCCTTCATTAGTTAACCCACATGCACTTATCACTTATCATCACCACATATCATATCACTTAATCACTTATCACTTATCATCACCACTTAACCACTTATCATATCATAACCACATATCATATCACTTATCACTTATCACTTAACATAACATCCACCTACTTCACCTACAACATCTACTTCACCTACAACATCCACCCACTTCACCTACAACATCCACCCACTTCACCTACAACATCCACCTACTTCACCTACAACATCCACCCACTTCACCTACAACATCCACCTACTTCACCTACAACATCCACTTCACCTACAACATCCACCTACTTCACCTACAACATCCACCTACTTCACCTACAAATGACATAGCCATATGTTCCCTCCACTACTCCTATAAATACCCTTGCATTCATTCATTCATGAACATCTCATTTCATACACAACACACCACAAACACATCCTTTTCTCTCTTAGCCGTGAGTCTCCCTTAGAATCCAAAAACCATCTTTCCATTTCCATCACTCCTCACTCCATTCCACACTTCCATTCCCCCAAACCAACTATCCTTAGACCTTATGCTACAATAAAGAGGAAGAGAAGAGGGCCTAAACGTTCATACAATTCAAGTTTGAGTTGTTGGAATGTTTAGGTGATTCTTTGATTTCAATGTTTCATTTTAATTCTCTTTGTGTTGTACGTATGAGGAATGGAAGAGAAGAGTGCCTAAACGTTCATACAATTCAAGTTTGAGTTGTTGGAATGTTTAGGCGTTTCTTTGATTTCAAAGATATGAGGAACTAAACCCCCCTTAGCTAGGGGGTGATTCGAAATATATGTTTATGCTTGCATTTTGATTTGATTACTTCTAATTGCATTTCATAAGTTGTGGATTCAATTTGTTTAACCGTTTGATTGATAACTTATTTATGAATGTTTATTAAGAATGCGCGCTTAATTTTCATGCATAAATATGACGCTAGAATATAAGTGAATTTCACCTAATCGTTATGAGCTTATATTCACAAGTAGTGGAGGTTGCTTATAAACAATCGCGTTAAATGAATTCTTGGCATTAGTTTCATGCGTATTCCATAGTAACGAATGCCTTGTCAACACTTATAGTTTTCATGATGCTTAATGATCTTTGATTGTATCTTTATTGTGCTTTTCACGTAAAGGACTTTTGGAGAATGTGGTGAATTGCGTTGCGCTAACCCATCCAATTCATTAACTTAAGGAGAACTTGACGGTTAATTTAAGCGGACCTAATTAACCCGGGGCGTTGAGTTTCATAATTTATCGAAAGACCAACTGAGAATCAATCTTGTATGCAAGTGTAACATGTATGGAGATGAACCCCTTAGCTAGCATTCATCCATAAATTTCATATTTACATTCTGTCTAGTTTATTAACTTGTTTCGTTATTTCAAATTTCGTAAAACCTCAATCCCCCTTTTGCTTTAATGTTCATTTTAGTTAGAATTCAATTTAGTTTGTGTTTTTAAAGCATTTTGAGTTTTTGGTTTGTCTTAGTGTTTTAAACTTTAATTTTGTATTCTTTGAGTCTAGTTTAGTGTTTTAAACTGTGTTTTTAAGTTTTTGAGTCAAATCCAAGTGATTAACAATCCCTCCTAATCCCCGGTCCAGAACGATCCCTACTTATATACTTACTACAATTTGACGAAAAGAGGGTTTAATTTGTGTGCGTATAAATCTCGTATCAAATTTTGGTGCGTGATTTATACGCACACAAATTAAACCCTCTTTTTGTCAATTTGTAGTATAAGTATAAGTAGGGATCGTTCTGGACCGGGGATTAGGAGGGATTGCAAATCTCTTGGAAACTGACTCAAAAACTTAAAAACACAGTTTAAAACACTAAACTAGACTCAAAGAATACAAAATTAAAGTTTAAAACACTAAGACAAACCAAAAACTCAAAATGCTTTAAAAACGCAAACTAAATTGAATTCTAACTAAAATGAACATTAAAGCAAAAGGGGGATTGAGGTTTTACGAAATTTGAAATAACGAAACAAGTTAATAAACTAGACAGAATGTAAATATGAAATTTATGGATGAATGCTAGCTAAGGGGTTCATCTCCATACATGTTACACTTGCATACAAGATTGATTCTCAGTTGGTCTTTCGATAAATTATGAAACTCAACGCCCCGGGTTAATTAGGTCCGCTTAAATTAACCGTCAAGTTCTCCTTAAGTTAATGAATTGGATGGGTTAGCGCAACGCAATTCACCACATTCTCCAAAAGTCCTTTACGTGAAAAGCACAATAAAGATACAATCAAAGATCATTAAGCATCATGAAAACTATAAGTGTTGACAAGGCATTCGTTACTATGGAATACGCATGAAACTAATGCCAAGAATTCATTTAACGCGATTGTTTATAAGCAACCTCCACTACTTGTGAATATAAGCTCATAACGATTAGGTGAAATTCACTTATATTCTAGCGTCATATTTATGCATGAAAATTAAGCGCGCATTCTTAATAAACATTCATAAATAAGTTATCAATCAAACGGTTAAACAAATTGAATCCACAACTTATGAAATGCAATTAGAAGTAATCAAATCAAAATGCAAGCATAAACATATATTTCGAATCACCCCCTAGCTAAGGGGGGTTTAGTTCCTCATATCTTTGAAATCAAAGAAACGCCTAAACATTCCAACAACTCAAACTTGAATTGTATGAACGTTTAGGCACTCTTCTCTTCCATTCCTCATACGTACAACACAAAGAGAATTAAAATGAAACATTGAAATCAAAGAATCACCTAAACATTCCAACAACTCAAACTTGAATTGTATGAACGTTTAGGCCCTCTTCTCTTCCTCTTTATTGTAGCATAAGGTCTAAGGATAGTTGGTTTGGGGGAATGGAAGTGTGGAATGGAGTGAGGAGTGATGGAAATGGAAAGATGGTTTTTGGATTCTAAGGGAGACTCACGGCTAAGAGAGAAAAGGATGTGTTTGTGGTGTGTTGTGTATGAAATGAGATGTTCATGAATGAATGAATGCAAGGGTATTTATAGGAGTAGTGGAGGGAACATATGGCTATGTCATTTGTAGGTGAAGTAGGTGGATGTTGTAGGTGAAGTAGGTGGATGTTGTAGGTGAAGTGGATGTTGTAGGTGAAGTAGGTGGATGTTGTAGGTGAAGTGGGTGGATGTTGTAGGTGAAGTAGATGTTGTAGGTGAAGTAGGTGGATGTTGTAGGTGAAGTGGGTGGATGTTGTAGGTGAAGTGGGTGGATGTTGTAGGTGAAGTAGATGTTGTAGGTGAAGTAGGTGGATGTTATGTTAAGTGATAAGTGATAAGTGATATGATATGTGGTTATGATATGATAAGTGGTTAAGTGGTGATGATAAGTGATAAGTGATTAAGTGATATGATATGTGGTGATGATAAGTGATAAGTGCATGTGGGTTAACTAATGAAGGAAATGCATGTTCAATGACAATGTGTTAGAATGGATGTGTGTTATGCATGGCATGATTGGGATTAGGAAAGGTTTAAATGTCCTAAAACTAAAGAGAACAAGGTTCCAACACTTTGGCTCCAATTAGGTCTTCAATTTCGTCCAACACTTTGGCTTCAAGCATAAGCTATCCGTCCTTAGCCCAAAAGTGCTCCAAAAGTCTCCAAAATGCATCTTTTTGCTCCTTTAGCCCTTTGGACCTACAAACACACGAAAATAGCTTAAAGTACTAAAATAACTAAAGAAACATAACGTAAATGTACGAGAACAAGCTATTTAAGTCGCATGAATATGCTCCAAGGCGACGCGTCCACCAATTCAAAAAGCCGGAATTTCCGGCGTAATTTAGGCAACGCTTTCTCGGCTTTTCAGAAGACGCGTTCAACTTTGTCAAAAGAATTCTTCTTTTCAGACAACACGTGGAGGCCATCACCGCAACTACACATCTTTAGCCGACAAGCGCAAAGTTCGGCGATGTTTTCTCTGCTTTTCAGAAAACGCGTGCAGCTTTGTCAAAAGGAGCCGCATACGCACTACTACGTGTCGTTCAGAAAGCAAAGGGGCGTCGTTCAAAAATCGAAGGGGCGCCAGCTCAGAAATCGAAGAGGCGTCGTTCAGATATCGAAGAGAAATTTGTCGACAAGGGTAAAAGCACAGTACCACCACTTGATATTATCTCTATATATGTCGACCTTCGTCTTTTATGGCAAGGCATACCTGAAAAAAATGCCCAACTCTCTCTCACCTCTGAGGGCGCACTCCCAGCAAAGCCTCTTGAAATACGCAATTTTTTCTCCCCCAAAGAAGATACCAGAAACCTGGAGTACAAATGAGGCAGAAGGAAACGGTCGATCGAAGCATGTGGAGACAACCACAACAAATACATGTGCTGCTTCATTCGCCGTTTCTTCAAAAGCAAAGGTATCTCATATCATCAAGGTCTAAAGCAAAAGTATCTCATATCACGCTCTTTCCCTGTCTTTTTCTTTGTCCTTGTTCTTACTCGCATGGCAAAGTGAAAGAAGCAATCAGCCGGCACTTGGAGTCAGTCTTCCGAGTTGGAGCCAACTGCCTGGAATCTATTCCTGATTGCTTACCTAGCGTTGCTCTCGAGTAGTCATCTTCAACGGTTGAAACACTTCCAGAGAAGGGACCACTTCTGCAAAGGGGAGCGAGTAAAGCAAGTGAAAATGATACATTGAAGCATGTGGAGACAAACTTAGGCTGAGTTATCCTCCAACCCTTTTCAATACGAATTGGAAAGATTGAACAAAGAAACAGACCAAAGGAGTAAGCTCTGACCTTCGGGGGAGACCAAAAGAATCCTGCTGCCCAGATCAAGAGTAGCACAAAGGAAAATCAATGATGGGCGGAAACCAGTTCAAGAGTAAGCCTGTGGAGTCACTATGATCAAAGCCTCAATGCAATTACCAAGGAGAAGAGGGAATTTACACTCCATAACCAGATTTGCGTCCCTAAACTCTTCTCTTTGTTAATTACATTCTGCCATGTTTAGTATGTTTAAATTGCTTTTTGTGTGTTTACTTATGCTTAAAACATTGAGGACAATGTTTGATTTAAGTGTGGGGGGGTAACTAAGTATATTTAATGCAAATTCGTGGGATTTTATCACCCATAACTTCAAATGTTGTTCCTTGCTGTTTTAAGGTGTTTTTAAGTTGTTTTAGAGTGTTTTAGTATGTTTTGTTTTTATAACTCCGAAAATCACATAAAAATTTGAAAAACATGTTTTAAAAAGCCCAAAAAGAGTGTTTTGAGTCGTTTTTGTGTGTTTGTGTCTTAGGGTACCTTCCAACACAATGATAAGGATTTGGTTTGTAATTGCATGACGGTTAAAAAGAGTTATAAACATAGAGAAAAGTTTGATTTACTCTTGGTATATGCTTGGATATGGTTATAATGTATGACTTCACATGCAATCATAAAAGAAAAATTCGTTTTTGTAACATGCTTGAAGGAAGGAACTCAAACAAACGCTACATCCCTGTGAGACTCGAGCCATTACTTTCTTTGGAGAGTTATTTTCTGTGATTCTTTGTTTTCTAAAGTTGTTGCATGATCTCATTATTTCTTGCTTGGTTGCTACTTAGAATGCAATTGTATCATGATAGAACTAAATGCTAGAACTTATAACCGTTTCATTCAAAGCATGACATTGAGTTCCATAACATATATCAAGATGAAGTTGTGTAGTTGCCACCATAGCCAAATAGCCTTACTTCCCATATTTCGTATATATTAGTTTTAACCTCGTTGAGCCTCGTTTAGCCTATTTTCTTTGCTAACCACATCACCCCTTACCTAGCCTAGAGTAGGACTTTCCTATACCCTTGTTCTTGAAGTATAGTGAGCATGACTTAAATGAATTCCTTTTGATTAATATGTTGCAGAAAATAAGTGTGGGGGAAGGGATTTTTGTGTGTATGTATGTGCCTAAGTCTTAAAGGAGGCACGGGAAAAAGAAAAAAAAAATGAGAGAAAAAGAAGAAGAAAAGAAAGAAAAAGAGTGAAAATAAGTGAGAATGGACTCACAAGTGTGATTGTTGAAGAAAGGGCCCAAAAAGTTTGAATATGGCCCTAAGTTTTGTGTGACTTCCCCTTGGGTGTTCAAAGTTGACTTCTGCGTTCTAAAGGGAATTCTAAGTGCCTAATTCAATACTTTGCTCACTATTGCTTAAAGAACATTTGTTTTCCCTATCCCTTCTTTGTTAGCCAAACACCTTTAGCCCCGTTTCAACCCTTATGCTTCTATCTTGATCGTTATGTGTTCAATAATGTGGAGTTTGGAATTGATATGAGCTTATGGAATCACTGGTTCTCGTTCTAAGTAGTAGCATTCCATTCATGAGATCATATATATACATGTTAATAATTCCAGAAAATGCTTTCCTTGTTTTAACATATGTGAGTGTTCGTCTACATGTTTACATCAATCTTCTCACATATACCTAGTGTAGGGTGTGTAGTCAGAAAATCTGTGTGAAAAACGAGTGCATATCTTGTAAAGATTTGAGCAAATTCTCTAAGGCATGTTACTACATTCAAAACATAGTTTTAAATGCTTAATTGTGAAATAATATGTGGTGACTATGAGTAAGAATGTACTTAAGTGTGAAGATGACTAAAATCTATGGGACTAATGATTTTTAACTTGTCATGTGCATTGGAAATCCGTGAGACGATTGTTGGAAGGTGTAGGTTGTGTTTTGTTCGTTTTGTCTAGTTTCGTGTTCTTTTGTTGTTTTGTTTTGCTCGAGGACTAGCAAAAGATAAGTGTGGGGGTATTTGATAGGAGCATATTCATGCGACTTAAATGGCTTGTTCTCGTGCATTTACGTTATGTTTCTTTAGTTATTTTAGTCCTTTATGCTTCTTTTGTGTGTTTTCAGGTTCTAAGGGCAAAGTATGCAAAAGGATGCCTTTTGGAGCCTTTTGGAGCAAATTAGAGATTGGAATGGATATCATATGCTTGGAGCCAAGAGGATGGACGAATTTGAAGGATTCCTCCTCCATTGCAGCCACATGCACATTCAATCATTCACACCAAAACCTTGCACATGCTTTCCCATTTCATTATTCATTCACCTTGCAGCCACTCCACATGCATTTCTAGCTTTTCCTTTGCATTCCCCCTTTAATCAACACATGCATCCACTCACCAAGAAATCATTCATTCCACATGCACCCAAAACACCACCAGAAATCATCATTGGCGTGGGTACCTATCCCATTTCAGATTGTCATTCCACTTCATTGCACATGCATCTTCATAATTCAACACATGCATTCATTATTTATTTACTTTGCATCCTTTAATTTAATCACATGCACATTCAAACAAACACAATCATTCCAGCCATACCTTGCATTTTCAGATTGTTCCTCCATCATTGCACCACAATGCAGCCACATGCACTTGTTCCTCTAAAATTTCAGCCACTTGCACTCCCATTCTCTCCCAAAACCGTGCACATGCCTTCTCCTTGCATTTCCAGCCATTCCACATGCTATTTCAGCCACATGCACTCATAATCATTCAACCAACATGTGCACATGCAACCTAGCTGTCATGTTCCCCCCATTTCACCTATAAATACTCATTCATTCACACTCATTCATACACAATCCATTCACCACAGAAATAAGGCCTTTGTGCCAGAAATTCACCCATTCCAAACACTCTTCCATAAACTCCTCCATTTCAGAAATTCATCCATTGTACATACCACAACACAAACCCTTCCATTTTCAGAATGTAGACCATCACAAACTGCCCTTGGTGCCGTGGCCTTGAGGCACCACTCCCTTACAATCCAAACACCATCCTTCCATCTTCACCACTCCCCAAACCATTCACACCATCAAACTATCCTTAGACCTTGTGCTACAACGAAGAGGAAGAGAAGAGTGCCTAAACGTTCATACAATTCAAGTTTGAGTTGTTGGAATGTTTAGGTGTTTCTTTGATTTCAATGTTTAATTTCAATACTCTTTGTTTTGTACGAATGAGGAATGGAAGAGAAGAGGACCTAAACGTTCATACAATTCAAGTTTGAGTTGTTGGAATGTTTAGGTGTTTCTTTGATTCTCTTTGTTTTGTACCATGAGGAACTAAACCCCCCTTGGTTAGGGGGTAATTCGAAATATATGTTTATGCTTGCATTTTGATTTGATTACTTCTAATTGCGTTTCATAAGTTGTGGATTCAATTTGTTTAACTGTTTGATTGATAACTTATTTATGTATGTTTATTGAGAGTGCACGCTTAATTTTCATGCATGAATATGACGGTAGAATATAAGTGAGTTTCACCTAATAGTTACGAACTTATATTCACAAGTAGTGGAGGTTGCTTATAAACAATCGCGTTAAACGAATTCTTGGCATAAGTTTCATGCAATCATAGTAACGAATGCCCCGTCAACACTTATAATTTTCATAGAGCGTAATGATTCTTGCTTGTATCTCTATTATGCAATCATGTAGGGGACTTGTGGGGAATGTTTTGGGTTGTCGTATGCAATCATCCAATTCAATAACGTTAGGAAGATTTGAAGGTTAATTAGTGCATCACGGTTAACTTGGGGTGTTGAGAATTAATGATTTATTGAAATGCAATTGGAAATCGTTTTATTATGCAAGTATAACATGTATGGAGATGAACCCCTTGGCTAGCATCCATCCATTCATTCCATTTCATCACATTCGTATATACTATCTGTCTTAATTCGAATCTGTACATTTTATTTAATTTCGTATAAAACTCAATCCCCCTTTACTTTATTGTCCAATTTAGTAGAAAGTGTTTTAGTTTATGTTTATAAGTGTTTTGATTCATTTTGTTACATAATTTCGTCCAAATTCACCAAAGTGCTCAAAACTGCCCAGAAAGTGATTTTAAGGCAGTTTTGAGTGTTTTGGGTGATGTTTGAGTCTTTTGGTTTGTTTTAATGTTTTAAGTGTTTAGTTTTACATTCTTTGAGTTAGTTTAGTGTTTTATATTGTGTTTTTACGTTCTTGAGTCAAGTTATTACTTAATTTCGTCCAAATTTGTGGTTTTGCTCAAATCTGCCCAGAAAGTGGTTTTTAGGCAGATTTGAGTGTGTTTGTGTTGTTTTGAGTCTTTTGGTTTGTCTTAGTGTTTTAAAGTTTAGTTTTGCATTCTTTGAGTCTAGTATAGTGTTTCATATTGTTATTTTACGTTTTTGAGTCAAATCCAAGTGGTTAACAATCCCTCCTAATCCTCGGTCCAGAACGATCCCTACTTATACATATACTACAATTTTACGAAAAGAGGGTTTAATTTGTGTGCGTATAAATCTCGCATCAATCTTCCATGGAAAGCCCATGGTATTTAGGAATGTGGTGCAACAAGCTTGACTTCAACTCGAATTCATCGGTCTTGCCTTGGGCAGCCGCGGGGTATTGAATGCATAATGGTGCGGCATTGGCCAACCCTGAGGCCGAAAGCTCTTTAATGGTCCGATTGTCCGCTGCCATAACTTCTTCTTCCACTTCTTCAAACTCAGATTCGGCCTCTGAACTTGAACTAGGTTCACTACGTTCGGGATGCCTCCTCTTTCTTCTCAAATCACGTTCAAAATCGTCGTTAAAGTCTAAGATATGTGCATGCACAGTTTGAGAACTCCGCGTCATGCACTAGTACCTAAAAAAACAAGAAACAAAAATAGGTCAGAAACTACAACGAAATCAGAAACAAAGTGAAATAAATGAAACAAAAACAATCCAAGGGATTTAGCAAAGTTGCTAATCCCCGGCAACGGCGCCAAAAATTTGATGCGAAATATATTAAGCACACAAATTAAACCCTCTTCTGACAATTGTAGCAAAGTATGTAAGTAGGGATCGTTCAAAACCGGGGATTAGGAGGGATTGCTAAACTCTTGAAAACTGACCTAAGAACTCCAAAACAAAGTTAAAAACACTAATTTGGACTCAAAGAATGAAAAACCAAAGTTAAAACACTAAAACAAAACAAAAACTCAAAACAGCAAATAGAAGACTCAAAACTGCCTAAAAACCACTTTCTGGGCAGTTTTGAGCACCTACACTAATTTGGACGAAATTGGTTGAAAACTTGACTCAAAACACTTAAAAACATGAACCAAAACAATTTCTAACTAAATTGAGACTTCAAAGTAAAGGGGGATTTGATTTGGACGAAATTAAAGTTGAGAAAACAGATTGCAAAGTAAAACTGATTTTGGAACGTTTTTGGGGTTTTTAATGGATGATGGACTAGTTAGGGGTTCTTTCTCCACACATGACAAGTATGCAAATGACTCGATTTCCAGTTATTCCTTCATAGAATTATGAATGACAATGCCCCAAATTAACCGTGACATCACTAGTTAATTCTCAAGTTTTCCTTGTGTTATTGAATTGGATGACATCATACGACAACCCAAAGTATTCTTCAAAAGTTCCTTACATGACATCATAATAAAGATACAATCAAAGATCATTACGTTCAATGAAAACTATAAGCATTGACAAAGCACTTGTGACTATGACATCATGACACTTATGCTAGGAATTGAACTTAACGCGATTGTGACTAGCAACCTTCACTACTTGTGAATATAAGTGTGTGACAATTATGTGAAACAAACTTATATTCTAGCATCATATTCATGCAAGCCAATTAAGTGTCGACCCCTAATTAACAAACACAAATACGTTATTACTCGCACAGTTAAGCCAATTGCATTCACGATTCAAGAACTCATAACTGGAATTTATCAAATCAACTTGCACACATAGTTATGGCTTCGAAATCACCCCTAACCAATAGGGGTTTAGCCACTCATGTTCATAGCAAAATGAAAGGAAAATAAATTAAACATTGAAATCATAAAACGAATTACACCTAGAATGCACCAACGACGAAGCTTGAGCATCCAAGAGTCTTTCCTTCTTTCTCCTTGCTACGGCACAAAGGTGAATGGGATGGTTGGGATGTGTTTTAGGATCAGGGATTATGGAATTGGATGGAGGATAGGTGATGCGTGATTTATACGCACACAAATTAAACCCTCGTTTGACAATTGTAGTAGAATGGATAAGTGAGGGATCGTTCTAGACCGGGGATTAGGAGGGCTTGCAAATCTCTTGGAAACTGACTCAAAAACGTAAAATAAAGTTTAAAACACTAAACTAGACTCAAAGAATGCAAAATTAAAGTTTAAAACACTAAGACAAACCAAAAACTCAAAATGCTTTAAAAACACAAACTAAATTGAATTCTAACTAAAATGAACATTAAAGCAAAAGGGGGATTGAGGTTTTTACGAAAATTGAAATAACGAAACAAGTTAATAAACTAGACAGAATGTAAATATGAAATTTATGGATGAATGCTAGCTAAGGGGTTCATCTCCATACATGTTACACTTGCATACAAGATTGATTCTCAGTTGGTCTTTCGATAAATTATGAAACTCAACGCCCCGGGTTAATTAGGTCCGCTTAAATTAACCGTCAAGTTCTCCTTAAGTTAATGAATTGGATGGGTTAGCGCAACGCAATTCACCACATTCTCCAAAAGTCCTTTACGTGAAAAGCACAATAAAGATACAATCAAAGATCATTAAGCATTATGAAAACTATAAGTGTTGACGAGGCATTCGTTACTATGGAATACGCATGAAACTTATGCCAAGAATTCGTTTAACGCGATTGTTTATAAGCAACCTCCACTACTTGTGAATATAAGTTCATAACGATTAGGTGAAATTCACTTATATTCTAGCGTCATATTTATGCATGAAAATTAAGCGCGCATTCTTAATAAACATTCATAAATAAGTTATCAATCAAACGGTTAAACAAATTGAATTCAAAACTTATGAAATTCCAACGAAAGGTAATCAAATCAAAATGCAAGTATAAACATTTATTTCGAATCACCCCCTAGCTAAAGGGGGGGTTTATTTCCTCATAACTTTGAAATTAAAGAAACACCTAAACATTCCAACAACTCAAACTTGAATTGTATGAACGTTTAGGCACTCTTCTCTTCCATTCCTCATACGTACAAAACAAAGAGATTTGAATTTAAACTTTGAAATCAAAGAAACACCTAAACATTCCAACAACTCAAACTTGAATTGTATGAACGTTTAGGCCCTCTTATCTTCCTCGTTGTTGTAGCACAAGGTCTAAGGTGAGGTTTGGGGGATTATGGAAATGGTAGAGGAGTGGTTTGGAGGGTTGGGAAGTGGTTGAAATGGAAAGATGGTTTTGGATTCTAAGGGGACTCACGGCAAAGAGAAGGAATGGAAGTGTTTGTGGTGTGTTGTGTTGTGAATGAGATGTTTTGAATGATGGGAATGCAAGGGTATTTATAGGAGGAGTGGAGATGTATATGACTATTTGTTTAAGGTGTTTGTGTGGAGGAATGATGGAGAATTGCATGTGGAATGGCTGCAATGATGAAGAATGAAAGCTGGAAAATAAAAGGGAAAGCTGGAAATCTGAAAATGCAAATGGGAATCCTGAAATGCAAAGGTGGCCACGGTTTTGAGTGTGTTTTGTGTTGGAAATGCATGTGAATGCATGTGAATGTTGTTTGTGTGAAGTGTGTGTGGGTTAAAGAGTGAATGGTGGTGTAATGATGAAGTGTGATGGCTGAAAATGTCAAGGGAAATGCATGTGATTGCATGGCAAAGAATTTCAGGATGCATGTGTGTGTTGAATGGTTTCTTGGTGAGGGATGTGGAGTGGTTGAATGTGGTGCAATGATAATGTTTTGTGGCTGAATTGGTGGTGGAATTATGATGGGAGTGCATATGATTAAAGAGTGGGAGTGCATGTGGGTGAATGTGAAGGGAATGCATGTGTTGATGACTAGGTTAGTGGGTGGAAATCTGAAAATGGCATAAGGGAATGGGAGCTCACGGTTTTGAGTTGTTTGTTTGTGTGAAGTGTGTGTGAATGCATGTGAAGATGCTAATAAATAATGCATGTAGGGTTAGGAAATAAAATCATAACTTAAAGGGAGATGATTAAAGGGTGTTGAAAGGTTTGAAATGCATGTGTTGAATTGGTGGTTGAATGATGAAAGAATAAGTGAATGATTATGATAAGTGTATAAGTGAATGATTATGATAAGTGTATGATATGTTAAGTGATAAATGAATGATATGTGGTGAGTGATAAGTGAATGGAAGTGATAAGTGATAAGTGAATGGAAGTGATAAGTGAATGGTTTGATAAGTGAATGATATGATAAGTGAATGCTTATAATAAGTGAATGATATGATAAATGAATGCTTTAAGTGTTTAAAATAGGGAACAAAGCCCTTCCTTGCATGGCAAGGAAGGGAGACACAAGGAAACACACGACAATGTCCTAAGGTTGCAAGGAATGTTGTTTTTGTGTTCTAAAATGCGTAGGAGTCTTCAATGATGCTTAAACATGAGGTCTTTTAGGATTTAACTTTCCTACTTCAAGTCTTTAATTTCGTCCATCCTCTTGGCTCCAAGCATATGATATCCATTCCAATCTCTAATTTGCTCCAAAAGGCTCCAAAAGGCATCCTTTTGCATACCTTGCCCTTAGAACCTGAAAACACACAAAAGAAGCATAAAGGACTAAAATAACTAGAGAAACATAACGTAAATGCACGAGAACAAGCCATTTAAGTCGCATGAATATGCTCCTATCAAATACCCCCACACTTATCTTTTGCTAGTCCTCGAGCAAAACAGAAAGAAAAACAAAACAAAACCAAACGAAACAAAACAAGTAAAACACAACCTAAACCTTCCAACAACCGTCTTAGGGATTTCCAATGCACATGACACGTTAAAAATCATCATTCCCACAGATTTTAGTCATCTTCACACTTAAGTACATTCTTAATCATAGTCACCATATACTAGTTCACAATTAAGCATTTAAAACCATGTTTTGAATGTAGTAACATGCCTTAGAGAAATTGCTCAAATCCTTACAAGATATGCACTCGTTTTTCACACAGATTTTCTGACTACACACCCTACACTAGTTATATGTGAGAAGATTGATGTAAACATGTAGACGAACACTCACATATGTTATAACAAGGAAAGCATTTTCTGGATTTACGATAATGACATGAATATGATCTCATGAATGGAATGCTACTACTTAGAATGAGAACCAGTGATTCCATAAGCTCATATCAATTTCAAACTCCACATTATTGAACACATAACGATCAAGATAGAAGTCAAAGGGGTGTAACGGGGCTAAAGGTGTTTGGCTAACAAAGAAGGTATATGGAAAACAAAGGTTCTTAAAGAAATAGCGAGCAAAGCATTTGAATTAACGTAGAATTCAATTTTGAATGAAAACTCAACTTTTGAACAACAAGGGGGAACAAGCTCTTTTTTTTTTTTTTTTTTTTCTTTCTTTCTTTTCTCTTTTTTCTTTTTCATATGTTTTTCACAATTTTTTTTTTCTTCTTTTCTTTTGACTCTCAAAACATACAAACTTAAGAACAAACTTTTACTCCCCCACACTCATTTTCTTGCAAAATGTACTCAAAAGGAATTCATTTAAGTCATGCTCACTATCTTTTAAGAACAAGGGTACGGATGGTCCTAATCTAGGCTAGGTAAGGGGTGATATGGTTAGCAAAGAAAATAGGTTAAATGAGGTTCAACGGTGTTAAGACTTACAATATATACGAAATATGGGAAGTAAGGCTATTTGGCTATGGTGGCAACTACACAACTTCATCTTGATATATGTTATGCAACTCAATATCATGCTTTGAATGAAACGGATATAAGTTCTAGCATTTAGTTCTATCATGATACAATTGCATTCTAAGTAGCAACCAAGCAAGGAATAATGAGATCATTCAACAACTTTAGAAAACAAAGAATCACAGAAAATAACTCTCCAAAGAAGGTAATGGCTCGAGTCTCACAGGGTTGTAGCGTTTGTTTGAGTTCCTTCCTTCAAGCATGTTACAAAAACGAATTTTTCTTTTATGATTGCATGTGAAGTCATACATTATAACCATAACTAAGCATAAACCAAGAGTAAATCAAACTTTTCTCTATGTTTATAACTCTTTTTAACAGTCATGCAATTACAAACCAAATCCTTATCATTGTGTTGGAAGGTACCCTAAGACACAAACTCACAAAAACGACTCAAAACACTCTTTTTAGGCTTTTCAAAACAATTTTTCAAATTTTTATGTGCTTTTCGGAGTTATAAAAACAAAACATACTAAAACACTCTAAAACAACTTAAAAACACCATAAAACAGCAAGGAACAACATTTGAAGTTATGGGTGATAAAATCCCACGAATTTGCATTAACAACATTAGTTACCCCCCCACATTTAAATCAAACATTGTCCTCAATGTTTTAAGCATAGATTCACACAAAACATAAGTAATCACACAAACAACAACTAAACATACTAAACATGGCAGAATGTAATTAACAAAGAGAAGAGTTTAGGGACGCAAATCTGGTTATGGAGTGTAAATTCCCTCTTCTCTTTGTTGATTGCATTGAGGCTTGATCTTGATGATTCCACAGGCTTACTCTTGAACTGGTTTCTGCCCATTGTTGATTTTCCTTTGTGCTACTTCTTGAACTGGGCAGCAGGATGGTTCTTTTGGTCTCCCCCGAAGGTCTGAGCTTACCCTTTTGGTCTGTTTCTTTGTTCAATCTTTCCAATTCGTATTGAAAAGGGTTGGAGGATAACTCAGCCTATGTTTGTCTCCACATGCTTCAATGTATCATTTTCACTTGCCTTACTCGCTCCCCTTTGCAGAAGTGGTCCCTTCTCCGGAAGTGTATCAACCGTTGAAGATGACTACTCGAGAGCAACGCTAGGTAAGCAATCAGGAATAGATTCCAGGCAGTTGGCTCCAGATCGGAAGATTGACTCCAAGTGCCGGCTGATTGCTTCTTTTACTTTGCCATGCGAGTAAGAACAAGGACAAAGAAAAAGACAGGGAAAGAGCATGATATGAGATACTTTTGCTTTTGACCTTGATGATATGAGATACCTTTGCTTTGAAGAAGCGGTGGATGAATCAGCACATGCTTCAATCCGCCGTTTCCTCCTGGGTCATATGTACTCCAGGCATCTGGTATCATCTTTGGGGAAGAAGAAAGAATTGAGTATTTTGAAAGGCCTTGCTGGGAGTGCGCCCTCAGAGGTGAGAGAGAGTTGGGCATTTTCTTCAGGTTTGCCCTGCCATAAAAGACGAAGGTCGACATATATAGAGATAATATCAAGTGGTGGTACTTTTTACCCTTGTCGACAAACGTTTTGATCCCACAATTCCGGCTTTTTGAAATAGTGGCGCCTCTTCGATCTTTGAATACGCCTATTCGATTTCTGAGCAGGCGCCCCTTCGATTTCTGAACGACGCCCCGTCGCTTTCTGAACGACACGTGGTAGTGCAGATGCGGCTCCTTTTGACAAAGCTGCACGCGTTTTCTGAAAAGCAGAGAAAGCGTCGCCGAACTTTGCGCTTGTCGGCTAAAGATGTGTAGTTGCGATGATGGCCTCCACGTGTTTTCAGCTTTGTCAAAAATCTTTTGCCAAAGTTGAACGCGTCTTCTGAAAAGCCGAGAACGCGTCGCCTAAATTACGCCGGAAATTCCGGCTCTTTGAATCGGTGGACGCGTCGCCTTGGCATTTTATAGAGCTATCGATCACCGCCAATATACACACTCTGAAGATTTCCCATTCCTGAAACTCGACTCCGGCCCTTTGTGAAATTTTTAACTCCATCCACCCCTTCTCTTTGAACACTTTTGAAAAAAATGGCAAACTCATCGAACCTTAGCTTGGAATTGAGCCTTAGCAGTGATACGGGCGCGCCGCGTCAAGGTAACGTATGGCGCCCTTCTTTTTTATCTTCTAACGGTCCTCTTTCAGGTGAAGACTCTGTGATGCAGGACGCCACAACAGCTACAATAGTAGCTAAAAACCTCCTCACTCCAAAAGATAGTAGGCTGCTGTCAGGACGGTCCGATGAGTTGGCCGTTCAAGAGTCCCTCGCACTTAGTGTTCAGTGTGCGAGCTCTGTGTCCAACATGGGCCTACGCCTGCTTGCCCGCTCCCGTCAGGTGGAATCGTTGATGGCAGAGGTGGAAAGACTTAAGCAAGAGATCCAGCAGCTTAAGTACGAGAATAGAAGTTTGCATGTGCTTGCAAATAACTATTCGTCGGGGATGAAGAGGAAGCTTGATGAGCTGCAAGAATCTGAGGGTCGAATTCACAGTGACCGTCAAAGGCTTGCGTCTTATCTCCAGAGGCACCTTTTTCCTGGGTCATCCAGCGCTTGGCCAAGTATTGAGGCCTGGAATGCTCTAGCTCCGATGCCTCCCGCTCCGATGGCTTCCGCTCCGATGCCTCCCGCTTCTATGCCTCCCGCTTCTGCGCCTTCCGCTTCTGCGCCTCGTAGTGGGGCTTCACGTAAACAACCTTTGTGATGCTCCACCTTTCTCCATGTTTAGTATCTTTCTTTCAAATTTTTTTTTTTTTTTTTTTTTTTTTTAACATAAATAAAATCAAACGGCATGGAATTTATCTTTGAATGGGCGGTGATACTTGAAATGATCCGGTAATAGTTTAAATTCCATTTTGGGTGCCTGAATCATTAACCACATGTTAGTATAAAAGAAAATTGAAATTCGGGGAGGCGGCTTACCTGTGTGCTCCAAAATGAACTCCAGAATAAACACCCCTTCGAAAGTTATGACTTGTCCCGTGTCATAAAATCCAACTTCCTTGGGAATTGTGGTTTCAAATTTGTCCTCTTTGATGCCTTCTACATCTTCTCCAGCCACTACCTTCTCTTGAATCATTCTTCTTGGTGTACAAAGTCCTTTGAAGAATTCAACACCATCTAAAACTTGCTGTGTTGCACCAAGAATTTGAATAGCATTTTGCACCTTTGGGAAGGCTTCCACGATGTCCTTTTTACTCTCTTCTTGGTTGGGAATCAAAAACCTGCTAGGAAAAGGGACATTGGGTGGAATAACATCAAAATAACATGAAATTGGGACGTCCTTACTGGTGGTAGGTGGTTTAGAGGGCTTAGGGGGCTGCGGCAAGGGTTGTTCTACCCTTGCCGTGTGCATGTCTTCTTCCTCCTCCTCAATTAGCAGCTCTTCATCCACTTCTAGGCTATGTTTGGACATTTTTAGGTCAGCTCCAACCTCCATAGCACTTCCCAAAGTGATAGCATTATGGATTTCAAAATCTTCCTTCGAGTTTTCAATAGTTGAGTTGGAAAGTTCACTTTGCTCTTGAATTTGTTTCATGAACTCCATAATCTGCCCAAATTGCTCGTCCAATTTACCCAACTTCTTGTCTTGATTTTGTTCGTCCTGCGTCAAAGAGGTTAGTAATTGAAAATTTTTATCATTATCCATGGACATACTTGAACTTGATTGGAATTGTTGTGGGGGAGGTTGTGGTGGCTGCATAGGTGTTGTATTGAACTCCTCATATGGTTGCCAATATGCTTCTTGTTGAGCCTCCTTGGCTTGATTTTGTGACCCCTGCGCCAAAGAATTTATTTCATTAAGAATTTGAATATAATCTACTGGCGAACTTGAATTTAATTGAGCATATTGCATATGAAGTTGTGGTGGCTGCATAGGTCTTGAATAGAACTCCTCATATGGTTGCCAATATGCTTCACGTTGAACTTGTTGATCTTCCCACCATATAGAGTTTGAATGATCCCTCCAATCTCTTTGTGGACATTGATTGGCTTGAAATCCTTGCCTATATGAAGCACCAAATGTAGGGACACTCTGCATTGTGGTCCTTTCGGCATACGGCGACAATTTAGAAGTAAGATTTGCCAATTGAGCTTGAATGCTAGCAAAATCCATATCTTACTTCTCTAGTACCTAAAAAGAAAGAGAACTAAATCAAAAATCAAAAGTAACAACAAACAAAGAAAACAACACTAAGTTAGAAACTCAAACGAAAACAACTAAACCAAAAAAAAAAGAAAAGAACTAAGGGATTAGCAAAGTTGCTAATCCCCGGCAACGGCGCCAAAATTTGATGCGTGATTTATACGCACACAAATTAAACCCTCGTTTGACAATTGTAGTAGAATGGATAAGTGAGGGATCGTTCTAGACCGGGGATTAGGAGGGCTTGCAAATCTCTTGGAAACTGACTCAAAAACGTAAAATAAAGTTTAAAACACTAAACTAGACTCAAAGAATGCAAAATTAAAGTTTAAAACACTAAGACAAACCAAAAACTCAAAATGCTTTAAAAACACAAACTAAATTGAATTCTAACTAAAATGAACATTAAAGCAAAAGGGGGATTGAGGTTTTTACGAAAATTGAAATAACGAAACAAGTTAATAAACTAGACAGAATGTAAATATGAAATTTATGGATGAATGCTAGCTAAGGGGTTCATCTCCATACATGTTACACTTGCATACAAGATTGATTCTCAGTTGGTCTTTCGATAAATTATGAAACTCAACGCCCCGGGTTAATTAGGTCCGCTTAAATTAACCGTCAAGTTCTCCTTAAGTTAATGAATTGGATGGGTTAGCGCAACGCAATTCACCACATTCTCCAAAAGTCCTTTACGTGAAAAGCACAATAAAGATACAATCAAAGATCATTAAGCATTATGAAAACTATAAGTGTTGACGAGGCATTCGTTACTATGGAATACGCATGAAACTTATGCCAAGAATTCGTTTAACGCGATTGTTTATAAGCAACCTCCACTACTTGTGAATATAAGTTCATAACGATTAGGTGAAATTCACTTATATTCTAGCGTCATATTTATGCATGAAAATTAAGCGCGCATTCTTAATAAACATTCATAAATAAGTTATCAATCAAACGGTTAAACAAATTGAATTCAAAACTTATGAAATTCCAACGAAAGGTAATCAAATCAAAATGCAAGTATAAACATTTATTTCGAATCACCCCCTAGCTAAAGGGGGGGTTTATTTCCTCATAACTTTGAAATTAAAGAAACACCTAAACATTCCAACAACTCAAACTTGAATTGTATGAACGTTTAGGCACTCTTCTCTTCCATTCCTCATACGTACAAAACAAAGAGATTTGAATTTAAACTTTGAAATCAAAGAAACACCTAAACATTCCAACAACTCAAACTTGAATTGTATGAACGTTTAGGCCCTCTTATCTTCCTCGTTGTTGTAGCACAAGGTCTAAGGTGAGGTTTGGGGGATTATGGAAATGGTAGAGGAGTGGTTTGGAGGGTTGGGAAGTGGTTGAAATGGAAAGATGGTTTTGGATTCTAAGGGGACTCACGGCAAAGAGAAGGAATGGAAGTGTTTGTGGTGTGTTGTGTTGTGAATGAGATGTTTTGAATGATGGGAATGCAAGGGTATTTATAGGAGGAGTGGAGATGTATATGACTATTTGTTTAAGGTGTTTGTGTGGAGGAATGATGGAGAATTGCATGTGGAATGGCTGCAATGATGAAGAATGAAAGCTGGAAAATAAAAGGGAAAGCTGGAAATCTGAAAATGCAAATGGGAATCCTGAAATGCAAAGGTGGCCACGGTTTTGAGTGTGTTTTGTGTTGGAAATGCATGTGAATGCATGTGAATGTTGTTTGTGTGAAGTGTGTGTGGGTTAAAGAGTGAATGGTGGTGTAATGATGAAGTGTGATGGCTGAAAATGTCAAGGGAAATGCATGTGATTGCATGGCAAAGAATTTCAGGATGCATGTGTGTGTTGAATGGTTTCTTGGTGAGGGATGTGGAGTGGTTGAATGTGGTGCAATGATAATGTTTTGTGGCTGAATTGGTGGTGGAATTATGATGGGAGTGCATATGATTAAAGAGTGGGAGTGCATGTGGGTGAATGTGAAGGGAATGCATGTGTTGATGACTAGGTTAGTGGGTGGAAATCTGAAAATGGCATAAGGGAATGGGAGCTCACGGTTTTGAGTTGTTTGTTTGTGTGAAGTGTGTGTGAATGCATGTGAAGATGCTAATAAATAATGCATGTAGGGTTAGGAAATAAAATCATAACTTAAAGGGAGATGATTAAAGGGTGTTGAAAGGTTTGAAATGCATGTGTTGAATTGGTGGTTGAATGATGAAAGAATAAGTGAATGATTATGATAAGTGTATAAGTGAATGATTATGATAAGTGTATGATATGTTAAGTGATAAATGAATGATATGTTAAGTGATAAATGAATGATATGTGGTGAGTGATAAGTGAATGGAAGTGATAAGTGATAAGTGAATGGAAGTGATAAGTGAATGGTTTGATAAGTGAATGATATGATAAGTGAATGCTTATAATAAGTGAATGATATGATAAATGAATGCTTTAAGTGTTTAAAATAGGGAACAAAGCCCTTCCTTGCATGGCAAGGAAGGGAGACACAAGGAAACACACGACAATGTCCTAAGGTTGCAAGGAATGTTGTTTTTGTGTTCTAAAATGCGTAGGAGTCTTCAATGATGCTTAAACATGAGGTCTTTTAGGATTTAACTTTCCTACTTCAAGTCTTTAATTTCGTCCATCCTCTTGGCTCCAAGCATATGATATCCATTCCAATCTCTAATTTGCTCCAAAAGGCTCCAAAAGGCATCCTTTTGCATACCTTGCCCTTAGAACCTGAAAACACACAAAAGAAGCATAAAGGACTAAAATAACTAGAGAAACATAACGTAAATGCACGAGAACAAGCCATTTAAGTCGCATGAATATGCTCCTATCAATAGGCACGGCAAGGTGTAGTGTTTGGCTGGAATTGTGTTTCTAGGATTTTAGGATGTGTAGAGTGGTGTGGCTAGATGAATGGACGAAAATTGGGTGAATGAGTGATCCCCCAAGTGCCTTGCTGCAAAGCCTTATTTATAGGGCTAGGAAAGGTTTTGAACTTAGTTGAAACCAAAAGGTTTTTTGTACCAGAAATTCTATACATGAAACACTTAAAGGATATATGTGTGTAGCTTGGACAAGGTAGGAGACAAGATAGGACGGCTAGGAGACAAGGTAGGACGGCTAGTGACGGCTAGGAGACAAGGTAGGACGGCTAGGAGACAAGCTAGGACGGCTAGTGACAAGCTAGGACGGCTAGGAGACAAGCTAGGACGGCTAGTGACAAGCTAGGACGGCTAGTGACAAGCTAGGACGGCTAGGAGACAAGATAGGACGGCTAGTGACAAGCTAGGACGGCTAGGAGACAAGATAGGACGGCTAGTGACAAGCTAGGACGGCTAGGAGACAAGCTAGGACGGCTTGTTCTTCCAATACAGAAATTAGGCACCATGTGTGAATAGATAAAGCCTTCCAGAAATAAGGTTTTTTTTAGGCCCCCTTGCAGCTCCCTAACTGAATCCAAGCCTTCAAATTCGTCCATCCTCATGCCTCCATGCTTGCACTTTCCAATCTTGGCCCAAAAATGCTCTAGAATGCTCCAAATTGCTTCTTTTTGCATACTTTGACACTAAAACCTGAAATTGCACGAAAATGACTTTAAACACTTAAACTAACTAAGGAAAAACAACATAAATGCATGAGAACAAGCCAATTAAGTCGCATAAAAATGCTCCTATCAGGGAAGACCAAAAGAATCCTCCAGCCCAGTAGCACAAAGGAAAATCAACAAGTGGAGGAGACCAAAAGAATCATCCAGCCCAGTTCAAGAGTAAGCCTGTGGAATCACAAAGATAAAAGCCTCAATGCAATCACCAAGGAGAAGAGGGAATTTACACTCCATAACCAGATTTGCGTCCCTAAACTCTTCTCTTTGTTAATTACATTCTGCCATGTTTAGTATGTTTAAGTGCTTTTTGTGTGTTTACTTATGTTTTGTGTGAATCTATGCTTAAAACATTGAGGACAATGTTTGATTTAAGTGTGGGGGGGTAACTAAGTATATTTAATGCAAATTCGTTGGATTTTATCACCCATTACTTCAACTGTTGTTCCTTGCTGTTTTAAGGTGTTTTTAAGTTGTTTTAGAGTGTTTTAGTTTGTTTTGTTTTTATAACTCCGAAAATCACATAAAAATTTGAAAAACTTGTTTTAAAAAGCCTAAAAAGAGTGTTTTGAGTCGTTTTTCTGTGTTTGTGTCTTAGGGTACCTTCCAACACAATGATAAGGATTTGGTTTGTAATTGCATGACGGTTAAAAAGAGTTATTAACATAGAGAAAAGTTTGATTTATGATGCGAAAATAGTTAAACACACAAATTAAACCCTATGGATGACAATTGTAGTAAATGAGCAAATAGGGATCGTTCTAGACCGGGGATTAACTAGGGATGCTAATCAATGTGAAATTGACTCAAAAACGTAAGAACACAATATAAAACACTTACTAGACTCAAAGAATGCAAAACTAAACTTTAAAACACTAAAACAAACCAAAAGACTCAAACATCACCCAAAACACTCAAAACTGCCTTAAAAACACTTTCTGGGCAGTTTTGGACACTTTGGTGAATTTGGACGAATTTGTGTAACAAATTGAATCAAAACACTTAAAAACACAAACTAAGACACTTTCTAACTAAGTTGGACACTAAAGTAAAGGGGGATTAAGGTTTTGACGAAATTAAATTAAATAAAACAAGTTAATAAACTAGGCAGATTGTATAAACGGATTTGAGAAACAAGATGATGGATGGATTAGTTAGAGGTCCATTCTCCACACATGACACATTTATATATGAATCGATTCTCCAATTGTTTTTCATTAACTATGATGCTCAACACCCCAAGTTAACCGTGATGCACTAATTAACTCTCAAATTTTCCTTAAGTTATTGAATTGGATGATGCATGCGACAATTCAAATCATTCTCCAATGGTTCTCAACATGAATGCATAGAAGAGATACAATGAGAGATCATTATGCTCTATGAAAATTATAAGTGTTGACGAGGCAATTGTAACTATGAATGCATGATACTTTTGCCAAGAATTCAATTAACGCGGTTGTGACTAGCAACCTTCACTACTCATGTTTATAAACTTGTGACGATTAGGTGAAACTCATTTATAAACTAGCATCGAGTTTATGCATGAAGACTAAGTATGCATCCCTAATCAACATACAAAAACAAGTCTTTAATAAACATGATAATTGAATTGCAATCACAAATTAACAAATCACAATTGGAAGAAATCAATTCATATTTCAAACATATCCATGGCTTCAAACTTTCCCCTAACTAATTAGGGGTTTAGCCACTCATGATTACAACAAACTTAGAGAGTAATAACAAAGTAAACATTGAAAACAAGAATCGAAGTACACCTAAAAATTCCAACAACTCAATCTTGAATTGTATGAACGTTTAGGCCTCTTCTCCTCTAGTTGCTGCGGCACAAGGGGTTTTGGTGAGTTTTGGGGGTTATGGATGATGTAGAAGGATGTGTTTAGGGTAGGGATGGATGTAGGGGAAGGTAAGGAGTGTTTTTGGGCAGAAAATATGAAGAATGGTGAAGTATGGTAGTGCTAGAGAGAGGGGAGGAATTTCTGGCGTGAATGAATGTGTATGAGAGATGGTTTTCTGAAATGGAAGAGTGTGTGTTTTGTGGCTGCAATGCATGCTTATTTATAGGTGAAATGGGGGGAACATGATGACTAGGAATTAGGTGGAAAGCTGAAATGGTGATGGGAGATGCATGTGATTAAAGGGTGGGAATGCATGTGTTTTGACAGAAAAGGGAATGCTGGAAATCTGGAATGGGAACCCACGGCATGGTTGTTTTCTGGTGGTGAATGGGTTTATGTTTGAATGGTGCATGTGGGTTGATTATTTAAAGGGAGTGCATGTGGAATAAAGGTTGGAATGAACATGAAATGCACGGTTTTGAGAGATGATTATGGATGCATGTGTTGAATGATTATGGGTGTATGTGGGTGGAAATGCATGTGGGAATGCATGTGATTTGGCTGAAATGAAAGGTAGTGGGAAGTGCATGTAAGCCACGGCAAGGAATGCATTTTCTGAATGAATGAAGGCAGGTTATGTGGAAGGGCTTGAACAAAGGTAGAAGCATGGCACAAAGGTGAATGGGTGATGTGTGAATGTGGTTGAATGATTAAAGTGTAAATGATTAATGAATGGTTCTTTGTTGATGGTGGAAATCTGAAATGATGAAGTGGAATGTGCATGTGGCTGCAATGATGGTGTTTTGCACGGCAATGATGGAGAAAGAATGTGTGGATGTATGGTTGTGTTGGTGATGAATGTGAACTCTTTGTTCTTCATTTTCATTCCTTTGGTCTTCAATTTCGTCCATCTACTTGGCTTTAAGCATATGCAATCCATTCCAATCTCTAATTTGCTCCAAAAGGCTCCGAAAGGCATCCTTTTGCATCCTTAGCCATATGAACCTATAAACACACGAAAATGACTTTAAACACTAAATTAAGTAAGAAAACACAACATAAATGCATAAGAACTAGCTAACTAAGGTGCATAAATATGCTTCTATCAATTTACTCTTGGTATATGCTTGGTTATGGTTATAATGTATGACTTCACATGCAATCATAAAAGAAAAATTCGTTTTTGTAACATGCTTGAAGGAAGAAACTCAAACAAACGCTACATCCTTGTAAGACTCGAGCCATTACTTTCTTTGGAGAGTTATTTTCTGTGATTCTTTGTTTTCTAAAGTTGTTGCATGATCTCATTATTCCTTGCTTGGTTGCTACTTAGAATGCAATTGTATCATGATAGAACTAAATGCTAGAACTAATATCCGTTTCATTCAAAGCATGATATTGATTGCATAACATACAGTAAGATGAAGTTGTTAGTCAAGCCAAAGCCAAAAAGCCTATCCCTTTTCACATGTATTGTAGGATTACCCCTTTTGAGCCTTTTCAAGCTTATTTTCTTTGTTAACCCCTTGTTCTTAAAGGATAGTGAAGCATGACTTAGAATGAACTCCTTTTGATCAATATACTGCAGAAAATAAGTGTGGGGGAAGATAATAGGGCACGGCCAAAGAATGAAATAAAGGAAAGAAAAAAAATTGTTGAAAAGAAAGAAAAGAAAAAAAAAAAGAGTTGAAAAATAAGTGAGAATGATCTCACAAGCATTGGTTATTGAAGGAAGGGTCCAAAAGAGTGAATTTGACCCTAGTTGTTGCATGAATCTTCCCTTGTGTTTAAAAGTTGATTTCTGCCATTAAAAGTGAGTTTAAGTGTCAATTTCATTACTTCGCTTCCTATTACTTTAAGAACGTTTGTTTTACTTTACCTTTCTTTGTTAAACCATTACCCTTAGCCCCGTTACAACCCTCAACTTCTATCTTGATGTTATGTATTCAATATGTTGAGTTTGGAATTGATATGAGCTTATGGAATCCCTGGTTCTCATTCTAAGTAGTAGCATTCCATTCATGAGATCATATTCATGTCATTATCGTAAATCCAGAAAATGCTTTCTTTGTTATAACACATGTGAGATGCTAGTCTTTCATGTTTACATCAATCTCTCACATATAACTAGTGTAGGGTGTGTAGTCAGAAAATCTGTGTGAAAATAGAGTGCATTCTAGTAAGGAATTGAGGAAATTCTCTAAGGCATTTTACTACATTCGAAATGTGTTTTAAATGCTTAATTGTGAACTAGTATGTGGTGACTATGATTAAGAATGTACTTAAGTGTAAAGATGGCTAAAATCTGTGGGAATAATGATTTTTAACTTGTCATGTGCATTGGAAATCCGTGAGACGATTGTTGGAAGGTGTAGGTTGTGTTTTTTTCGTTTTGTCTAGTTTCGTGTTCTTTTGTTGTTTTGTTTTGCTCGAGGACTAGCAAAAGATAAGTGTGGGGGTATTTGATAGGAGCATATTCATGCGACTTAAATGGCTTGTTCTCGTGCATTTACGTTATGTGATAGGAGCATATTCATGCGACTTAAATGGCTTGTTCTCGTGCATTTACGTTATGTTTCTTTAGTTATTTTAGTCCTTTAAGCTATTTTCGTGTGTTTGTAGGTCCAAAGGGCTAAAGGAGCAAAAAGATGCATTTTGGAGACTTTTGGAGCACTTTTGGGCTAAGGATGGATAGCTTATGCTTGGCGCCAAAGTGTTGGACGAAATTGAAGACCTAATTGAAGACCAAAGTGTTGGAACCTTGTTCCCTTTAGTTTTAGGACATTTAAACCTTTCCAATTTCCTTAGCCGTACATAACATTCCAACATTCCACTCCTTCATTTCAGCCACACTCACACATATCATTACTTATCATCACCACTTATCACTTATCATAACCACATATCATATCACTTATCACTTATCACTTATCATCATCACTTATCATAATCACTTATCACTTAACATGCACCCATCACCTAACACAAAACCTTGCAGCCACATGCATTCCCCTTTTGCACATGCTTTCCCATTTCATTATTCATTCACCTTAATCATTCCCTCACAGGTTTTCCCAACCCATTGCAGCACATGCACATTCACCCTTCATTATTTCCATCCACATGCATTTATCATTATTCATTCACCTTAATCATTCCCTCACAGGTTTTCCCAACCCATTGCAGCACATGCACATTCACCCTTCATTATTTCCATCCACATGCATTTATCATCATTCACCCTAGCTTTAAGTCACATGCAAACACATTCATTTCAGCACATGCAGCCACTTATTCAAAGCACATGCATTTCCACCCTTTAATCACATGCATAAATCAGCCACATGCATCTCCCATCACCATTCCAGATTTCCACCACCCTCCTAGCTGTCATGTTCCCCCCATTTCACCTATAAATAACCCTTCATTGCAGCCACAAAGGGGGGGGATCCATTCACCACAGAAATAAGGCCTTTGTGCCAGAAATTCATCCATTCCATAAACACTTCCATTCCATTGTACATACCACCAACACTTCCCCCTTTGTGTCGTGAGTTTCCCTTACAATCCAAACACCATCCTTCCATTTTCACCACTCCCCAAACCATTCACACCATCAAACTATCCTTAGACCTTGTGCTACAACGAAGAGGAAGAGAAGAGTGCCTAAACGTTCATACAATTCAAGTTTGAGTTGTTGGAATGTTTAGGTGTTTCTTTGATTTCAATGTTAATTTCAATACTCTTTGTTTTGTACGTATGAGGAATGGAAGAGAAGAGTGCCTAAACGTTCATACAATTCAAGTTTGAGTTGTTGGAATGTTTAGGTGTTTCTTTGATTTCAAAGTTATGAGGAAATTCGAAATATATGTTTATGCTTGCATTTTGATTTGATTACTTCTAATTGCGTTTCATAAGTTGTGATTCAATTTGTTTAACCGTTTGATTGATAACTTATTTATGTATGTTTATTGAGAGTGCACGCTTAATTTTCATGCATGAATATGACGCTAGAATATAAGTGAGTTTCACCTAATAGTTACAAACTTATATTCACAAGTAGTTGAGGTTGCTTATAAACAATCGCGTTAAACGAATTCTTGGCATAAGTTTCATGCGTATTCCATAGTAACGAATGCCTCGTCAACACTTATAATTTTCATAGAGCGTAATGATTCTTGCTTGTATCTCTATTATGCAATCATGTAGGGGACTTGTGGGGAATGTTTTGAATTGTTGTATGCGCTAACCCATCCAATTCAATAACGTTAGGAAGATTTGAAGGTTAATTAGTGCATCACGGTTAACTTGGGGTGTTGAGAATTCATGGTTTATTGAAATGCAATTGGAAATCATTTTATTATGCAAGTGTAACATGTGTGGAGAAGAACCTTCTAGCTAGCATTCATCCATACTTTCATCATATTCATATTTACATTCTGCTTTAATTACAATTTGTTCATTTAGTTTAATTTCGTCAAAACTCAATCCCACTTTACTTTATTGTCCAATTTAGTTAGAAAGTGTCTTAGTTTATGTTTCTAAGTGTTTTGATTCAATTTATTACATAATTTCGTCCAAATTCACCAAAGTGCTCAAAACTGCCCAGAAAGTGTTTTTAAGGCAGTTTTGAGTGTTTTGGGGTGATGTTTGAGTCTTTTCGTTTGTTTTAGTGTTTTAAAGTTTAGTTTTGCATTCTTTGAGTCTAGTATAGTGTTTCATATTGTTATTTTACGTTTTTGAGTCAAATCCAAGTGGTTAACAATCCCTCCTAATCCCCGGTCTAGAACGATCCCTACTTACATACTTACTACAATTGTCGAAAAGAGGGTTTAATTTGTGTGTGTATAATTCACGCATCAGCTAGCTAGAAGGTTCTTCTCCACACATGTTACACTTGCATAATAAAATGATTTCCAATTGCATTTCAATAAACCATGAATTCTCAACACCCCAAGTTAACCGTGATGCACTAATTAACCTTCAAATCTTCCTAACGTTATTGAATTGGATGGGTTAGCGCATACAACAATTCAAAACATTCCCCACAAGTCCCCTACATGATTGCATAATAGAGATACAAGCAAGAATCATTACGCTCTATGAAAATTATAAGTGTTGACGAGGCATTCGTTACTATGGAATAGGCATGAAACTTATGCCAAGAATTCGTTTAACGCGATTGTTTATAAGCAACCTCCACTACATGTGAATATAAGTTTGTAACTATTAGGTGAAACTCACTTATATTCTAGCGTCATATTCATGCATGAAAATTAAGCATGCACTCTCAATAAACATACATAAATAAGTTATCAATCAAACGGTTAAACAAATTGAATCACAACTTATGAAACGCAATTAGAAGTAATCAAATCAAAATGCAAGCATAAACATATATTTCGAATTTCCTCATAACTTTGAAATCAAAGAAACACCTAAACATTCCAACAACTCAAACTTGAATTGTATGAACGTTTAGGCACTCTTCTCTTCCATTCCTCATACGTACAAAACAAAGAGTATTGAAATTAACATTGAAATCAAAGAAACACCTAAACATTCCAACAACTCAAACTTGAATTGTATGAACGTTTAGGCACTCTTCTCTTCCTCTTCGTTGTAGCACAAGGTCTAAGGATAGTTTGATGGTGTGAATGGTTTGGGGAGTGGTGAAAATGGAAGGATGGTGTTTGGATTGTAAGGGAAACTCACGGCACAAAGGGGGAAGTGTTGGTGGTATGTACAATGGAATGGATGATAAGTCATATTTTGCATGCATCTATATCTCCCTTATTTGGCGTCTTTGTGATGTTTTGGATTAAACTAGTTGCGTTTTACATTGTTTTGTGTTAGTGTGCAGCCAAGTGTGTACTAAGATCAAAGGGAAAGCAAATGAAGTAAAAACATTCCAGAAATGATGTGAAGTGTTAAATGGTGCAATTCGGCCATATTGAGTGATTCTAAACAAAGCAAGCATTGAAGTCAGATTAGGTGGTTTCAACACCAAAACATGCATTCACATGCATGTTCAAACACTTTGCCGAGCACTCTCATGCATTTCCAGCTCCCTTGTGCATTTCCACATCCGAAACAAATCACCTTTGCACTTCCATTCCCATGTCCAGATTATTCTAACCAAGTTTCAGATTGTCCACTCCCTTGTGGCAGACTTTGCACATGTTTCTTGGATTAAATATCCACATACCTGCAGATTATGTCCATTCCTTGCATCCTTTATTCCAGAAATTCCATTTCATCCCATCATTCCATGTGGTTCCAACTCCCTTTGTCCATGCCGTGTGTTCTTCTCATTTTCAGAGTTGTATAAACATTTTCTGGTGCTCCAATTCACTTTAGGCAGGTTCCACTCACTTGTTGCAGCAAGAACACATGCATTTTGATTAAACAAAACACATACTTGCAGAGTTGTCCAAGCCATGCGTCCACTACACTCAGAAACCCATCATTCCATCTGAATTATGCTCTGCCATCTGAGTTAAACAACTCCTAGATCCAATCTGATTGTTGGGGGATCACACACACTCTATTTTGCTCCATTTTCTGTCCATCATACTCACTCATTTCGGCCTCTCCATACCATTGTATCCTACATTCTTTTCCTTTCACAGAAACTGTCCATTATTCTCTCCCTTTCCCATCCGCAAGTTTCCCTCTTCATTTCAGTCCATTTACACACCCATAACCTCTCCCATTTCACTCCATTCTCTGTCCATTTCTGTCCTAAGGGCAGAAATCATCCAAACCAAACCAATCTACTTCATCCGCACCACATTTGGAGAAGCAACACCAAGGAACTCTTCAAGGACTTCAACATCAGTTTTGCTTCAAGGGTTCATTCTTATTGATGCGAGAATTATACGCGCACAAATTAAACCCTCTTTTCGTCAAATTGTAGTATATGTATAAGTAGGGATCGTTCTGGACCGGGGATTAGGAGGGATTGTTAACCACTTGGATTTGACTCAAAAACGTAAAATAACAATATGAAACACTATACTAGACTCAAAGAATTCAAAACTAAACTTTAAAACACTAAGACAAACCAAAAGACTCAAAACAACACAAACACACTCAAATCTGCCTAAAAACCACTTTCTGGGCAGATTTGAGCACAAACACAAATTTGGACGAAATTAAGTAATAACTTGACTCAAGAACGTAAAAGCACAATATAAAACACTAAACTAACTTAAAGAATGTAAAACTAAACACTTAAAACATTAAAACAAACCAAAAGACTCAAACATCACCCAAAACACTCAAAACTGCCTTAAAATCACTTTCTGGGCAGTTTTGAGCACTTTGGTGAATTTGGACGAAATTGGGAAATAAAATGAATCAAAACACTTTAAAACATAAACTAAACAAATTCTAAGCACTAAAGAACAAGAAAGTAAAGGGGGGTTTTAAATTGACGAATTTGAAATTAAAACAGATTGTAAGTAAAAACAGATAGTAAATATGAAATTGTGATAGAATAGAATGGATGGGAACCTAGCTAAGGGGTTCTTCTCCACACATGTTACACTTGCATAATAAAATGATTTCCAATTGCATTTCAATAAACCATTAATTCTCAACACCCCAAGTTAACCGTGATGCACTAATTAACCTTCAAATCTTCCTAACGTTATTGAATTGGATGATGCATGCGACAATTCAAAACATTCCCCACAAGTCCTCAACATGAATGCATAGAAGAGGTACAAGCAAGAATCATTACGCTCTATGAAAATTATAAGTGTTGACGAGGCATTCGTGACTATGATTGCATGAAACTTATGCCAAGAATTCGTTTAACGCGATTGTTTATAAGCAACCTCCACTACTTGTGAATATAAGTTCGTAACTATTAGGTGAAACTCACTTATATTCTAGCGTCATATTCATGCATGAAAATTAAGCGTGCACTCTCAATAAACATACATAAATAAGTTATCAATCAAACGGTTAAACAAATTGAATCACAACTTATGAAACGCAATTAGAAGTAATCAAATCAAAATGTAAGCATAAACATATATTTCGAATTTCCTCATAACTTTGAAATCAAAGAAACACCTAAACATTCCAACAACTCAAACTTGAATTGTATGAATGTTTAGGCACTCTTCTCTTCCATTCCTCATACGTACAAAACAAAGAGAATTGAATTTAAACATTGAAATCAAAGAAACACCTAAACATTCCAACAACTCAAACTTGAATTGTATGAACGTTTAGGCACTCTTCTCTTCCTCGTTGTTGTAGCACAAGGTCTAAGGATAGTTTGATGGTGTGAATGGTTTGGGGAGTGGTGTTTGGATTAATAGGGAAGGCACGGCACAAGGGTGGTTTGATGTCTACATTTCTGCAATGGATGAGTTTATGGAAGAGTGTTTGGAATGGATGAATTTCTGGCACAAAGGCCTTATTTCTGTGGTGAATGGATTGTGTTTGTTTGAATGTGCATGTGATTAAATTAAAGGATGCAAAGTAAATAAATAATGAATGCATGTGTTGAATTATGAAGATGCATGTGTTGATTAAAGGGGGAATGCAAAGGAAAAGCTAGAAATGCATGTGGAGTGGCTGCAAGGTGAATGAATAATGAAATGGGAAAGCATGTGCAAGGTTTTGGTGTGAATGATTGAATGTGCATGTGGCTGCAATGGAGGAGGAATCCTTCAATTTCGTCCATCCTCTTGGCTCCAAGCATATGATATCCATTCCAATCTCTAATTTGCTCCAAAAGGCTCCAAAAGGCATCCTTTTGCATACTTTGCCCTTAGAACCTGAAAACACACAAAAGAAGCATAAAGGACTAAAATAACTAAAGAAACATAACGTAAATGCACGAGAACAAGCCATTTAAGTCGCATGAATATGCTCCTATCAAATACCCCCACACTTATCTTTTGCTAGTCCTCGAGCAAAACAAAACAACAAAAGAACACGAAACTAGACAAAACGAACAAAACACAACCTACACCTTCCAACAATCGTCTCACGGATTTCCAATGCACATGACAAGTCAAAAATCATTAGTCCCATAGATTTTTGTCATCTTCACACTTAAGTACATTCTTACTCATAGTCACCACATATTATTTCACAATTAAGCATTTAAAACTATGTTTTGAATGTAGTAACATGCCTTAGAGAATTTGCTCAAATCCTTACAAGATATGCACTCGTTTTTCACACAGATTTTCTGACTACACACCCTACACTAGGTATATGTGATAAGATTGATGTAAACATGTAGACGAACACTCACATATGTTATAACAAGGAAAGCATTTTCTGGAATTATTAACATGTATATATATGATCTCATGAATGGAATGCTACTACTTAGAACGAGAACCAGTGATTCCATAAGCTCATATCAATTCCAAACTCCACATTATTGAACACATAACGATCAAGATAGAAGCATAAGGGTTGAAACGGGGCTAAAGGTGTTTGGCTAACAAAGAAAGGATAGGGAAAACAAATGTTCTTTAAGCAATAGTGAGCAAAGTATTGAATTAGGCACTTAGAATTCCCTTTAGAACGCAGAAGTCAACTTTGAACACCCAAGGGGAAGTCACACAAAACTTAGGGCCATATTCAAACTTTTTGGGCCCTTTCTTCAACAATCACACTTGTGAGTCCATTCTCACTTATTTTCACTCTTTTTCTTTCTTTTCTTCTTCTTTTTCTCACATTTTTTTTTTCTTTTTCCCGTGCCTCCTTTAAGACTTAGGCACATACATACACACAAAAATCCCTTCCCCCACACTTATTTTCTGCAACATATTAATCAAAAGGAATTCTTTTAAGTCATGCTCACTATACTTCAAGAACAAGGGTATAGGAAAGTCCTACTCTAGGTTAGGTAAGGGGTGATTTGGTTAGCAAAGAAAATAGGCTAAACGAGGCTCAACGGGGTTAAAACTAATATATACGAAATATGGGAAGTAAGGCTATTTGGCTATGGTGGCAACAACTTCATCTTGATATATATTATGCAATTCAATGTCATGCTTTGAATGAAACGGATATAAGTTCTAGCATTTAGTTCTATCATGATACAATTGCATTCTAAGTAGCAACCAAGCAAGGAATAATGAGATCATGCAACAACTTTAGAAAACAAAGAATCACAGAAAATCACTCTCCAAAGAAAGTAATGGCTCGAGTCTCACAGGGATGTAGCGTTTGTTTGAGTTCCTTCCTTCAAGCATGTTACAAAAACGAATTTTTCTTTTATGATTGCATGTGAAGTCATACATTATAACCATAACCAAGCATATACAAAGAGTAAATCAAACTTTTCTCTATGTTCATAACTCTTTTTAACAGTCATGCAATTACAAACCAAATCCTTATCATTATGTTGGAAGGTACCCTAAGACACAAACACACAAAAACGACTCAAAACACTCTTTTTAGGCTTTTCAAAACATGTTTTTTTCAAATTTTTATGTGATTTTCGGATTTATAAAA
Organism: Pyrus communis; assembly: GCF_963583255.1. Lineage (NCBI taxonomy): Eukaryota > Viridiplantae > Streptophyta > Magnoliopsida > Rosales > Rosaceae > Pyrus > Pyrus communis. The sequence goes on along the minus strand of NC_084805.1, from coordinate 10,234,877 downwards.
ACAAAACATACTAAAACACTCTAAAACATCTTAAAAACACCTTAAAACAGCAAGGAACAACATTTGAAGTTATGGGTGATAAAATCCCACGAATTTGCATTAACAACATTAGTTACCCCCCCCCCCCCCCACACTTAAATCAAACATTGTCCTCAATGTTTTAAGCATAGATTCACACAAAACATAAGTAAACACACAAACAGCATTTATACATACTAAACATGGCAGAATGTAATTAACAAAGAGAAGAGTTTAGGGACGCAAATCTGGTTATGGAGTGTAAATTCCATCTTCTCCTTGTTGATTGCAATGAGGCTTGATGTTGTTGATTCCACAGGGGTTCCTCTCATCGTTGATTTTCCTTTGTGCTACTCTTGAAATGGGCAGCAGGATTCTTTTGGTCTCCCCCGAAGGTCTGAGCTTACTCCTTTGGTCTGTTTCTTTGTTCAATCTTTCCAATTCGTATTGAAAAGGGTTGGAGTATAACTCAGCCTATGTTTGTCTCCACATGCTTCAATGTATCATTTTCACTTGCCTTACTCGCTCCCCTTTGCAGAAGTGGTCCCTTCTCTGGAAGTGTATCAACCGTTGAAGATGACTACTCGAGAGCAACGCTAGGTAAGCAATCAGGAACAGATTCCAGGCAGTTGGCTCCAGATCGGAAGACTGACTCCAAGTGCCGGTTGATTGCTTCTTTCACTTTGCCATGCGAGTAAGAACAAGGACAAAGAAAAGGACAGGGAAAGAGCATGATATGAGATACTTTTGCTTTAGACCTTGATGATATGAGATACCTTTGCTTTTGAAGAAACGGCGAATGAAGCAGCACATGTATTTGTTGTGGTTGTCTCCACATGCTTCGATCGACCGTTTCCTTCTGCCTTATTTGTACTCCAGGTTTCTGGTATCTTCTTTGGGGGAGAAAAAATTGAGTATTTCAAAAGGTGTTGCTGGGAGAGCGCCCTCAGAGGTGCGGAAGAGTTGGACATTTTCTTCAGGTTTGCCTTGCCATAAAAGACGAAGGTCGACATATATAGAGATAATATCAAGTGGTGGTACTGTTCTTTTACCCTTGTCGACAAATGTCTCTTCAATTTCTGAGCAAACGGCTTTTCGATTTCTGAACGGACGCCCTTTCGGTTTCTGCACAGGCGCCCCTTCGCTTTCTGAACGACACGTGGTATTGCGGATGCGGCTCTGTCAGAGCTCTTTTGACAAAGTCGCACGCGTTTTCTGAAAAGCAGAGAAAGCGTCGCCGAAATTTACGCTTGTCGGCAAAAGAGTAGCTGCGATGATGACCTCCACGTGAACTTTTGACAAAGTTGAACGCGTTTTCTGAAAAGCAGAGAAAGCGTCGCCGAACTTCCGCCGGAAATTCCGGCTTTTTGAATCGGTGGACGCGTCGCCTTGGCTTTTTTTATAGAGCTATCGATCACCACAACAAGCACACTCTGAAGAATTCCCATTCTTGAACATCGTCTCCGGCCCTTTGAAATTTAACTCCATCCGCCCCTTCTCTTTGAACACTTTTGAAAAATGGCAAACCCATCGAACCTTAGCTTGGAATTGAGCCTTAGCAGTGATACGGGCGCGCCGCGTCAAGGTAAAGTATGGCGCCCTTCTTTCTTATCTTCTAACGGTCCTCTTTCAGGTGAAGACTCTGTGATGCAGGACGCCACAACAGCTACAATAGTAGCTAGGAACCTCCTCACTCCAAAAGATAGTAGGCTGCTGTCAGGACGGTCCGATGAGTTGGCCGTTCAAGAGTCCCTCACACTTAGTGTTCAGTGTGCGAGTTCTGTGTCCAACATGGGCCAACGCCTGCTTGCCCGCTCCCGTCAGGTGGAATCATTGATGGCAGAGGTGGAAAGTCTCAAGCAGGAGATCCAGCAGCTTAAGTACGAGAATAGAAGTTTGCACGTGCTTGCAAACAACTATTCGACGGGCATGAAGAGGAAGCTTGATGAGCTGCAAGAGTCTGAAGGTCGGATTCACAGTGACCGTCAAAGGTTTTCGTCTTTCCCCCAGAGGCACCTTTTTCCTGGCTCATCCAGCGCTTGGCCAAGTATTGAAGCCTGGAATGCTCTAGCTCCGATGCCTTCCGCTCCAATGCCTCCCGCATCTATGCCTTCCGCCTCGACGCCTTCCGCTCCGATGCCTCCCGCTTCTAGAGTTTTGCCCAGTAGTGGGGCTTCAAGCAAACGACCTCTGTGAAGGCTCCATCTTTTACCATGTTTAGTATTTTTTTTTTTTTTCTTTCTACATGCTTTGTTTTATTCAGTGCATTGGGTTGCCTCCCAAGTAGCGCTTTCTTTTACGTCTTGCAGCCGGACGAAGAACCCAATCACTCCAAGATATGTTCACGAATCGGATGAGAACTCCGAGTCATAAACCAGTACCTAGAACAAGAAACAAAACGAGATTAAAAATCTGGAATAAAATAAAAACAAACGAAAATAAAACAATCCAAGGGATTAGCAAATTTACTAATCCCCGGCAACGGCGCCAAAATTTGATGCGAGATTTATACGCACACAAATTAAACCCTCTTTTCGTCAAATTGTAGTATATGTATAAGTAGGGATCGTTCTAGACCGGGGATTAGGAGGGATTGTTAACCACTTGGATTTGACTCAAAAACGTAAAATAACAATATGAAACACTATACTAGACTCAAAGAATGCAAAACTAAACTTTAAAACACTAAGACAAACCAAAAGACTCAAAACAACACAAACACACTCAAATCTGCCTAAAAACCACTTTCTGGGCAGATTTGAGCACAAACACAAATTTGGACGAAATTAAGTAATAACTTGACTCAAGAACGTAAGAACACAATATAAAACACTAAACTAACTCAAAGAATGTAAAACTAAACACTTAAAACATTAAAACAAACCAAAAGACTCAAAACAACACAAACACACTCAAATCTGCCTAAAAACCACTTTCTGGGCAGATTTGAGCACAAACACAAATTTGGACGAAATTAAGTAATAACTTGACTCAAGAACGTAAGAACACAATATAAAACACTAAACTAACTCAAAGAATGTAAAACTAAACACTTAAAACATTAAAACAAACCAAAAGACTCAAACATCACCCAAAACACTCAAAACTGCCTTAAAATCACTTTCTGGGCAGTTTTGAGCACTTTGGTGAATTTGGACGAATTTTGGGAAATAAATTGAATCAAAACACTTTAAAACATAAACTAAACAAATTCTAAGCACTAAAGAACAAGAAAGTAAAGGGGGGTTTAAAATTGACGAATTTGAAATTAAAAACAGATTGTAAGTAAAAACAGATAGTAAATATGAAATTGTGATAGAATGAATGGAGTTGAAATGAATGAATGCTAGCTAAGGGGCTCATCTTCACATATGTTACACTTGCATAATAAAATGATTTCCAATTGCATTTCAACAAACCATGAATTCTCAACACCCCAAGTTAACCGTGATGCACTAATTAACCTTCAAATCTTCCTAACGTGATTGAATTGGATGATGCATGCGACAATTCAAAACATTCCCCACAAGTCCTCAACATGAATGCATAGAAAAGGTACAAGCAAGAATCATTACGCTCTATGAAAATTATAAGTGTTGACGAGGCATTCGTTACTATGATTGCATGAAACTTATGCCAAGAATTCGTTTAACGCGATTGTTTATAAGCAACCTCCACTACTTGTGAATATAAGTTCGTAACTATTAGGTGAAACTCACTTATATTCTAGCGTCATATTCATGCATGAAAATTAAACGTGCACTCTCAATAAACATACATAAATAAGTTATCAATCAAACGGTTAAACAAATTGAATCACAACTTATGAAACGCAATTAGAAGTAATCAAATCAAAATGTAAGCATAAACATATATTTCGAATTTCCTCATAACTTTGAAATCAAAGAAACACCTAAACATTCCAACAACTCAAACTTGAATTGTATGAACGTTTAGGCACTCTTCTCTTCCATTCCTCATACGTACAAAACAAAGAGAATTGAATTTAAACATTGAAATCAAAGAAACACCTAAACATTCCAACAACTCAAACTTGAATTGTATGAACGTTTAGGCACTCTTCTCTTCCTCGTTGTTGTAGCACAAGGTCTAAGGATAGTTTGATGGTGTGAATGGTTTGGGGAGTGGTGTTTGGATTAATAGGGAAGGCACGGCACAAGGGTGGTTTGATGTCTACATTTCTGCAATGGATGAGTTTATGGAAGAGTGTTTGGAATGGATGAATTTCTGGCACAAAGGCCTTATTTCTGTGGTGAATGGATTGTGTATGAATGAGTGTGAATGAATGAGTATTTATAGGTGAAATGGGGGGAACATGACAGCTAGGTTGCATGTGCACATGTTGGTTGAATGATTATGAGTGCATGTGGCTGAAATAGCATGTGGAATGGCTGGAAATGCAAGAAGAAGGCATGTGCACGGTTTTGGGAGAGAATGGGAGTGCAAGTGGCTGAAATGTTAGAGGAACAAGTGCATGTGGCTGCATTGTGGTGCAATGATGGAGGAACAATCTGAAAATGCAAGGTATGGCTGGAATGATTGTGTTTGTTTGAATGTGCATGTGATTAAATTAAAGGATGCAAAGTAAATAAATAATGAATGCATGTGTTGAATTATGAAGATGCATGTGCAATGAAGTGGAATGACAATCTGAAATGGGATAGGTACCCACGGCAATGATGATTTCTGGTGGTGTTTTGGGTGCATGTGGAATGAATGATTTCTTGGTGAGTGGATGCATGTGTTGATTAAAGGGGGAATGCAAAGGAAAAGCTAGAAATGCATGTGGAGTGGCTGCAAGGTGAATGAATAATGAAATGGGAAAGCATGTGCAAGGTTTTGGTGTAAATGATTGAATGTGCATGTGGCTGCAATGGAGGAGGAATCCTTCAATTTCGTCCATCCTCTTGGCTCCAAGCATATGATATCCATTCCAATCTCTAATTTGCTCCAAAAGGCTCCAAAAGGCATCCTTTTGCATACTTTGCCCTTAGAACCTGAAAACACACAAAAGAAGCATAAAGGACTAAAATAACTAAAGAAACATAACGTAAATGCACGAGAACAAGCCATTTAAGTCGCATGAATATGCTCCTATCAAGGAGCAAAAAGATGCATTTTGGAGACTTTTGGAGCACTTTTGGGCTAAGGATGGATAGCTTATGCTTGGCGCCAAAATGTTGGACGAAATTGAAGACCAAAGTGTTGGAACTTTGTTCCCTTTAGTTTTAGGACATTTAAACCTTTCCAATTCCCTTATGCCGTGCATCTCCACCTTTCTCCCAAAACCATACACATGCTCCCATTACTTATCATAATCACATATCATATCACTTATCATTCACCACTTATCACTTATCATATCATTCACCACTTATCATTCATCAAACACATGCATTCACATGTTTTCACAATCTGCCATCATTCCAACCAAAACCGTGCACATGCTATCACCATGCATTCACATGCACTTGTTCCTCCATCATTCCATCATTTAAAACATTGCACATGCACTTTAAACATTCACCCACATGCATTTCCACCCACATGCTATCCCATTTCAGATTTTCATTTCCCCTTTAATCAACACATGCATCCCCTCACCAAGAAATCATTCATTCCACATGTCATTGTCATTCCACTTCATTTCACCTTGCATTTTCAGATTATTCCTTCATCATTGCACCACACATTCATTGCACATGCTTTCACATTCAACACACATGCAATTCCAGATTTCACATGCACACACAAACATTAGCACATGCAACCTAGCTGTCATGTCCCCCCCATTTCACCTATAAATACTCATTCATTCATTCTCATTCATCCACAATTCATTTCACAACAGAAATTGGTCCCTTGGGGCCGTGCCCTTCACAAAGTCCATCCATTCCATTCATACACTTCATCCATTGCAGAAATGTAGACCATAAACCCCCCTTTGTGCCGTGACTCTCCTTTACAATCCAAACATCATCCTTCCATTTCCATAATTCCCCAATCCATTCAACACACCAACAACATCCCTTAGACCTTGTGCTACGACGAAGAGGAAGATAAGAGGGCCTAAACGTTCATACAATTCAAGTTTGAGTTGTTGGAATGTTTAGGTGTTTCTTTGATTCTACATCAGTTTTGCTTCAAGGGTTCTTTCTTCTTATTAATTCTATGTTCATTCATGTTTTATATTTTTATGTTAAATCCTTTGCAAACATGAATTGTAACTAATCCTCTTCTATGGATTCGATGTAGCCTTGCAAAGTTTGCCATGTAGTTAATTCGGAATTCTCATTTAATCTATCTATTTCTTGCTTCATTCTCCGATTTAATTGTGACTTAGTGTGTTAATTTTAGTGCTTGATCATCATTTGAATTAACCACAGGTTGTTTAGCCAAGATTAAAGCACACATCATGCATAATCTTGGTGGATATGTGAATGAATGAAGGGAATGTTTTGCAAACATCCTGCCGAGTGTTCCCTTTGGTTTTGTGAAAGTTTCTTATGCACTACATAGTCTTGATTAGGAACCAAAGTTGCACATCACAATTAGGCTCATAATTAGAGACATTTGATCAAATCCACACATCATATGGCTGATCATATCTAAGTGAAACAAACCCAAGAAATAAGTAGAGGGATGAGTATAATCTGACTTAACAAGCATGGACTTGGCTTAGCAATGGTGAAATCGAATCTCTAGCTTCATCTTCATTGGTACTCTCTTATTTTATTAGTTGTTGATTCATTCATCTTGTGTTTACTTCATTTCCTTATGCTTTAATTTACAATCTGTTTGTTTTCAAGTTTCTGTTTTTATTTCAAGTTTCATTCAAAACCAATCTCCCATTTCTTTTAAAGTGTTAGATTAGTTAGAAATACATTTAGTTTGTGTTTATAAGTGTTTTGATTCATTTTGTTTCTCAAATTCGTCCAAAGTACTCAAGGTGCTCAAAACTGCCCAGAAAGTGATTTTTAGGCAGTTTTGAGTGTTTTGGTGCTGTTTTGAGTCTTTTGGTTTGTTTTAGTGTTTTAAAGTTTAGTTTTGCATTCTTTGAGTCTAGTATAGTGTTTCATATTGTTATTTTACGTTTTTGAGTCAAATTCAAGTGGTTAACAATCCCTCTTAATCCCCGGTCTAGAACGATCCCTACTTATACATATACTACAATTTGACGAAAAGAGGGTTTAATTTGTGTGCGTATAAATCTCGCATCAAATTTTGGCGCCATTGCCGGGGATTAGTAAATTTGCTAATCCCTTGGATTGTTTTATTTTCGTTTGTTTTTATTTTTCCAGATTCTTAATTTTGTTTTGTTTCTTGTTTTAGGTACTTGTTTATGACTCGGAGTTCTCATCCGATTCGTGAACATATCCTGGAGTGACTGGGTTCTTCGTCCGGCTACAAGACGTAAAAGAAAGCGCTACTTGGGAGGCAACCCAATGCACTAAAAAAAAAAAAAAAAAAAATTTCATTTATTAAATTGATGCGGGATTTATACGCACACAAATTAAACCCTCTTTTCGTCAAATTGTAGTATATGTATAAGTAGGGATCGTTCTAGACCGGGGATTAGGAGGGATTGTTAACCACTTGAATTTGACTCAAAAACATAAAATAACAATATGAAACACTATACTAGACTCAAAGAATGCAAAACTAAACTTTAAAACACTAAAACAAACCAAAAGACTCAAAACAGCACCAAAACACTCAAAACTGCATAAAAATCACTTTCTGGGCAGTTTTGAGCACCTTGAGTACTTTGGACGAATTTGAGAAACAAAATGAATCAAAACACTTATAAACACAAACTAAATGTATTTCTAACTAATCTAACACTTTAAAAGAAATGGGAGATTGGTTTTGAATGAAACTTGAAATAAAAACAGAAACTTGGAAACAAACAGATTGTAAATTAAAGCATAAGGAAATGAAGTAAACACAAGATGAATGAATCAACAACTAATAAAATAAGAGAGTACCAATGAAGATGAAGCTAGAGATTCGATTTCACCATTGCTAAGCCAAGTCCATGCTTGTTAAGTCAGATTATACTCATTCATCTACCTATTTCTTGGGTTTGTTTCACTTAGATATGATCAGCCATATGATGTGTGGATTTGATCAAATGTCTCTAATTATGAGCCTAATTGTGATGTGCAACTTTGGTTCCTAATCAAGACTATGTAGTGCACAAGAAACTTTCACAAAACCAAAGGGAACACTTGGCAGGATGTTTGCAAAACATTCCCTTCATTCATTCACATATCTACCAAGATTATGCATGATGTGTGCTTTAATTTTGGCTAAACAACCTGTGGTTAATTCAAATGATGATCAAGCATTAAAATCAACACACTAAGTCACAATTAAATCGGAGAATGAAGCAAGAAATAGATAGATTAAATGAGAATTCCGAATTAACTACATGGCAAACTTTGCAAGGCTACATCGAATCCCTAGAGGAGGATTAGTTACAATTCATGTTTGCAAAGGATTTAACATAAAAATATAAAACATGAACGAACATAGAATTAATAAGAAGAAAGAACCCTTGAAGCAAAACTGATGTAGAATCAAAGAAACACCTAAACATTCCAACAACTCAAACTTGAATTGTATGAACGTTTAGGTCCTCTTATCTTCCTCTTCGTCGTAGCACAAGGTCTAAGGGCTGTTGTTGGTGTGTTGAATGGATTGGGGAATTATGGAAATGGAAGGATGATGTTTGGATTGTAAGGGAGAGTCACGGCACAAAGGGGGGTTTATGGTCTACATTTCTGCAATGGATGAAGTGTATGAATGGAATGGATGGAATTTGTGAAGGGCACGGCCCCAAGGGACCAATTTCTGTTGTGAAATGAATTGTGGATGAATGAGAATGAATGATGAGTATTTATAGGTGAAATGGGGGGGACATGACAGCTAGGTTGCATGTGCTAATGTTTGTGTGTGCATGTGAAATCTGGAATTGCATGTGTGTTGAATGTGAAAGCATGTGCAATGAATGTGTGGTGCAATGATGAAGGAATAATCTGAAAATGCAAGGTGAAATGAAGTGGAATGACAATGGCATGTGGAATGAATGATTTCTTGGTGAGGGGATGCATGTGTTGATTAAAGGGGAAATGAAAATCTGAAATGGGATAGCATGTGGGTGGAAATGCATGTGGGTGAATGTTTAAAGTGCATGTGCAATGTTTTAAAGGATGGAATGATGGAGGAACAAGTGCATGTGAATGCATGGTGATAGCATGTGCACGGTTTTGGTTGGAATGATGGCAGATTGTGAAAACATGTGAATGCATGTGTTTGATGAATGATAAGTGGTGAATGATATGATAAGTGATAAGTGGTGAATGATAAGTGATGATATGTGATTATGATAAGTACTGGGAGCATGTGTATGGTTTTGGGAGAAAGGTGGAGATGCACGGCATAAGGGAATTGGAAAGGTTTAAATGTCCTAAAACTAAAGGGAACAAAGTTCCAACACTTTGGTCTTCAATTTCGTCCAACATTTTGGCGCCAAGCATAAGCTATCCATCCTTAGCCCAAAAGTGCTCCAAAAGTCTCCAAAATGCATCTTTTTGCTCCTTTTACCCTTTGGACCTACAAACACACGAAAATAGCTTAAAGGACTAAAATAACTAAAGAAACATAACGTAAATGCACGAGAACAAGCCATCTAAGTCGCATGAATATGCTCCTATCAAATACCCCCACACTTATCTTTTGCTAGTCCTCGAGCAAAACAAAACAACAAAAGAACACGAAACTAGACAAAACGAACAAAACACAACCTACACCTTCCAACAATCGTCTCACGGATTTCCAATGCTCATGACATGTTAAAAATCATTATCCCCACAGATTTTAGCCATCTTTACACTTAAGTACATTCTTAATCATAGTCACCACATACTAGTTCACATTTAAGCATTTAAAACCATTTCGAATGTAGTAACATGCCTTAGAGAATTTCCTCAATTCCTTACTAGAATGCACTCTATTTTCACATAGATTTTCTGACTATACACCCTACACTAGTTATATGTGAGAGATTGATGTAAACATGAAAGACTAGTATCTCACATATGTTATAACAAAGAAAGCATTTTCTGGATTTACGATAATGACATGAATATGATCTCATGAATGGAATGCTACTACTTAGAATGAGAACCAGTGATTCCATAAGCTCATATCAATTCCAAACTCCACATATTGAACACATAACGATCAAGATAGAAGCATAAGGGTTGAAACGGGGCTAAAGGTGTTTGGCTAACACAGAAAGGATAGGGAAAACAAACGTTCTTTAAGCAATAGTGAGCAAAGTATTGAATTAGGCACTTAGAATTCCCTTTAGAACGCAGAAGTCAACTTTGAACACCCAAGGGGAAGTCACACAAAACTTAGGGCCATATTCAAACTTTTTGGGCTCTTTCTTCAACAATCACACTTGTGAGTCCATTCTCACTTATTTTCACTCTTTTTCTTTCTTTTCTTCTTCTTTTTCTCACATTTTTTTTTTCTTTTTTTTTTTTCCGTGCCTCCTTTAAGACTTAGGCACATACATACACACAAAAATCCCTTCCCCCACACTTATTTTCTGCAACATATTAATCAAAAGGAATTCATTTAAGTCATGCTCACTATACTTCAAGAACAAGGGTACGGATGGTCCTAATCTAGACTAGGTAAGGGGTGATGTGGTTAGCAAAGAAAATAGGCTAAACGAGGCTCAACGGGGTTAAAACTAATAACAAATACGAAATATGGGAAGTAAGGCTATTTGGTTATGGTGGCAATTACACAACTTCATCTTGATATGTGTTATGCAATTCAATGTCATGCTTTGAATGAAACAGATATAAGTTCTAGCATTTAGTTCTATCATGATACAATTGCATTCTAAGTAGCAACCAAGCAAGGAATAATGAGATCATGCAACAACTTTAGAAAATAAAGAATCACAGAAAATAACTCTCCAAAGAAGGTAATGGCTCGAGTCTCACAGGGTTGTAGCGTTTGTTTGAGTTCCTTCCTTCAAGCATGTTACAAAAACGAATTTTTCTTTTATGATTGCATGTGAAGTCATACATTATAACCATAACCAAGCATATACCAAGAGTAAATCAAACTTTTCCCTATGTTTATAACTCTTTTTAACCGTCATGCAATTATAAACCAAATCCTTATCATTGTGTTGGAAGGTACCCTAAGACACAAACACACAAAAACGACTCAAAACACTCTTTTTAGGCTTTTCAAAACATTTTCTTCAAATTTTTATGTGATTTTCGGAGTTATAAAACAAAACACACTAAAACACTCTAAAACAATTTAAAAACACCTTAAAACAGCAAGGAACAACATTTCAAGTTATGGGTGATAAAATCCCACGAATTTGCATTAACAACATTAGTTACCCCCCCACACTTAAATCAAACATTGTCCTTAATGTTTTAAGCATAGATTCACACAAAACATAAGTAAACACACAAAAAGCACTCAAACATACTAAACATGGCAAAATGTAATTAACAAAGAGAAGAGTTTAGAGACGCAAATCTGGTTGTGGAATGTAAATTCCATCTTCTCCTTGTTGATTGCATTGAGGCTTGATGTTGTTGACTCCACAGGGGTTCCTCCCATCGTTGATTTTCCTTTGTGCTACTCTTGAACTGGGCAGCAGGATTCTTTTGGTCTCCCCCGAAGGTCTGAGCTTACTCCTTTGGTCTGTTTCTTTGTTCAATCTTTCCAATTCGTATTGAAAAGGGTTGGAGGATAACTCAGCCTATGTTTGTCTCCACTTGCTTCAATGTATCATTTTCCTTGCCTTGCTTACTCCCCTTGCAGAAGTGGTCGAGAGCAACGCTAGGTAAGCAATCAGGAATGGATTCCAGGCAGTCGGTTCCAGAACAGAAGACTGACTCCAAGTGCCTCTGATTGCTTTCGTTTTACTTTGCCATGCGAGTAATAACAAGGACAAAGGAAAGGACAGGGAAAGAGCATGATATGAGATACTTTTGCTTTACACCTTGATGATATGAGATACCTTTGCTTTTGAAGAAACGGCGAATGAAGCAGCACATGTATTTGTTGTGGTTGTCTCCACATGCTTCGATCGACCGTTTCCTTCTGCCTTATTTGTACTCCAGGTTTCTGGTATCTTCTTTGGGGGAGAAAAAATTGAGTATTTCAAAAGGCGTTGCTGGGAGAGCGCCCTCAGAGGTGCTGAAGAGTTGGACATTTTCTTCAGGTTTGCCTTGCCATAAAAGACGAAGGTCGACATATATAGAGATAATATCAAGTGGTGGTACTCTTCTTTTACCCATGTCGACAAACGTCTCTTCAATTTCTGAGCAAACGGCTCTTCGATTTCTGAGCGGACGCCCCTTCGATTTCTGCACAGGCGCCCCTTCGCTTTCTGAACGACACGTGGTAGTGCGGATGCGGCTCTGTCAGAGCTCTTTTGACAAAGTCGCACGCGTTTTCTGAAAAGCAGAGAAAGCGTCGCCGAAATTTACGCTTGTCGGCAAAAGTGTAGCTGCGATGATGACCTCCACGTGAACTTTTGACAAAGTTGAACGCGCCTTCTGAAAAGCCGAGAAAGCGTCGCCTAAATTACGCCGGAAATTCCGGCTTCTTGAATCGGTGGACGCGTCGCTTTGGCTTTTTATAGAGCTATCGATCACCACAACAAACATACTCTGAAGATTTCCCATTCTTGAAAATCGACTCCGGCCCTTTGAAATTTAACTCCATCCCTTCTCTTTGAACACTTTTGAAAAATGGCAAACTCATCGAACCTTAGCTTGGAATTGAGCCTTAGCAGTGATACGGGCGCGCCGCGTCAAGGTAACGTATGGCGCCCTTCTTTCTTATCTTCTAACGGTCTTCTTACAGGTGAAGACTCCGTGATGCAGGACGCCACAACAGCTACAATAGTAGCTAGGAACCTCCTCACTCCAAAAGATAGTAGGCTGCTGTCAGGACGGTCCGATGAGTTGGCCGTTCAAGAGTCCCTCGCACTTAGTGTTCAGTGTGCGAGTTCTGTGTCCAACATGGGCCAACGCCTGCTTGCCCGCTCCCGTCAGGTGGAATCATTGATGGCAGAGGTGGAGAGTCTTAAGCAAGAGATCCAACAGCTTAAGTACGAGAATAGAAGTTTGCATGTGCTTGCAAATAACTATTCGTCGGGCATGAAGAGGAAGCTTGATGAGCTGCAAGAATCTGAGGGTCGAATTCACAGTGACCGTCAAAGGCTTGCGGCTTGTCTCCAGAGGCACCTTTTTCCTGGGTCATCCAGCGCTTGGCCAAGTATTGAGGCCTGGAATGCTTTAGCTCCGATGCCTCCCGCTTCGATGGCTTCCGCTCCGATGCCTCCCGCTTCTATGCCTCCTGCTTCTATGCCTTCCGCTTCTGCGCCTCGTAGTGGGGCTTCACGTAAACAACCTTTGTGAAGCTCCACTTTTCTCCATGTTTAGTATTTTATTTAATAAATGAAATTTTTTTTTTTTCTTTTTTTTTTTTTTTCAGTGCATTGGGTTGCCTCCCAAGTAGCGCTTTCTTTTACGTCTTGCAGCCGGACGAAGAACCCAATCACTCCAGGATATGTTCACGAATCGGATGAAAACTCCGAGTCATAAACTAGTACCTAAAACAAGAAACAAAACAAGATTAAGAATCTGGAATAAAAAAAATAAAAAGATCAAACGAAAATAAAACAATCCAAGGGATTAGCAAATTTTCTAATCCCCGGCAACGGCGCCAAAATTTGATGCGGGATTTATACGCACACAAATTAAACCCTATTTTCGTCAAATTGTAGTATATGTATAAGTAGGGATCGTTCTAGACCGGGGATTAGGAGGGATTGTTAACCACTTGAATTTGACTCAAAAACGTAAAATAACAATATGAAACACTATACTAGACTCAAAGAATGCAAAACTAAACTTTAAAACACTAAAACAAACCAAAAGACTCAAAACAGCACCAAAACACTCAAAACTGCATAAAAATCACTTTCTGGGCAGTTTTGAGCACCTTGAGTACTTTGGACGAATTTGAGAAACAAAATGAATCAAAACACTTATAAACACAAACTAAATGTATTTCTAACTAATCTAACACTTTAAAAGAAATGGGAGATTGGTTTTGAATGAAACTTGAAATAAAAACAGAAACTTGGAAACAAACAGATTGTAAATTAAAGCATAAGGAAATGAAGTAAACACAAGATGAATGAATCAACAACTAATAAAATAAGAGAGTACCAATGAAGATGAAGCTAGAGATTCGATTTCACCATTGCTAAGCCAAGTCCATGCTTGTTAAGTCAGATTATACTCATTCATCTACCTATTTCTTGGGTTTGTTTCACTTAGATATGATCAGCCATATGATGTGTGGATTTGATCAAATGTCTCTAATTATGAGCCTAATTGTGATGTGCAACTTTGGTTCCTAATCAAGACTATGTAGTGCACAAGAAACTTTCACAAAACCAAAGGGAACACTTGGCAGGATGTTTGCAAAACATTCCCTTCATTCATTCACATATCTACCAAGATTATGCATGATGTGTGCTTTAATTTTGGCTAAACAACCTGTGGTTAATTCAAATGATGATCAAGCATTAAAATCAACACACTAAGTCACAATTAAATCGGAGAATGAAGCAAGAAATAGATAGATTAAATGAGAATTCCGAATTAACTACATGGCAAACTTTGCAAGGCTACATCGAATCCCTAGAGGAGGATTAGTTACAATTCATGTTTGCAAAGGATTTAACATAAAAATATAAAACATGAACGAACATAGAATTAATAAGAAGAAAGAACCCTTGAAGCAAAACTGATGTAGAATCAAAGAAACACCTAAACATTCCAACAACTCAAACTTGAATTGTATGAACGTTTAGGTCCTCTTATCTTCCTCTTCGTCGTAGCACAAGGTCTAAGGGCTGTTGTTGGTGTGTTGAATGGATTGGGGAATTATGGAAATGGAAGGATGATGTTTGGATTGTAAGGGAGAGTCACGGCACAAAGGGGGGTTTATGGTCTACATTTCTGCAATGGATGAAGTGTATGAATGGAATGGATGGAATTTGTGAAGGGCACGGCCCCAAGGGACCAATTTCTGTTGTGAAATGAATTGTGGATGAATGAGAATGAATGATGAGTATTTATAGGTGAAATGGGGGGGACATGACAGCTAGGTTGCATGTGCTAATGTTTGTGTGTGCATGTGAAATCTGGAATTGCATGTGTGTTGAATGTGAAAGCATGTGCAATGAATGTGTGGTGCAATGATGAAGGAATAATCTGAAAATGCAAGGTGAAATGAAGTGGAATGACAATGGCATGTGGAATGAATGATTTCTTGGTGAGGGGATGCATGTGTTGATTAAAGGGGAAATGAAAATCTGAAATGGGATAGCATGTGGGTGGAAATGCATGTGGGTGAATGTTTAAAGTGCATGTGCAATGTTTTAAAGGATGGAATGATGGAGGAACAAGTGCATGTGAATGCATGGTGATAGCATGTGCACGGTTTTGGTTGGAATGATGGCAGATTGTGAAAACATGTGAATGCATGTGTTTGATGAATGATAAGTGGTGAATGATATGATAAGTGATAAGTGGTGAATGATAAGTGATGATATGTGATTATGATAAGTACTGGGAGCATGTGTATGGTTTTGGGAGAAAGGTGGAGATGCACGGCATAAGGGAATTGGAAAGGTTTAAATGTCCTAAAACTAAAGGGAACAAAGTTCCAACACTTTGGTCTTCAATTTCGTCCAACATTTTGGCGCCAAGCATAAGCTATCCATCCTTAGCCCAAAAGTGCTCCAAAAGTCTCCAAAATGCATCTTTTTGCTCCTTTAACCCTTTGGACCTACAAACACACGAAAATAGCTTAAAGGACTAAAATAACTAAAGAAACATAACGTAAATGCACGAGAACAAGCCATTTAAGTCGCATGAATATGCTCCTATCATAAATAAAATACTAAACATGGAGAAAAGTGGAGCTTCACAAAGGTTGTTTACGTGAAGCCCCACTACGAGGCGCAGAAGCGGAAGGCATAGAAGCGGGAGGCATAGAAGCGGGAGGCATCGGAGCGGAAGCCATCGAAGCGGGAGGCATCGGAGCTAAAGCATTCCAGGCCTTAATACTTGGCCAAGCGCTGGATGACCCAGGAAAAAGGTGCCTCTGGAGACAAGCCGCAAGCCTTTGACGGTCACTGTGAATTCGACCCTCAGATTCTTGCAGCTCATCAAGCTTCCTCTTCATGCCCGACGAATAGTTATTTGCAAGCACATGCAAACTTCTATTCTCGTACTTAAGCTGCTGGATCTCTTGCTTAAGACTCTCCACCTCTGCCATCAATGATTCCACCTGACGGGAGCGGGCAAGCAGGCGTTGGCCCATGTTAGACACAGAACTCGCACACTGAACACTAAGTGCGAGGGACTCTTGAACGGCCAACTCATCGGACCGTCCTGACAGCAGCCTACTATCTTTTGGAGTGAGGAGGTTCCTAGCTACTATTGTAGCTGTTGTGGCGTCCTGCATCACGGAGTCTTCACCTGTAAGAAGACCGTTAGAAGATAAGAAAGAAGGGCGCCATACGTTACCTTGACGCGGCGCGCCCGTATCACTGCTAAGGCTCAATTCCAAGCTAAGGTTCGATGAGTTTGCTATTTTTCAAAAGTGTTCAAAGAAAAGGGGATGGAGTTAAATTTCAAAGGGCCGGAGTCGATTTTCAAGAATGGGAAATCTTCAGAGTATGTTTGTTGTGGTGATCGATAGCTCTATAAAAAGCCAAAGTGACGCGTCCACCGATTCAAGAAGCCGGAATTTCCGGCGTAATTTAGGCGACGCTTTCTCGGCTTTTCAGAAGGCGCGTTCAACTTTGTCAAAAGTTCACGTGGAGGTCATCATCGCAGCTACACTTTTGCCGACAAGCGCAAAGTTCGGCGACGCTTTCTCTGCTTTTCAGAAAACACGTGCAGCTTTGTCAAAAGGAGCCGCATCTGCACTACCACGTGTCGTTCAGAAAAAGAAAGGGCGTCGCTCAGAAATCGAAGGGGCGCCTGCTCAGAAATCGAAGAGACGTCTTCAAAGATCGAACAAGCGCCACTATTTCAAAAAGCCGGATTTGCGGGATCAAAACGTTTGTCGACAAGGGTAAAAGAAGAGTACCACCACTTGATATTATCTCTATATATGTCGACCTTCGTCTTTTATGGCAAGGCAAACCTGAAGAAAATGTCCAACTCTTCAGCACCTCTGAGGGCGCTCTCCCAGCAACGCCTTTTGAAATACTCAATTTTTTCTCCCCCAAAGAAGATACCAGAAACCTGGAGTACAAATAAGGCAGAAGGAAACGGTCGATCGAAGCATGTGGAGACAACCACAACAAATACATGTGCTGCTTCATTCGCCGTTTCTTCAAAAGCAAAGGTATCTCATATCATCAAGGTCTAAAGCAAAAGTATCTCATATCATGCTCTTTCCCTGTCCTTTCCTTTGTCCTTGTTATTACTCGCATGGCAAAGTAAAACGAAAGCAATCAGAGGCACTTGGAGTCAGTCTTCTGTTCTGGAACCGACTGCCTGGAATCCATTCCTGATTGCTTACCTAGCGTTGCTCTCGACCACTTCTACAAGGGGAGCAAGCAAGGCAAGGAAAATGATACATTGAAGCATGTGGAGACAAACATAGGCTGAGTTATCCTCCAACCCTTTTCAATACGAATTGGAAAGATTGAACAAAGAAACAGACCAAAGGAGTAAGCTCAGACCTTCGGGGGAGACCAAAAGAATCCTGCTGCCCAGTTCAAGAGTAGCACAAAGGAAAATCAACGATGGGAGGAACCCCTGTGGAGTCAACAACATCAAGCCTCAATGCAATCAACAAGGAGAAGATGGAATTTACATTCCACAACCAGATTTGCGTCTCTAAACTCTTCTCTTTGTTAATTACATTTTGCCATGTTTAGTATGTTTTAGCGTTTTTGTGTGTTTACTTATGTTTCGTGTGAATCTATGCTTAAAACATTGAGGACAATGTTTGATTTAAGTGTGGGGGGGTAACTAATGTTGTTAATGCAAATTAATGTTGTTAATGCAAATTCGTGGGATTTTATCACCCATAACTTCAAATGTTGTTCCTTGCTGTTTTAAGGTGTTTTTAAATTGTTTTAGAGTGTTTTAGTGTGTTTTTCACATAAAAATTTGAAAAAAAAAAAATGTTTTGAAAAGCCTAAAAAGAGTGTTTTGAGTCGTTTTTGTGTGTTTGTGTCTTAGGGTACCTTCCAACACAATGATAAGGATTTGGTTTATAATTGCATGACGGTTAGAAAGAGTTATAAACATAGAGAAAAGTTTGATTTACTCTTGGTATATGATTGGTTATGGTTATAATGTATGACTTCACATGCAATCATAAAAGAAAAAATTCGTTTTTGTAACATGCTTGAAGGAAGGAACTCAAACAAACGCTACAACCCTGAGAGACTTGAGCCTATAACGTTCTTTGGAGAGTTTAATCTGTGATTTCTTGTTTTCTAAAGTCGTTGCATGATCTCATTATTCTTTGCTTGGTTACTACTTAGAAGGCGTTTCATCATATAGTTCCAAATGCTAGAACTCATGCCCATTTCATTCAAAGCATGTTATTGATTTGCATAACACATATTCAAGAAGAAGTTGTGTATTGACCACCACCATAGCCAAATAGCCTTACTTCCCATACTTCGTATATGTTGTAAGTTTTAACCCCGTTGAGCCTTGTTTAGCCTTTATTCTTTGTTTACCCACATTTTCCTCACCTAGCCTAGTTTAGGACAATCCCCACCCTTGTTCTTAAAAGATAGTGAGCATGACTTAATTGAATTCCTTTTGAGTTACATTATGAAAGAAAATAAGTGTGGGGGAGAGAATGTTTAAGTGTTTATGTTTTGAGATTCAAAAGAAAAAATAAAAGAGAAAAGAAAGAAAGAAAAAAAAAAATGAAAGAATAAGTGATTGAAGAAAGGTTCCAAAACACCAATTCTGGGCGTAAATTGTCTAAAATCTCCCTTTTTGTTCAAAAGTTGAGTTTTCATTCAAAAGTGAATTCTAAGTTGATTCAAATGCTTTGCTCACTGTTTCTTTAAGAACCTTTGTTTTCCATATCCTTTCTTTGTTATCCACATACCCCAAGCCCCGTTACAACCCTTGACTTCTATCTTGAGTGTTGTGTATTTCAATTTGTGGAGTTTGAACTTGGTATGAGCTTATGGTGTCACTGGTTCTCGCATCTAAGTGGTAGCATTCCATTCATGAGATCATATCTAAACACGCTTGTTAACTCCAGAAATTGCTCTCTTTGTGATATATATATGTGAGTGTTAGAATTCATATTTACATCAATCTTCTCACATATAACTAGTATAGGGTGTGTAGTCAGAAAATCTGTATGAAAAACGAGTGCATATCTTGTAAGGAATTGAGCAAATTCTCTAAGGCATGATTACTACATTCAAAACATGGTTTTAAATGCTTAATTGTGAAATAGTATGTGGTGACTATGATTAAGAATATACTCAAGTGTGAAGATGACTAAAATCTATGGGACTAATGATTTTTAACTTGTCATGTGCATTGGAAATCCGTGAGACGATTGTTGGAAGGTGTAGGTTGTGTTTTGTTCGTTTTGTCTAGTTTCGTGTTCTCTTGTTGTTTTGTTTTGCTCGAGGACTAGCAAAAGATAAGTGTGGGGGTATTTGATAGGAGCATATTCATGCGACTTAAATGGCTTGTTCTCGTGCATTTACGTTATGTTTCTTTAGTTATTTTAGTCCTTTAAGCTATTTTCATGTGTTTGTAGGTCCAAAGGGCTAAAGGAGCAAAAAGATGCATTTTGGAGACTTTTGGAGCACTTTTGGGCTAAGGATGGATAGCTTATGCTTGGCGCCAAAATGTTGGACGAAATTGAAGACCAAAGTGTTGGAACTTTGTTCCCTTTAGTTTTAGGACATTTAAACCTTTCCAATTCCCTTATGCCGTGCATCTCCACCTTTCTCCCAAAACCATACACATGCTCCCATTACTTATCATAATCACATATCATATCACTTATCATTCATCACTTATCATTCACCACTTATCACTTATCATATCATTCACCACTTATCATTCATCAAACACATGCATTCACATGTTTTCACAATCTGCCATCATTCCAACCAAAACCGTGCACATGCTATCACCATGCATTCACATGCACTTGTTCCTCCATCATTCCATCATTTAAAACATTGCACATGCACTTTAAACATTCACCCACATGCATTTCCACCCACATGCTATCCCATTTCAGATTTTCATTTCCCCTTTAATCAACACATGCATCCCCTCACCAAGAAATCATTCATTCCACATGTCATTGTCATTCCACTTCATTTCACCTTGCATTTTCAGATTATTCCTTCATCATTGCACCACACATTCATTGCACATGCTTTCACATTCAACACACATGCAATTCCAGATTTCACATGCACACACAAACATTAGCACATGCAACCTAGCTGTCATGTCCCCCCCATTTCACCTATAAATACTCATTCATTCATTCTCATTCATCCACAATTCATTTCACAACAGAAATTGGTCCCTTGGGGCCGTGCCCTTCACAAAGTCCATCCATTCCATTCATACACTTCATCCATTGCAGAAATGTAGACCATAAACCCCCCTTTGTGCCGTGACTCTCCCTTACAATCCAAACATCATCCTTCCATTTCCATAATTCCCCAATCCATTCAACACACCAACAACATCCCTTAGACCTTGTGCTACGACGAAGAGGAAGATAAGAGGGCCTAAACGTTCATACAATTCAAGTTTGAGTTGTTGGAATGTTTAGGTGTTTCTTTGATTCTACATCAGTTTTGCTTCAAGGGTTCTTTCTTCTTATTAATTCTATGTTCATTCATGTTTTATATTTTTATGTTAAATCCTTTGCAAACATGAATTGTAACTAATCCTCTTCTATGGATTCGATGTAGCCTTGCAAAGTTTGCCATGTAGTTAATTCGGAATTCTCATTTAATCTATCTATTTCTTGCTTCATTCTCCGATTTAATTGTGACTTAGTGTGTTAATTTTAGTGCTTGATCATCATTTGAATTAACCACAGGTTGTTTAGCCAAGATTAAAGCACACATCATGCATAATCTTGGTGGATATGTGAATGAATGAAGGGAATGTTTTGCAAACATCCTGCCGAGTGTTCCCTTTGGTTTTGTGAAAGTTTCTTATGCACTACATAGTCTTGATTAGGAACCAAAGTTGCACATCACAATTAGGCTCATAATTAGAGACATTTGATCAAATCCACACATCATATGGCTGATCATATCTAAGTGAAACAAACCCAAGAAATAAGTAGAGGGATGAGTATAATCTGACTTAACAAGCATGGACTTGGCTTAGCAATGGTGAAATCGAATCTCTAGCTTCATCTTCATTGGTACTCTCTTATTTTATTAGTTGTTGATTCATTCATCTTGTGTTTACTGATAGGAGCATATTCATGCGACTTAAATAGCTTGTTCTCGTACATTTACGTTATGTTTCTTTAGTTATTTTAGTACTTTAAGCTATTTTCGTGTGTTTGTAGGTCCAAAGGGCTAAAGGAGCAAAAAGATGCATTTTGGAGACTTTTGGAGCACTTTTGGGCTAAGGACGGATAGCTTATGCTTGAAGCCAAAGTGTTGGACGAAATTGAAGACCTAATTGGAGCCAAAGTGTTGGAACCTTGTTCTCTTTAGTTTTAGGACATTTAAACCTTTCCTAATCCCAATCATGCCATGCATAACACACATCCATTCTAACACATTGTCATTGAACATGCATTTCCTTCATTAGTTAACCCACATGCACTTATCACTTATCATCACCACATATCATATCACTTAATCACTTATCACTTATCATCACCACTTAACCACTTATCATATCATAACCACATATCATATCACTTATCACTTATCACTTAACATAACATCCACCTACTTCACCTACAACATCCACCTACTTCACCTACAACATCCACCTACTTCACCTACAACATCCACCCACTTCACCTACAACATCCACCTACTTCACCTACAACATCCACTTCACCTACAACATCCACCTACTTCACCTACAACATCCACCTACTTCACCTACAAATGACATAGCCATATGTTCCCTCCACTACTCCTATAAATACCCTTGCATTCATTCATTCATGAACATCTCATTTCATACACAACACATTACAAACACATTTAACCTTCCCTAGCCGTGAGCTTCCCATCTCTCCCCTTATAATCCAAACACCATTTTTCCATTCCCCTTCCACTTCTCCACCACTCCTCTTCCATTCCACACTTCCATCCCCCAAACCAATTATCCCTAGACCTTATGCTACAATAAAGAGGAAGAGAAGAGAGCCTAAACGTTCATACAATTCAAGTTTGAGTTGTTGGAATGTTTAGGTGTTTCTTTGATTTCAATGTTTAATTTCAATTCTCTTTGTTTTGTATGAGGAACTAAACCCCCCTTTAGCTAGGGGGTGATTCGAAATATATGTTTATGCTTGCATTTTGATTTGATTACTTCTAATTAGGTTTCATAAGTTGTGAATTCAATTTGTTTAACTGTTTTATTGATAACCTATTTATGTATGTTTATTGAGATTGCACACTTAATTTTCATGCATGAATTTGACGCTAGAATATAAGTGAATTTCACCTAATCGTTATGAACTTATATTCACAAGTAGTGGAGGTTGCTTATAAACAATCGCGTTAAACGAATTCTTGGCATAAGTTTCATGCGTATTCCATAGTAACGAATGTCTCGTCAAAACTTATAATCTTCATAGAGCGTAATGATTCTTGCTTGTATCTCTATTATGCAATCATGTAGGGGACTTGTGGGGAATGTTTTGGGTTGTCGTATGCAATCATCCAATTCAATAACGTTAGGAAGATTTGAAGGTTAATTTAAGCGGATCTAATTAACTTGGAGTGTTGAGAATTAATGATTTATTGAAATGCAATTGGAAATCATTTTATTATGCAAGTGTAACATGTGTGGAGATGAACCCCTTGGCTAGCATCCATTCATCCATACTTTCATCATATTCATATTTACATTCTGTCTAGTTTATTAACTTGTTTCGTTATTTCAATTTTTGTCAAGTCCTAAACCCCCCTTTACTTTCTTGTTCTTTAATGCTTAGAATCTGTTTAGTTTATGTTTTAAAGTATTTTTGAATTCTTTGAGTCTAGTATAGTGTTTTATATTGTGTTTTTACATTTTTGAGTCAAATCCAAGTGATTAACAATCCCTCCTAATCCCCGGTCCAGAACGATCCCTACTTACACTTATACTACAAATTGACAAAAAGAGGGTTTAATTTGTGTGCGTATAAATCTCGCATCAAATTTTGGCGCCGTTGCCGGGGATTAGAAAATTTGCTAATCCCTTGGATTGTTTGTTTCTGTATTGTCTTTTAGATTTAGTTTTTATTTGTGTTTTGTTTGTTAAGAACAACATGGCACTTGATAACGCTTCTCTTTTGTCACAGCTCATGGAAAGGTCCCAAATGCAAAGAGTTGATATATCTAATCTTCAATCAAGGAATAACGTGTTTTCCAATACTTACAATTCGGATTGGAGTGATCATTCAAACTCTATGTGGTGGGAACCTCAAAATGCTCAACAAGGAGGATATTGGCAGCCACCACAACCTCATATTCAATATGCCCAACCAAATTTAAGTTCGTCAATAGATTATAATCAAAAGCTTAACGAATTAATTTGTTTGGTGCAGGGCTCACAAAATCAAGACAATGAGGCTCGACAAGAAGACAAAAGGTTGGATCACTTGGAAAAGCAAATTGGGCAGATAGCGGAGTTCGTAGGACAATTTTGCGACCAAGGCAAACTCCCTAGTTCAACCATTGTAAATCCGAAGGGAGGATTTGAAGCACCTTTGCCGGAAGCACTTATTGCTCCTATGCCATCTAATTCAAGTAAGGTTGTTCCAATTAGTTCTAACCCCATTCCACCTAATATCCCTATTCCTTGCAGGTTCATGAATTCCAAGGAAGAAGAAAGTGAAAAAGACATCTTGGAAGACCTTCCAAAGGTGCAAAGTAGGGAATTTCATGAATTCATCAAAGGGGATATACTTGAGACAACAATGCCCAAAGAAGTTGAATTTGATGACATTGGACAAGTCATAACCATCACATGCAATCTGGCCAAGTCCAATATCCCTGAAACTTTCAAAGGAGTGGTGTTTGTCATTGAGTTCTTGTCAGACAAAACAAGTAAGTCATTTTTTTCAAATTCCATTACATTTTATACTAACTTGTTGTTTTTTATGAATCAGGCACCTACATTAGAATTCAAACCAATGCCGGTTCACTTCAAGTATCACCTTCCATTCAAGGACCAATTCCATGCCGTTTGATTTTATTTATGTTAAAAAAAAAAAAATAATAATAATAATAATAATAAAAGTGGCAAGGCTTCACAAAGGTTGTTTACTTAAAGACCCACTACGTGGCAAAACTCTTGAAGCGGAAGGCATTGAGACGGAAGGCATCGGGGCAGAAGACATAGGAGCGGAAGGCATCGGAGATAGAGGCATCGAAGATAGAGCATTCGAGGCCTCAATACTTGGCCAAACGCTGGATGATCCAGGAAAAAGGTGCCTCTGGAGGAAAGACGAAAACCTTTGACGGTCACTTTGAATCCGACCTTCAGACTCTTGCAGTTCATCAAGCTTCCTCTTCATGCCCGTCGAATAGTTGTTGGCAAGCACGTGCAAACTTCTATTCTCATGCTTAAGCAGTTTGATCTCCTGTTTAAGACTTTCCACCTCTGCCATCAATGATTCCACCTGACGGGAGCGGGCAAGCAGGCGTTGGCCCATGTTGGACACAGAACTCGCACACTGAACACTAAGTGCGAGGGACTCTTGAACAGCCAACTCATCGGACCGTCCTGACAGCAGCCTACTATCTTTTGGAGTGAGGAGGTTCCTAGCTACTATTGTAGCTGTTGTGGCGTCCTGCATCACGGAGTCTTCACCTGTGAGAGGACCGTTAGAAGATAAGAAAGAAGGGCGCCATACGTTACCTTGACGCGGCGCGGCTGTATCACTGCTGAGACTCAATTCTAAGCTAAGGTTCGATGGGTTTGCCATTTTTCAAAAGTGTTCAAAGAGATGGGGTGGATGGAGTTAATTCTCAAAGGGCCGGAGTCGATTTTCAAGAATGGGAATTCTTCAGAGTGTGTTTGTTGTGGTGATCGATAGCTCTATAAGAAGCCAAGGCGACGCGTCCACCAATTCGAAAAGCCGGAATTTCCGGCGTAATTTAGGCGACGCGTTCTCTGCTTTTCAGAAGACGCGTTCAACTTTGTCAAAAGATTTCTGACAAAGCTGAAAACACGTGGAGGCCATCATCGCAACTACACATCTTTAGCCGACAAAGCGCAAAGTTCGGCGACGCTTTCTCTGCTTTTCAGAAGACGTGTGCAGCTTTGTCAAAAGGAGCCGCATCTGCACTACCACGTGTCGTTCAGAAAGCGAAGGGGCGTCGTTCAGAAATCAAAGGGGCGCCTGCTCAGAAATCGAAGAGGCGTATTCAAAGATCGAAGAGGCGCCACTATTTCAAAAAGCCGGATTTGCGGGATCAAAACGTTTGTCGACAAGGGTAAAAGGTACCACCACTTGATATTATCTCTATATATGTCGACCTTCGTCTTTTATGGCAGGGCAAACCTGAAGAAAATGCCCAACTCTCTCTCACCTCTGAGGGCGCACTCCCAGCAAAGCCTTTCGAAATACTCAATTCTTTCTTCTTCCCCAAAGATGATACCAGATGCCTGGAGTACATATGACCCAGGAGGAAACGGCGGATTGAAGCATGTGCTGATTCATTCACCGCTTCTTCAAAGCAAAGGTATCTCATATCATCAAGGTCAAAAGCAAAAATATCTCATATCATGCTCTTTCCCTGTCTTTTTCTTTGTCCTTGTTCTTACTTGCATGGCAAAGTAAAAGAAGCAATCACCCGGCACTTGGAGTCAGTCTACCGATCTGGAGCCAACTGCCTGGAATCTATTCCTGATTGCTTACCTAGCGTTGCTCTCGAGTAGTCATCTTCAACGGTTGTTACACTTCCAGAGAAGGGACCACTCCTGCAAAGATTGAACAAAGAAACAGATAACAGGAGGAAGCTCAGACCTTCGGGGGAAACCAAAAGAACCATCCTGCTGCCCAGTTCAAGAAGTAGCACAAAGGAAAATCAACGATGGGCAGAAACCAGTTCAAGAGTAAGCCTGTGGAATCACAAAGATCAAAGCCTCAATGCAATCACCAAGGAGAAGAGGGAATTTACACTCCATAACCAGATTTGCGTCCCTAAACTCTTCTCTTTGTTAATTACATTATGCCATGTTTAATATGTTTAGTTGCTTTTTGTGTGTTTACTTATGTTTTGTGTGAATCTATGCTTAAAACATTGAGGACAATGTTTGATTTAAGTGTGGGGGGGTAACTAAAGTGTTTTGATGCAAATTCGTAGGGTTTTATCCACCATAACTTCTAATGTTGTTCCTTGCTATTTTAAGGTGTTTTTAAGTTGTTTTAGAGTGTTTTAGTGTGTTTTGTTTTATAATTCGAAAATCCCATAAAAATTTGAAAAATTGTTTTGAAAAACCCAAACAGAGTTGTTTTAAAGTTGTTTTTGTGTGTGTGTTTGTGTCTTAGGGTACCTTCCAACACAACGATAAGGATTTGGTTTATAATTGCATGACGGTTAGAAAGAGTTATAAACATAGAGAAAAGTTTGATTTACTCTTGGTATATGCTTGGTTATGGTTATAATGTATGACTTCACATGCAATCATAAAAGAAAAAAAAATTCGTTTTTGTAACATGCTTGAAGGAAGAAACTCAAACAAACGCTACATCCCTGTGAGACTCGAGCCATTACTTTCTTTGGAGAGTTATTTTCTGTGATTCTTTATTTTCTAAAGTTGTTGCATGATCTCATTATTCCTTGCTTGGTTGCTACTTAGAATGCAATTGTATCATGATAGAACTAAATGCTAGAACTCATGCCCATTTCATTCAAAGCATGTTATTGATTTGCATAACACATATTCAAGAAGAAGTTGTGTAGTGACCACCACCATAGCCAAATAGCCTTACTTCCCATACTTCATATATGTTGTAAGTTTTAACCCCGTTGAGCCTTGTTTAGCCTTTATTCTTTGTTTACCCACATTTTCCTCACCTAGCCTAGTTTAGGACAATCCCCACCCTTGTTCTTAAAAGATAGTGAGCATGACTTAATTGAATTCCTTTTGAGTTACATTATGAAAGAAAATAAGTGTGGGGGAGAGAATGTTTAAGTGTTGATGTTTTGAGATTCAAAAGAAAAGAAAAAAAAAAGAGAAAAGAAAGAAAGAAAGAAGAAAAAAAAAAATGAAAGAATAAGTGATTGAAGAAAGGTTCCAAAACACCAATTCTGGGCGTAAATTGTCTAAATTCTCCCTTTTTGTTCAAAAGTTGAGTTTTCATTCAAAAGTGAATTCTAAGTTGATTCAAATGCTTTGCTCACTATTTCTTTAAAAACCTTTGTTTTCCATATCCCTTCTTTGTTATCCACATACCCCAAGCCCCGTTACAACCCTTGACTTCTATCTTCAGTGTTGTGTATTTCAATTTGTGGAGTTTGAACTTGGTATGAGCATATGGTATCACTGGTTCTCGCGTCTAAGTAGTAGCATTCCATTCATGAGATCATATCTAAACATGCTTATTAACTCCAGAAATTGCTTCCTTTGAAATACATATATGTGAGTGTTCGTTTTTATGATTACATCAATCTTCTCACATATAACTAGTTTAGGGTGTGTAGTCAGAAAATCTGTGTGAAAAACGAGAGCATATCTTGTAAGGAATTGAGCAAATTCTCTAAGGCATGTTACTACATTCAAAATATAGTTTTAAATGCTTAATTGTGAATTAGTATGTGGTGACTATGATTAAGAATGTACTTAAGTGTCAAGATGGCTAAAATCTGTGGGAATAATGATTTTTAACTTGTCTTGTGCATTGGAAATCCGTGAGACGATTGTTGGAAGGTGTAGGTTGTGTTTTGTTCGTTTTGTCTAGTTTCGTGTTCTTTTGTTTTGTTTTGCTCGAGGACTAGCAAAAGATAAGTGTGGGGGTATTTGATAGGAGCATATTCATGCGACTTAAATAGCTTGTTCTCGTACATTTACGTTATGTTTCTTTAGTTATTTTAGTACTTTAAGCTATTTTCGTGTGTTTGTAGGTCCAAAGGGCTAAAGGAGCAAAAAGATGCATTTTGGAGACTTTTGGAGCACTTTTGGGCTAAGGACGGATAGCTTATGCTTGAAGCCAAAGTGTTGGACGAAATTGAAGACCTAATTGGAGCCAAAGTGTTGGAACCTTGTTCTCTTTAGTTTTAGGACATTTAAACCTTTCCTAATCCCAATCATGCCATGCATAACACACATCCATTCTAACACATTGTCATTGAACATGCATTTCCTTCATTAGTTAACCCACATGCACTTATCACTTATCATCACCACATATCATATCACTTAATCACTTATCACTTATCATCACCACTTAACCACTTATCATATCATAACCACATATCATATCACTTATCACTTATCACTTAACATAACATCCACCTACTTCACCTACAACATCCACCTACTTCACCTACAACATCCACCCACTTCACCTACAACATCCACCCACTTCACCTACAACATCCACCCACTTCACCTACAACATCCACCCACTTCACCTACAACATCCACCTACTTCACCTACAACATCCACCCACTTCACCTACAACATCCACCCACTTCACCTACAACATCCACTTCACCTACAACATCCACCTACTTCACCTACAACATCCACCTACTTCACCTACAAATGACATAGCCATATGTTCCCTCCACTACTCCTATAAATACCCTTGCATTCATTCATTCATGAACATCTCATTTCATACACAACACATTACAAACACATTTAACCTTCCCTAGCCGTGAGCTTCCCATCTCTCCCCTTATAATCCAAACACCATTTTTCCATTCCCCTTCCACTTCTCCACCACTCCTCTTCCATTCCACACTTCCATCCCCCAAACCAATTATCCCTAGACCTTATGCTACAATAAAGAGGAAGAGAAGAGAGCCTAAACGTTCATACAATTCAAGTTTGAGTTGTTGGAATGTTTAGGTGTTTCTTTGATTTCAATGTTTAATTTCAATTCTCTTTGTTTTGTATGAGGAACTAAACCCCCCTTTAGCTAGGGGGTGATTCGAAATATATGTTTATGCTTGCATTTTGATTTGATTACTTCTAATTAGGTTTCATAAGTTGTGAATTCAATTTGTTTAACTGTTTTATTGATAACCTATTTATGTATGTTTATTGAGATTGCACACTTAATTTTCATGCATGAATTTGACGCTAGAATATAAGTGAATTTCACCTAATCGTTATGAACTTATATTCACAAGTAGTGGAGGTTGCTTATAAACAATCGCGTTAAACGAATTCTTGGCATAAGTTTCATGCGTATTCCATAGTAACGAATGTCTCGTCAAAACTTATAATCTTCATAGAGCGTAATGATTCTTGCTTGTATCTCTATTATGCAATCATGTAGGGGACTTGTGGGGAATGTTTTGGGTTGTCGTATGCAATCATCCAATTCAATAACGTTAGGAAGATTTGAAGGTTAATTTAAGCGGATCTAATTAACTTGGAGTGTTGAGAATTAATGATTTATTGAAATGCAATTGGAAATCATTTTATTATGCAAGTGTAACATGTGTGGAGATGAACCCCTTGGCTAGCATCCATTCATCCATACTTTCATCATATTCATATTTACATTCTGTCTAGTTTATTAACTTGTTTCGTTATTTCAATTTTTGTCAAGTCCTAAACCCCCCTTTACTTTCTTGTTCTTTAATGCTTAGAATCTGTTTAGTTTATGTTTTAAAGTATTTTTGAATTCTTTGAGTCTAGTATAGTGTTTTATATTGTGTTTTTACATTTTTGAGTCAAATCCAAGTGATTAACAATCCCTCCTAATCCCCGGTCCAGAACGATCCCTACTTACACTTATACTACAAATTGACAAAAAGAGGGTTTAATTTGTGTGAGTATAAATCTCGCATCATTTACTTCATTTCCTTATGCTTTAATTTACAATCTGTTTGTTTTCAAGTTTCTGTTTTTATTTCAAGTTTCATTCAAAACCAATCTCCCATTTCTTTTAAAGTGTTAGATTAGTTAGAAATACATTTAGTTTGTGTTTATAAGTGTTTTGATTCATTTTGTTTCTCAAATTCGTCCAAAGTACTCAAGGTGCTCAAAACTGCCCAGAAAGTGATTTTTAGGCAGTTTTGAGTGTTTTGGTGCTGTTTTGAGTCTTTTGGTTTGTTTTAGTGTTTTAAAGTTTAGTTTTGCATTCTTTGAGTCTAGTATAGTGTTTCATATTGTTATTTTACGTTTTTGAGTCAAA
This sequence comes from Pyrus communis, assembly GCF_963583255.1. Classification (NCBI taxonomy): domain Eukaryota; kingdom Viridiplantae; phylum Streptophyta; class Magnoliopsida; order Rosales; family Rosaceae; genus Pyrus; species Pyrus communis. The sequence goes on along the minus strand of NC_084805.1, from coordinate 10,204,150 downwards.
TTCAAGTGGTTAACAATCCCTCCTAATCCCCGGTCTAGAACGATCCCTACTTATACATATACTACAATTTGACGAAAAGAGGGTTTAATTTGTGTGCGTATAAATCTCGCATAAGTTTCATGCAATCATAGTAACGAATGCCCCGTCAATACTTATAATTTTCATAGAGCGTAATGATTCTTGCTTGTATCTCTATTATGCAATCATGTAGGGGACTTGTGGGGAATGTTTTGGGTTGTCGTATGCAATCATCCAATTCAATAACGTTAGGAAGATTTGAAGGTTAATTAGTGCATCACGGTTAACTTGGGGTGTTGAGAATTAATGATTTATTGAAATGCAATTGGAAATCATTTTATTATGCAAGTATAACATATGTGGAGATGAACCCCTTAGCTATTCTATCATCCATTCATTCCATTCCATCAAATTCGTTTTACAATCTGTTTAGTTTATTAACTTGTTTTGTTATTTCAATTTTCGTATAAATCTAAATCCCCCTTTACTTTAATGTCCAATTTAGTTAGAAATCAATTTAGTTTATGTTTCTAAGTGTTTTGATTCATTTTATTTCCCAATTTCGTCCAAATTCACCAAAGTACTCAAAACTGCCCAGAAAGTGATTTTAAGGCAGTTTTGAGTGTTTTGGGTGATGTTTGAGTCTTTTGGTTTGTTTTAATGTTTTAAGTGTTTAGTTTTACATTCTTTGAGTTAGTTTAGTGTTTTATATTGTGTTTTTACGTTCTTGAGTCAAGTTATTACATAAATTCGTCCAAATTTGTGTTTGTGCTCAAATCTGCCCAGAAAGTGGTTTTTAGGCAGATTTGAGTGTGTTTGTGTTGTTTTGAGTCTTTCGGTTTGTCTTAGTGTTTTAAAGCTTAGTTTTGCATTCTTTGAGTCTAAGTTAGTATTTCATATTGTTATTTTACGTTTTTGAGTCAAATCCAAGTGGTTAACAATCCCTCCTAATCCCCGGTCTAGAACGATCCCTACTTATACATATACTACAATTTGACGAAAAGAGGGTTTAATTTGTGTGCGTATAAATCACGCATCAAATTTTGGCGCCGTTGCCGGGGACTAGGAGGGATTGTTAACCACTTGGATTTGACTCAAAAACGTAAAATAACAATATGAAATACTAATTTAGACTCAAAGAATGCAAAACTAAGCTTTAAAACACTAAGACAAACCGAAAGACTCAAAACAACACAAACACACTCAAATCTGCGAGAATTATACGCGCACAAATTAAACCCTCTTTTCGTCAAATTGTAGTATATGTATAAGTAGGGATCGTTCTGGACCGGGGATTAGGAGGGATTGTTAACCACTTGGATTTGACTCAAAAACGTAAAATAACAATATGAAACACTATACTAGACTCAAAGAATTCAAAACTAAACTTTAAAACACTAAGACAAACCAAAAGACTCAAAACAACACAAACACACTCAAATCTGCCTAAAAACCACTTTCTGGGCAGATTTGAGCACAAACACAAATTTGGACGAAATTAAGTAATAACTTGACTCAAGAACGTAAAAGCACAATATAAAACACTAAACTAACTTAAAGAATGTAAAACTAAACACTTAAAACATTAAAACAAACCAAAAGACTCAAACATCACCCAAAACACTCAAAACTGCCTTAAAATCACTTTCTGGGCAGTTTTGAGCACTTTGGTGAATTTGGACGAAATTGGGAAATAAAATGAATCAAAACACTTTAAAACATAAACTAAACAAATTCTAAGCACTAAAGAACAAGAAAGTAAAGGGGGGTTTTAAATTGACGAATTTGAAATTAAAACAGATTGTAAGTAAAAACAGATAGTAAATATGAAATTGTGATAGAATAGAATGGATGGGAACCTAGCTAAGGGGTTCTTCTCCACACATGTTACACTTGCATAATAAAATGATTTCCAATTGCATTTCAATAAACCATTAATTCTCAACACCCCAAGTTAACCGTGATGCACTAATTAACCTTCAAATCTTCCTAACGTTATTGAATTGGATGATGCATGCGACAATTCAAAACATTCCCCACAAGTCCTCAACATGAATGCATAGAAGAGGTACAAGCAAGAATCATTACGCTCTATGAAAATTATAAGTGTTGACGAGGCATTCGTGACTATGATTGCATGAAACTTATGCCAAGAATTCGTTTAACGCGATTGTTTATAAGCAACCTCCACTACTTGTGAATATAAGTTCGTAACTATTAGGTGAAACTCACTTATATTCTAGCGTCATATTCATGCATGAAAATTAAGCGTGCACTCTCAATAAACATACATAAATAAGTTATCAATCAAACGGTTAAACAAATTGAATCACAACTTATGAAACGCAATTAGAAGTAATCAAATCAAAATGTAAGCATAAACATATATTTCGAATTTCCTCATAACTTTGAAATCAAAGAAACACCTAAACATTCCAACAACTCAAACTTGAATTGTATGAACGTTTAGGCACTCTTCTCTTCCATTCCTCATACGTACAAAACAAAGAGAATTGAATTTAAACATTGAAATCAAAGAAACACCTAAACATTCCAACAACTCAAACTTGAATTGTATGAACGTTTAGGCACTCTTCTCTTCCTCGTTGTTGTAGCACAAGGTCTAAGGATAGTTTGATGGTGTGAATGGTTTGGGGAGTGGTGTTTGGATTAATAGGGAAGGCACGGCACAAGGGTGGTTTGATGTCTACATTTCTGCAATGGATGAGTTTATGGAAGAGTGTTTGGAATGGATGAATTTCTGGCACAAAGGCCTTATTTCTGTGGTGAATGGATTGTGTTTGTTTGAATGTGCATGTGATTAAATTAAAGGATGCAAAGTAAATAAATAATGAATGCATGTGTTGAATTATGAAGATGCATGTGTTGATTAAAGGGGGAATGCAAAGGAAAAGCTAGAAATGCATGTGGAGTGGCTGCAAGGTGAATGAATAATGAAATGGGAAAGCATGTGCAAGGTTTTGGTGTGAATGATTGAATGTGCATGTGGCTGCAATGGAGGAGGAATCCTTCAATTTCGTCCATCCTCTTGCTCCAAGCATATGATATCCATTCCAATCTCTAATTTGCTCCAAAAGGCTCCAAAAGGCATCCTTTTGCATACTTTGCCCTTAGAACCTGAAAACACACAAAAGAAGCATAAAGGACTAAAATAACTAAAGAAACATAACGTAAATGCACGAGAACAAGCCATTTAAGTCGCATGAATATGCTCCTATCACCTATCAATTCTATGTTCATTCATGTTGTGTACCTTTATGTTAAACATTCTGTAAACATGAATTGTAACTAATCTTTCTCTAGGGATTCGATGTAACCTTGCAAAGTTTGCCATGTAATTAAATTAGAATGCTCAGTTTGTCCATCTATTTCTTGTTTCATTTTCTGTTTTAATGGTGACTTAGTATGTTGATTTTAATGTTTGATCATCATTTGAATTAATCACTAAGTTGTGTAGCCAAGATTAAAGCACACATCATGCATAATCTTGGTAGATATGTGAATGAATGAAGGGAGTGTTTAGCACACATCCTGCCGAGTTACTCCCTTTGGTTTTATGAAAGTTTCTTGTACATTACATAATCTTGATTATGAACCAAAGTTGCACATCACAATTAGGTTCATGATTAGAGACATTTGATCAAATCCACACATCATATGGTTGATCATATCCAAGTGAAACAAACTCAAGAAATAGGTAGATGAATGAGTATAAACTAACTTGACAAACATGGACTTAGTTGAGTGATGCGAAAATAGTTAAACACACAAATTAAACCCTATGGATGACAATTGTAGTAAATGAGCAAATAGGGATCGTTCTAGACCGGGGATTAACTAGGGATGCTAATCAATGTGAAATTGACTCAAAAACGTAAGAACACAATATAAAACACTTACTAGACTCAAAGAATGCAAAACTAAACTTTAAAACACTAAAACAAACCAAAAGACTCAAACATCACCCAAAACACTCAAAACTGCCTTAAAAACACTTTCTGGGCAGTTTTGGACACTTTGGTGAATTTGGACGAATTTGTGTAACAAATTGAATCAAAACACTTAAAAACACAAACTAAGACACTTTCTAACTAAGTTGGACACTAAAGTAAAGGGGGATTAAGGTTTTGACGAAATTAAATTAAATAAAACAAGTTAATAAACTAGGCAGATTGTATAAACGGATTTGAGAAACAAGATGATGGATGGATTAGTTAGAGGTCCATTCTCCACACATGACACATTTATATATGAATCGATTCTCCAATTGTTTTTCATTAACTATGATGCTCAACACCCCAAGTTAACCGTGATGCACTAATTAACTCTCAAATTTTCCTTAAGTTATTGAATTGGATGATGCATGCGACAATTCAAATCATTCTCCAATGGTTCTCAACATGAATGCATAGAAGAGATACAATGAGAGATCATTATGCTCTATGAAAATTATAAGTGTTGACGAGGCAATTGTAACTATGAATGCATGATACTTTTGCCAAGAATTCAATTAACGCGGTTGTGACTAGCAACCTTCACTACTCATGTTTATAAACTTGTGACGATTAGGTGAAACTCGTTTATAAACTAGCATCGAGTTTATGCATGAAGACTAAGTATGCATCCCTAATCAACATACAAAAACAAGTCTTTAATAAACATGATAATTGAATTGCAATCACAAATTAACAAATCACAATTGGAATAAATCAATTCATATTTCAAACATATCCATGGCTTCAAACTTTCCCCTAACTAATTAGGGGTTTAGCCACTCATGATTACAACAAACTTAGAGAGTAATAACAAAGTAAACATTGAAAACAAGAATCGAAGTACACCTAAAAATTCCAACAACTCAATCTTGAATTGTATGAACGTTTAGGCCTCTTCTCCTCTAGTTGCTGCGGCACAAGGGGTTTTGGTGAGTTTTGGGGGTTATGGATGATGTAGAAGGATGTGTTTAGGGTAGGGATGGATGTAGGGGAAGGTAAGGAGTGTTTTTGGGCAGAAAATATGAAGAATGGTGAAGTATGGTAGTGCTAGAGAGAGGGGAGGAATTTCTGGCGTGAATGAATGTGTATGAGAGATGGTTTTCTGAAATGGAAGAGTGTGTGTTTTGTGGCTGCAATGCATGCTTATTTATAGGTGAAATGGGGGGAACATGATGACTAGGAATTAGGTGGAAAGCTGAAATGGTGATGGGAGATGCATGTGGCAGAAATGCATGTGATTAAAGGGTGGGAATGCATGTGTTTTGACAGAAAATAAAAGGGAATGTTGGAAATCTGGACTGGGAACCCACGGCATGGTTGTTTTCTGGTGGTGAATGGGTTTATGTTTGAATGGTGCATGTGCGTTGATTATTTAAAGGGAGTGCATGTGGAATAAAGGTTGGAATGAACATGAAATGCACGGTTTTGAGAGATGATTATGGATGCATGTGTTGAATGATTATGGGTGTATGTGTGAATGTGGTTGAATGATTAAAGTGTAAATGATTAATGAATGGTTCTTTGTTGATGGTGGAAATCTGAAATGATTAAGTGGAATGTGCATGTGGCTGTAATGATGGTGTTTTGCACGGCAATGATGGAGAAAGAATGTGTGGATGTATGGTTGTGTTGGTGATGAATGTGAACTCTTTGTTCTTCATTTTCATTCCTTTGGTCTTCAATTTCGTCCATCTACTTGGCTTTAAGCATATGCAATCCATTCCAATCTCTAATTTGCTCCAAAAGGCTCCGAAAGGCATCCTTTTGCATCCTTAGCCATATGAACCTATAAACACACGAAAATGACTTTAAACACTAAATTAAGTAAGAAAACACAACATAAATGCATAAGAACTAGCTAACAAAGGCGCATAAATATGCTTCTATCAAATTCCCCCACACTTAGCTTTTGCTAGTCCTCGAGCAAAACAAAGAAACAAAACATAACCTAAACCTTCCAACGTTCACCTCAGGGATTACCAATGGTACATGACAAGTTAAAAATCATCATCCCCACAGATTTGAGTCATCTTTACAATTGAAAACATACTTAATCATAGTCACCACTTACTAGTTCACAATTAATCGATTAAAAGAATGTTTTGAATGTAGTAACATGCCTTAGAGAATTTGCTCAATCCTTACAAGATATGCACTCAATTTTCACTCAGATTTTCTAACTACACACCCTATACTAGTTATATGTGAGAAGATTGATGTAAATATGAAAACGAATGCTCACATATACGTATAACAAAGAACGCAATTTATGGAGTTAATAAGCATGTTTAGAAATGATCTCATGAATGGAATGCTACTACTTAGATGCGAGAACTAATGACCATATTGATAGGAGCATATTTATGCGACTTAAATGGCTTGTTCTCGTACATTTACGTTATGTTTCTTTAGTTATTTTAGTACTTTAAGCTATTTTCGTGTGTTTGTAGGTCCAAAGGGCTAAAGGAGCAAAAAGATGCATTTTGGAGACTTTTGGAGCACTTTTGGGCTAAGGACGGATAGCTTATGCTTGAAGCCAAAGTGTTGGACGAAATTGAAGACCTAATTGGAGCCAAAGTGTTGGAACCTTGTTCTCTTTAGTTTTAGGACATTTAAACCTTTCCTAATCCCAATCATGCCATGCATAACACACATCCATTCTAACACATTGTCATTGCACATGCATTTCCTTCATTAGTTAACCCACATGCACTTATCACTTATCATCACCACATATCATATCACTTAATCACTTATCACTTATCATCACCACTTAACCACTTATCATATCATAACCACATATCATATCACTTATCACTTATCACTTAACATATCATCCACCTATTTCACCTACAACATCCACCTACTTCACCTACAACATCCATCCACTTCACCTACAACATCCACCTACTTCACCTACAACATCCACCTACTTCACCTACAACATCCACTTCACCTACAACATCCACCTACTTCACCTACAACATCCACCTACTTCACCTACAAATGACATAGCCATATGTTCCCTCCACTACTCCTATAAATACCCTTGCATCCATTCATTCATAAACATCTCATTTCATACACAACACACCACAAACACATTCTCCCTTCCCTAGCCGTGAGCTTCCCATCTCTCCCCTTATAATCCAAACACCATTTTTCCATTCCCCTTCCACTTCTCCACCACTCCTCTTCCATTCCACACTTCCATCCCCCAAACCAATTATCCCTAGACCTTATGCTACGATAAAGAGGAAGAGAAGAGAGCCTAAACATTCATACAATTCAAGTTTGAGTTGTTGGAATGTTTAGGCGTTTCTTTGATTTCAATGTTTAATTTCAATTCTCTTTGTTTTGTATGAGGAACTAAACCCCCCTTTAGCTAGGGGGTGATTCAAAATATATGTTTATGCTTGCATTTTGATTTGATTACTTCTAATTACGTTTCATAAGTTGTGAATTCAATTTGTTTAACTGTTTTATTGATAACCTATTTATGTATGTTTATTGAGAGTGCACACTTAATTTTCATGCATGAACTTGACGCTAGAATATAAGTGAATTTCACCTAATCGTTATGAACTTATATTCACAAGTAGTGGAGGTTGCTTATAAACAATCGCGTTAAACGAATTCTTGGCATAAGTTTCATGCAATCATAGTAACGAATGTCTCGTCAACACTTATAGTTTTCAAAGAACTTAATGATTCTTGCTTGTATCTCTATTATGCAATTCATGTAGGGAACTTGTGAGGAATGCTTTGGGTTGTCGTATGCAATCATCCAATTCATTAACTTAAGGAAAACTTGACGGTTAATTTAAGCGGACCTAATTAACTTGGAGTGTTGAGAATTAATGATTTATTGAAATGCAATTGGAAATCTTTTTATTATGCAAGTGTAACATATGTGGAGATGACCCCCTTAGCTATTCTATCATCCATTCATTCCATTTCATCAATTGCATATTTACATTCTGTCTAGTTTATTTAACTTGTTTCGTTATTTCAATTTTCGTATAAACTTAAATCCCCCTTTTACTTTAATGTCAATTTAGTTAGAAATCATTTTAGTTTATGTTTTTAAAAGCATTTTGAGTCTTTGGTTTGTCTTAGTGTTTTAAAGTTTAGTTTTACATTCTTTGAGTCTAGTTTAGTGTTTTATATTGTGTTTTTACGTTTTTGAGTCAAATCTAAGTGATTAACAATCCCTCCTAATCCCCGGTCCAGAACGATCCCTACTTGCATCTTTACTACAATTGTCAAAAGAGGGTTTTAATTTGTGTGCGTATAATTCACGCATCAAAATTTTGGCGCCGTTGCCGGGGATTAGAAAATTTGCTAATCCCTTGGATTGTTTGTTTCTGTATTGTCTTTTAGATTTAGTTTTTATTTGTGTTTTGTTTGTTAAGAACAACATGGCACTTGATAACGCTTCTCTTTTGTCACAGCTCATGGAAAGGTCCCAAATGCAAAGAGTTGATATATCTAATCTTCAATCAAGGAATAACGTGTTTTCCAATACTTACAATTCGGATTGGAGTGATCATTCAAACTCTATGTGGTGGGAACCTCAAAATGCTCAACAAGGAGGATATTGGCAGCCACCACAACCTCATATTCAATATGCCCAACCAAACTCAAGTTCGTCAATAGATTATAATCAAAAGCTTAATGAATTAATTTGTTTGGTGCAGGGCTCACAAAATCAAGACAATGAGGCTCAACAAGAAGGATATTGGCAGCCATATGAGGAGTTCTATTCAATGCCTATGCAGCCACCACAAAGGTTGGACCACTTGGATAAGCAAATTGGGCAGATCGCGGAGTTCGTAGGACAGTTTCGAGACCAAGGCGAACTCCCTAGTTCAACCATTGCAAATCAGAAGGGAGAATTTGAAAACACCAATGCTATCATGTTGAGAAGTGACAAGGAGGTTGGAACGGACCCTCAACCATCAAAATCAAATCACAAGGAAGAGGAATACACCCAACCCACGGAAAGGGTGGAAACAACTTTACCGGAGGCACCTATTGCTCCTATGCCATCTAATACAGGTATGGTTGTTCCAAATTTCATTATTTTTAACCCCGTTCCAACAAGTATCCCTATTCCTTGCAGATTCATGACTTCCAAGGAAGAAGAAGGTGAAAAAGACATCTTGGAAGCCATTCCAAAGGTGACAAGTAGGGAATGTCATGAATTCATCAAAGAGGACGTTCTTGAAACCACAAAATCCAAAGAAGTTAAATTTGATGACATTGGACAAGTCATAACCATCACTTGCAATCTGGCCAAGTCCAATATCCCTGAAACTTTCAAAGGAGTGGTGTTTGTCATTGAGTTCTTGTCGGACAAAACAAGTAAGTTTTTTTCAAATTCCTTTACATTTTATACTAACTTGCTGTTTTTTATGAATCAGGCACCTACACTAGAATTCAAACCATTGCCGGTTCACTTCAAGTATCACCTTCCATTCAAGGACCAATTCCATGCCGTTTGATTTTATTTATGTTAATAAAAAAAAAATTAAAAAAAAAAAAAAAAAAAGAGAAAGAAAGATACTAAACATGGAGAAAGGTGGAGCTTCACAAAGGTTGTTTGCGTGAAGCCCCACTACGAGGCGCAGAAGCGGAAGGCATAGAAGCGGGAGGCATAGAAGCGGGAGGCATCGGAGCGGAAGCCATCGGAGCAGGAGGCATCGGAGCTAGAGCATTCCAGGCCTCAATACTTGGCCAAGCGCTGGATGACCCAGGAAAAAGGTGCCTCTGGAGATAAGACGCAAGCTTTTGACGGTCACTGTGAATTCGACCCTCAGATTCCTGCAGCTCATCAAGCTTCCTCTTCATCCCCGACGAATAGTTATTTGCAAGCACATGCAAACTTCTATTCTCGTACTTAAGTTGCTGGATCTCTTGCTTAAGTCTTTCCACCTCTGCCATCAACGATTCCACTTGGCGGGACCGAGCAAGCAGGCGTTGGCCCATGTTGGACACAGAACTCGCACACTGAACACTAAGTGCGAGGGACTCTTGAACGGCCAACTCATCAGACCGTCCTGACAGCAGCCTACTATCTTTTGGAGTGAGGAGGTTTTTAGCTACTATTGTAGCTATTGTGGCGTCCTGCATCACAGAGTCTTCACCTGAAAGAGGACCGTTAGAAGATAAAAAAGAAGGGCGCCATACATTACGTTGACGGGGCGCAACCGGATCGCTGCTGAGACTCAAATCTAAGCTAAGGTTCGATGAGTTTGCCATTTTTTTCAAAAGTGTTCAAAGAGAAGGGGTGGATGGAGTTAAAATTTCACAAAGGGCCGGAGTCGAGTTTCAGGAATGGGAAATCTTCAGAGTATGTGTGTTGGGGTGATTGATAGCTCTATAAAAAGCCAAGACGACGCGTCCACCGATTCAAAGAGCCGGATTTTCCGGCGTAATTTAGGCGACGCCCCCTCGGCTTTTCAAGAAAACGCGTTCAACTTTGTCAAAAGATTTCTGACAAAGCTGAAAACACGTGGAGGCCATCATCGCATCTACACATCTTTAGCCGACAAGCGCAAAGTTCGGCGACGCTTTCTCTGCTTTTCAGAAGACGCGTGCAGCTTTGTCAAAAGGAGCCGCATCTGCACTACCACGTGTCGTTCAAAAAGCGAAGGGGCGTCGTTCAGAAATCGAAGGGGCGCCTGCTCAGAAATCGAAGAGGCGTATTCAAAGATCGAAGAGGCGCCACTATTTCAAAGAGCCGGATGTGCGGGATCAAAACGTTTGTCGACAAGGGTAAAAAGTACCACCACTTGATATTATCTCTATATATGTCGACCTTCGTCTTTTATGGCAGGGCAAACCTGAAGAAAATGCCCAACTCTCCCTCACCTCTGAGGGCGCACTCCCAGCAAAGCCTTTCAAAATACTCAATTCTTTCTTCTTCCCCAAAGATGATACCAGATGCCTGGAGTACATATGACCCAGGAGGAAACGGCGGATTGAAGCATGTGCTGATTCATTCACCGCTTCTTCAAAGCAAAGGTATCTCATATCATCAAGGTCAAAAGCAAAAGTATCTCATATCATGCTCTTTCCCTGTCTTTTTCTTTGTCCTTGTTCTTACTTGCATGGCAAAGTAAAAGAAGCAATCAGCCGGCACTTGGAGTCAGTCTTCCGATCTGGAGCCAACTGCCTGGAATCTATTCCTGATTGCTTACCTAGCGTTGCTCTCGAGTAGTCATCTTCAACGGTTGTTACACTTCCAGAGAAGGGACCACTCCTGCAAAGATTGAACAAAGAAACAGATAACAGGAGGAAGCTCAGACCTTCGGGGGAAACCAAAAGAACCATCCTGCTGCCCAGTTCAAGAAGTAGCACAAAGGAAAATCAACGATGGGCAGAAACCAGTTCAAGAGTAAGCCTGTGGAATCACAAAGATCAAAGCCTCAATGCAATCACCAAGGAGAAGAGGGAATTTACACTCCATAACCAGATTTGCGTCCCTAAACTCTTCTCTTTGTTAATTACATTATGCCATGTTTAATATGTTTAGCTGCTTTTTGTGTGTTTACTTATGTTTTGTGTGAATCTATGCTTAAAACATTGAGGACAATGTTTGATTTAAGTGTGTGGGGGGGGGGGGGGGGGGTAACTAATGTTGTTAATTTAAATTCGTGGGATTTTATCACCCATAACTTCAAATGTTGTTCCTTGCTGTTTTAAGGTGTTTTTAAGTTGTTTTAGAGTGTTTTAGTGTGTTTTGTTTTATAATTCGAAAATCCCATAAAAATTTGAAAAATTGTTTTGAAAAACCCAAAAAGAGTTGTTTTAAGAGTCGTTTTTGTGTGTTTGTGTCTTAGGGTACCTTCCAACACAATGATAAGGATTTGGTTTATAATTGCATGACAGTTAGAAAGAGTTATAAACATAGAGAAAAGTTTGATTTACTCTTGGTATATGCTTGGTTATGGCTATAATGTATGACTTCACATGCAATCATAAAAGAAAAAAATTCGTTTTTGTAACATGCTTGAAGGAAGGAACTCAAACAAACGCTACAACCCTGAGAGACTTGAGCCTATAACGTTCTTTGGAGAGTATAATCTGTGATTTCTTGTTTTCTAAAGTCGTTGCATGATCTCATTATTCTTTGCTTGGTTACTACTTAGAAGGCGTTTCATCATATAGTTCCAAATGCTAGAACTCATGCCCATTTCATTCAAAGCATGTTATTGATTTGCATAACACATATTCAAGAAGAAGTTGTGTAGTGACCACCACCATAGCCAAATAGCCTTACTTCCCATACTTCGTATATGTTGTAAGTTTTAACCCCGTTGAGCCTCGTTTTGCCTTTATTCCTTGTTTACCCACATCACCCCTTACCTAGCTTAGAGTAGGACTTTCCTATACCCTTGTTCTTAAAGTTTAGTGAGCATGACTTAAATGAATTCCTTTTGAGTTACATTATGCAAGAAAATGAGTGTGGGGGAGTAAAAGTTTGTTCTTACGTTTATATGTATGTTTTGAGATTCAAAAGAAAAAGAAGAAAAAAAAAAAAAAAAGGAGTGAAAATAAGTAAGAATGAACTCACGAGCGTTGATGGTTGAAGAAAGGGTCCAAAAAGTTGAATATGGCCCTACGTTTTGTGTGATTTTCCCTTGGGTGTTCAAAGTTGACTTCTGCGTTCTTAAGGGAATTCTAAGTGCCTAATTCAATACTTTGCTCACTATTGCTTTAAGAATGTTTGTTTATCCTTCACCTTTCATTGTTAGCCAATACCCTAGCCCCGTTACTACCCTTTGACTTCTATATTGAGTGTTATGTATTTCAATTGTGGAGTTTGAACTTGGTATGAGCTTATGGTGTCATTGGTTCTCGCGTCTAAGTAGTAGCATTCCATTCATGAGATCATATCTAAACATGCTTATTAACTCCAGAAAATGCTTTCCTTATTATAACATATGTGAGTGTTCGTCTACATGTTTACATCAATCTTCTTACATATACCTAGTGTAGGGTGTGTAGTCAGAAAATCTGTGTGAAAAACGAGAGTACATCTAGTAAGAAATTGAGGGAATTCTCTAAAGGCATGTTACTACATTTGAAATGTGTTTTAATTGCTTAATTGTGAACTAGTATATGGTGACTATGATTAAGAATGTACTTAAGTGTAAAGATGGCTCAAATCTGTGAGAATAATGATTTTTAACTTGTCATGTGCATTGGAAGTCCCTGATACGATTGTTGGAAGGTGTAGGTTGTGTTTTGTTCTTTTTGTTTTGTTTTTCTGTTTTGCTCGAGGACTAGCAAAAGCTAAGTGTGGGGGTATTTGATAGGAGCATATTTATGCGACTTAAATGGCTTGTTCTCGTACATTTACGTTATGTTTCTTTAGTTATTTTAGTACTTTAAGCTATTTTCGTGTGTTTGTAGGTCCAAAGGGCTAAAGGAGCAAAAAGATGCATTTTGGAGATTTTTGGAGCACTTTTGGGCTAAGGACGGATAGCTTATGCTTGAAGCCAAAGTGTTGGACGAAATTGAAGACCTAATTGGAGCCAAAGTGTTGGAACCTTGTTCTCTTTAGTTTTAGGACATTTAAACCTTTCCTAATCCCAATCATGCCATGCATAACACACATCCATTCTAACACATTGTCATTGCACATGCATTTCCTTCATTAGTTAACCCACATGCACTTATCACTTATCATCACCACATATCATATCACTTAATCACTTATCACTTATCATCACCACTTAACCACTTATCATATCATAACCACATATCATATCACTTATCACTTATCACTTAACATATCATCCACCTACTTCACCTACAACATCCACCTACTTCACCTACAACATCCATCCACTTCACCTACAACATCCACCTACTTCACCTACAACATCCACCTACTTCACCTACAACATCCACTTCACCTACAACATCCACCTACTTCACCTACAACATCCACCTACTTCACCTACAAATGACATAGCCATATGTTCCCTCCACTACTCCTATAAATACCCTTGCATCCATTCATTCATAAACATCTCATTTCATACACAACACACCACAAACACATTCTCCCTTCCCTAGCCGTGAGCTTCCCATCTCTCCCCTTATAATCCAAACACCATTTTTCCATTCCCCTTCCACTTCTCCACCACTCCTCTTCCATTCCACACTTCCATCCCCCAAACCAATTATCCCTAGACCTTATGCTACGATAAAGAGGAAGAGAAGAGAGCCTAAACATTCATACAATTCAAGTTTGAGTTGTTGGAATGTTTAGGCGTTTCTTTGATTTCAATGTTTAATTTCAATTCTCTTTGTTTTGTATGAGGAACTAAACCCCCCTTTAGCTAGGGGGTGATTCAAAATATATGTTTGTGCTTGCATTTTGATTTGATTACTTCTAATTACGTTTCATAAGTTGTGAATTCAATTTGTTTAACTGTTTTATTGATAACCTATTTATGTATGTTTATTGAGAGTGCACACTTAATTTTCATGCATGAATTTGATGCTAGAATATAAGTGAATTTCACCTAATCGTTATGAACTTATATTCACAAGTAGTGGAGGTTGCTTATAAACAATCGCGTTAAACGAATTCTTGGCATAAGTTTCATGCAATCATAGTAACGAATGCCTCGTCAACACTTATAGTTTTCAAAGAACTTAATGATTCTTGCTTGTATCTCTATTATGCAATTCATGTAGGGAACTTGTGAGGAATGCTTTGGGTTGTCGTATGCAATCATCCAATTCATTAACTTAAGGAAAACTTGACGGTTAATTTAAGCGGACCTAATTAACTTGGAGTGTTGAGAATTAATGATTTATTGAAATGCAATTGGAAATCTTTTTATTATGCAAGTGTAACATATGTGGAGATGACCCCCTTAGCTATTCTATCATCCATTCATTCCATTTCATCAATTGCATATTTACATTCTGTCTAGTTTATTTAACTTGTTTCGTTATTTCAATTTTCGTATAAACTTAAATCCCCCTTTTACTTTAATGTCAATTTAGTTAGAAATCATTTTAGTTTATGTTTTTAAAAGCATTTTGAGTCTTTGGTTTGTCTTAGTGTTTTAAAGTTTAGTTTTACATTCTTTGAGTCTAGTTTAGTGTTTTATATTGTGTTTTTACGTTTTTGAGTCAAATCCAAGTGATTAACAATCCCTCCTAATCCCCGGTCCAGAACGATCCCTACTTGCATCTTTACTACAATTGTCAAAAGAGGGTTTTAATTTGTGTGCGTATAATTCACGCATCACATATGCTCATACCAAATTCAAACTCCTCAAATTGAAACACATAACACTCAAGAATGAAGTCAAGGGTTGTAACGGGGCTTGGGGTAGTGGTTAACAAAGAAAAGATAAGGAGAACAAGCGTTCTTCAAGTAATAGTAAGCAAAGTAGTGTACTTAAGACTTAGAATTCATTTAGATTGCAGAAATTAACTTTAAAACACAAGGGGAAGACTTAGACAACTCCTTAGGGCCGAATTCATTGTTTTGGACCCTTACTTCAACAAACAATACTTTGGAATTCTTTTTCACAACTTTTCAACTCTTTTTCATACTTTTCACGCCTTTTTTTTTTTTTTTTCTTTTTCTTTTCTTTCATGCCGTGCCTATGGCTCACAAATTCTCACACAAGAACACTTCCCCCACACTTGTTTTCTGCCAACATAAATCGAAAGAAATTCAATTTGAATCATGCTTTACTAAGCTTTAAGAACAAGGGTGTGGATGGTCCTAATCTAGGCTAGGTGAGGATAATGTGGGTTAACTTAAACATAAAATGACATGGGATACACGGCAATATGGCTAAGGTGGTGGTCACTACACAACTTCATCTTGAATCTGTGTTATGCAAATCAATAACATGCTTTGAATGAAATGGGCATGAGTTCTAGCATTTGGAACTAAATGATGAAACGCCTCTAAGTAGTAACCAAGCAAAGAATAATGAGATCATGCAACGACTTAGAAAACAAAAATGCACAGATTCTAACTCTCCAAATAAACGTTTAGGCTCAAGTCTCACAAGGTTGTAGCGTTAATTTGAGTTCCTTCCTTCAAGCATGTTACAAAAACTGATTTTTTATTTTTTTATTTTTATTTTTTATTTTTTATGATTGCATGTGAAGTCATAAGTTATAACCACAACCAAGCATACACAAAGAGTAAATCAAACTTTCATCCATGTTAATCACTTTCTTTAACAGCCATGTAATTACAAACCGAATCCTCATCATTGTGTTGGAAGGTACCCTAAAACAAAAACAAACACACAAAACCACTTTGAAAACAACTCTTTTTGGGTTTTTAAAACAAATTTTTCAAATTTTTATGTGATTTTCGGATTTTTACTTCAAAACACACTAAAACACACCAAAACTGCTTAAAAACACTTAAAAACAGCAAGGAACAAGTCTATAAGTAAAGGGTGATAAAATCCCATGAATTTGCATCAAAAACACTTAGTTACCCCCACACACTTAAATCAAACATTGTCCTCAATGTTTCAAGCATAAAATCACACAAAACACAAAGAAACACACAAACAGCAAGTAAAACAACTAAATAGGCAGATTCGAAATAAACAACAAAGTGAAGGGTTTAGGAACGCAAATCTGGAATTGGAGTGATTCCTTGAGCTTCCTTTGTTGAATTGCATGGGTTGCCTCCCAAGTAGCGCTTTCTTTAACGTCTTGCAGCCGGACGAAGACACGTTCATGCTTCATTAGAGCCCACGGCATGGAGTGGGATCTCCTCCACGACATGCTCCACAAAGTTCTCATAGTATGGCTTCAATCTATGTCCGTTCACCTTGAACTCGTGGCCACTTTTTAAGCTTTGGACTTGGACTGCACCATGAGGAAAAACATTAGTAACAACAAGAGGTCCAATCCATTTAGAACGTAACTTACCAGGGAATAACCGAAGTCTTGAATCAAAAAGCAACACTTTCTGCCCCTTGGAGAACGTTTTGGTACGAAGCATCTTATCATGATAAGCCTTCGTCTTGTCCTTGTAGATGCGAGCATTCTCGTAAGCCTCGTTCCTAATCTCCTCAAGTTCATCTAATTGGAGCTTCCTATGAACTCCAGCAGCGTCTATGTCCAAATTGAAGGTTTTCACAGCCCAATGTGCCTTGTGCTCTAACTCAATGGGCAAATGACATGGCTTACCATATATAAGCCGAAAAGGTGACATGCCAAGGGGAGTTTTGTAAGCCGTACGATAGGCCCACAATGCATCGTCCAAGCGCAAACTCCAATCTCTTCTTGAGGGTCCCACGGTTTTCTCTAGGACTTGTTTGATCTCCCTATTTGAAACCTCCGCTTGCCCATTGGTTTGAGGGTGATAAGGTGTGGAAACCTTATGAGTAACGTTGTACTTCTTGAGCAAAGCTTCAATGGTGCGGTTACGAAAGTGAGAACCCCCATCACTAATTAAAACTCGTGGCATCCCAAACCTAGCAAAAATATTAGATTTCACAAAATCTGCAACAACCTTAGAATCGTTAGTACGGGTGGCTTTGGCTTCCACCCATTTGGAAACATAATCGACAGCTAGCAAGATATAAGTGAAACCAAAAGATGGAGGGAAGGGGCCCATGAAATCAATACCCCAAACATCAAAAATTTCCACAAAGGAGAGAGATTGTTGCGGCATTTGGTCCTTAGGCCCTATGTTACCTGTTCTTTGACACTTATCGCATGTTACACAAAACATTTTAGCATCTTTAAAGAGATTAGGCCAATAAAATCCAGATTGTAACACCTTTAGGGCTGTCCTTTGGGTGCCAAAATGTCCCCCACATGCATAAGTATGGCAGAATGTAAGAATGGAATTAAATTCAGATTCGGGCACACATCTACGCACAATCTGATCTGGGCAGAATTTCCATAAATATGGATCATCCCAAACATAAAAACGTGCATCATGAACAAGTTTATCACGTTGGAACTTGTTTAGGGTACTAGGAACTTGCTTAGACACCAAGAAATTGACCAAATCGGCATACCAAGGGGTTCTTACCTCAATGGACAGAAGTTGCTCATCCGGAAACGTTTCTAAAATGGGGGTGGACTCTTCCTCACGCACCATTCTACTTAGGTGGTCAGCCACCACGTTTTCACACCCTTTCTTGTCTCGGATTTCAAGATCGAACTCTTGAAGTAGGAGCATCCAACGAATGAGTCTTGGCTTAGCCTCCTTTTTGGTGAGAAGATACTTCAAGGCTGCATGGTCAGTGAAAACAATTACTTTAGTACCAAGAAGATATGATCTAAACTTATCTAAAGCAAATACAACCGCCAAAAGTTCTTTTTCGGTTGTAGAATAATTCAATTGAGCATCATTTAAAGTGCGTGAAGCATAATAAATAACATGTGGCTGTTTATTTTTCCTTTGACCCAAAACAGCCCCAAGTGCATAATCCGATGCATCACACATCAATTCAAAGGGAATGGACCAATCCGGGGGAGTTATGATGGGTGCCGTGGTGAGTAAGTCTTTTAGATGCTTGAATGCCTTCTCACACGCCTCGTTGAACTCAAAAGACACATCCTTTTGGAGTAGGCGGCATAGGGGTTGTGCAATCTTGGAAAAGTCCTTGATAAATCGTCGATAGAATCCTGCATGGCCAAGAAAAGAACGGACCTCTCTAACCGACGTAGGAGAGGGTAAGTGACGTACAAGATCTATTTTAGACTTATCAACTTCAATTCCTTTTTCAGAGATGATATGACCCAAAACTATACCTTGTTTAACCATAAAATGACATTTTTCCCAATTCAAAACAAGGTTAGTTTCCATGCATCTTTTCAAGATTAAAGTGAGATTATGCAAACAAGCATCAAATGAGTCTCCAAACACACTAAAATCGTCCATAAATACTTCAATTATCTTTTCAACATAATCAGAGAAGATACTTACCATGCATCGTTGGAAAGTGGCCGGTGCATTGCATAAACCAAATGGCATACGACGATATGCAAAAGTACCAAATGGACAAGTAAAGGTGGTCTTTTCTTGATCATCCGGCGTTATGACAATTTGATTATAACCCGAATAACCATCAAGAAAGCAATAAAAAGAATGACCGGCTAACCTTTCAAGCATTTGATCAATGAATGGCAAAGGGAAGTGATCTTTCCTTGTTGCGGCATTTAGCTTTCTATAGTCAATGCACACCCTCCAACCGGTTTGAATGCGTGTAGGCACAAGTTCATCTTCTTCATTCTTCACCACAGTCACTCCGGATTTCTTTGGCACAACTTGAACCGGTGAAACCCAACGGCTATCCGAGATAGGATAGATCACCCCACAATCTAGAAGCTTGATAATCTCCTTTTTCACAACTTCCATCATTAGAGGGTTGAGCCGGCGTTGAGCCTCTCTGGTTGGTTTAGCCCCCTCCTCTAAAAGTATGCGATGCATGCAAGTTGTAGGACTAATACCCTTTATGTCGGCCAAGGTCCATCCTATGGCCGTCTTGTGCTCTTTCAACACCCGAATCAATTTCTCCTCCTCCATTGCTGTGAGGGATAAGGAAACTATGACAGGCAACGTCTCATTGTCTCCCAAATAGACATACTTCAAATGATCCGGCAATGGTTTAAGCTCAAGAATGGGTGCCTGAATCACTGAAGGTAACAACTTGTTAGTCGAAACAGGAATTGGACTCGGTTTTGGAGGCTTACCAAAGTGTTGTGGCAATGACTCAAGTGCAGCAACCATCTCGGCCTCATCTTCACTTCTAGGCACGGCAAAACCAGATTTTTGCCCAATTCCTTGTGCAATTGTTGTTTCAAGTGTATCCCTCTCCAAAGAATCGAGAAATTCCTGCGCCAAATCATCAATTATATCAATAGAAAAGCAAGAATGATCGTCCTTAGGAAATTTAATACTTTCAGAAAGATTGAAATCAATGACTTCCCCATCAAATTCCATCGTTAAAGTTCCTTTAAACACATCTATCTTGGTGCGGGCTGTTTTCATGAAGGGCCTCCCTAATAGAATCGGTAATGGGGTGGAATGGGGTGAATCCTCCATGTCAAGCACGTAGAAATCCGCTGGAAAAATCAAGTTATCAACCTGTACCAAAACATCTTCCAAAACACCCTTTGGATATGCATTAGAACGATCGGCTAATTGAATTATCACACCATCATTTTTAAGCTCACCTAAGTTCATAGATGCATAAATAGAGTATGGCATAACATTAATCGAAGCCCCTAAGTCTAACATGCATTGTTCAAACTTAGTATTACCAATAACGCACGGAATTGTAAAACTACCCGGATCTTTGCATTTAGGGGGTAATTTCCTTTGTAACACAGCAGAGACATTTTCACTTACCTGGACCACCTCCTTGTTTGAAATCCTCTTCCTCGTTGTGCAAAGCTCTTTTAAGAACTTGGCATACTTAGGGACTTGCTTGATTGCATCAAGGAGCGGAATGTTAACTTGAACTTTCCTAAAGGTTTCCAAAATGTCCTTTTCACTCTCCTCCTTCTTTGATTGCCTAAACCTGCTAGGAAAGGGCACGTTTAGTGGAATAGAACTTGACAAAGTCGAATTTGGACTTTGATGTGAGATTTACTTGACACTCAAATTAAACCCTCGTTTGACAATTGTAGTAGAATGGATAAGTGAGGGATCGTTCTAGACCGGGGATTAGGAGGGCTTGCTAAAACCTTCTAAATTGACTTAAAAACATAAAAACTAAATTAAAATACTCTTAACAAGACTACTATGACTCAGAATGGCTTTGAAAAACTCAAATTGTCTAAAACAATCAAATTGACTCAAATAGAAGCTAGAACTTGATTTAGACGAATTTGCAATTGTTTATCACTCCAAAAGCTTTAAAGATACACAAATAAAACAAATACGAATGATTAAGACTTTAACAAAATAGGGGGGGGAATTGTGGTTGGACGATATTAAATTAAAAAGACAGAATATAATTGAAGGCAAAATGTAAATATGAATGTGATAAAAATATGGATGATGGAATAGCTAAGGGGTTCTTCTCCACACATGTTACACTTGCAATACAAGATTGATTTTCGGTTGGTCTTTCGATAAATTATGAAATTCAATGCTCCAAGTTAATTAGGTCCGCTTAAATTAACTTTCAAATTTCCCTAAATTCATTGGATTGAATGGAATACGCATTACAACCAAATTATTCTTAATCAAAGTCCCTAACTATGGAATACGCATGATAGAGACATTCAACAAAGATCATTAAGTTCAATGAAAATTATAAGTGTTGACGAGGCACTCGTTACTATGGAATACGCATGAAACTTATGCCAAGAATTCGTTTAACGCGATTGTTTATAAGCAACCTCCACTACTTGTGAATATAAGTTCATAACGATTAGGTGAAACTCACTTATATTCTAGCGTCATATTCATGCATGAAAATTAAGCTTGCAATCTTAATGAACATACATAAATAATTTATCAATCAAACAGTTAAACGAATTGAATCCACAACTTATGAAATACCAACCAAAAGTAATCAATTCATATTGCAAATATAAACATAGTTTCGAATCACCCCCTAGCTAAAGGGGGTTTAGTTCCTCATAACATTGAAATCAAAGAAACCCCTAAACATTCCAACAACTCAAACTTGAATTGTATGAACGTTTAGGCACTCTTCTCTTCCATTCTCATACGTACAAAACAAAGAGAATTAAATTTAAACTTTGAAATCAAAGAAACACCTAAAAATTCCAACAACTCAAACTTGAATTGTATGAACGTTTAGGCACTCTTTTCTTCCTCGTTGTTGTAGCACAAGGTCTAAGTGAGCTTTGGGGATTATGTGAAGTGTTTTGGAGGGATGGGAAGTGGTTGGATAGTGGCTGCAATGAAGGAGAAAAACTGCACAGAAAATGGAAGGGGAATTGCGGCAATGGATGTGTATTTGTGTTGTGTGAAGTGTTGTGAATGGAAATATGAGATATGAATTGAATGAATGAATGCAAGGGTATTTATAGGAGTAGTGGAGGGAACATATGGTTGTTTGTTTAAGATGCAAGTGGCTAATTAATGATGGAAAAGTATGTGATTTAAAGGATGCAAAGTGAATGAATCATGAATCATTGTGGATGAAAGGTGGAAGTGCATGTGTTGATGACTAGGTTAGTGGGTGGAAATCTGAAAATGGCATATAGGAATGGGAGCTCATGGTTTGAATGTGTAAAGTGTGTGTGAATGCATGTGAAGATGCAATAAATAATGCATGTAGGGTTAGGAAATAATGAAGAAATGCATGTGAGATGTTTGGAAAGGAAATGGGAACCCATGGCAATGAAGTTGTTTTGTGTTGTGAATTATGATGAATGCATGTGAGTTAAAGAGGGAGAATGTGGTGAAATGATGAAGTAGGAAGGTGGAAATGCATGTGAGATGTTTGGAAAGGAATAAAGAATGAATGGTGGAAATGTGAGTGAATGATGTGCATGTGTGAGAATGCATGTGGAATTAAGAGGAGTATGGAAGTGAAATAAATGAATGATATGTTAAGTGATAAGTGAATGATATGTGGTGAGTGATAAGTGAATGGTTTGATAAGTGATAAATGAATTAGTTTAAAGGGCTAGGGTTTAAGTACATAGAATGGGCCTAAAATAGGTTGGTTTGTATGGCATAATGTGTTTGATTGGGCTAGAGCCATTGTTTTGTGTCTTCAAGTGCATACAAGGCCTTCAAATTCGTCCATCCTCTTGGCTCCATGGATAAGCTATCCAATCCATGCCCAAAAATGCTCCAAATGGCCTCAAAATGCACTTTCTTGCTCCCTAGGCCCTTAGAACCTGAAAACACACAAAAGAAGCATAAAGGACTAAAATAACGAGAGAAACATAACGTAAATGCACGAGAACAAGCCATTTAAGTCGCATGAATATGCTCCTATCAAATACCCCCACACTTAGCTTTTGCTAGTCCTCGAGCAAAACAGAATAAAAACAAATAAACAAAACGACACTAAACACGTAAAACACAACCTAAACCTTCCAACAACCGTCTTAGGGATTTCCAATGCACATGACAAGTTAAAAATCATCATTCTCACAGATTTTAGTCATCTTCACATTTAAGTACATTCTTAATCATAGTCACCATATACTAGTTCACAATTAAGCATTTAAAACCATGTTTTGAATGTAGTAACATGCCTTAGAGAATTTGCTCAATTCCTTTCAAGATATGCACTCAATTTTTACTCAGATTTTCTAACTACACACCCTAATCTAGTCATATGTGAGAAGATTGATGTAAACATGAAAACGACACTCACATATATGTATCACAAAGAACGCAAATTCTGGAGTTAATAATCAATTTTAGATATGATCTCATGAATGGAATGCTACTACTTAGACGCGAGAACCAGTGACACCATAAGCTCATACCAAGTTCAAACTCCACAAATTGAAATACACAACACTCAAGATAGAAGTCAAGGGTTGTAACGGGGCTTGGGGTATGTGGATAAAGAAGGGATATGGAAAACAAAGGTTCTTAAAGAAATAGTGAACAAAGCATTTTAATCAACTTAGAATTCACTTTTGAATGAAAACTCAACTTTTGAACAAAAAGGGAGAATTTAGACAATTTACGCCCAGAATTGGTGTTTTGGAACCTTTCTTCAATCACTTATTCTTTTCTCTTTTTCTTTTTTTTTTTTTTTTTTTTTTTTTTTTTTTTTTTTTTTGAATCTCAAAACAAAAACACTTAAACATTCTCTCCCCCACACTTATTTTCTTTCATAATGTAACTCAAAAGGAATTCAATTAAGTCATGCTCACTATCTTTTAAGAACAAGGGTAAGGACGGTCATATTCTAGGTTAGGTGAAGATAAAGTGGGTAAACAAAGAACATGGGTTAACATGGCTCAACGGGGGTAAAACTTACAACATATACGAAATATGGGAAGCGAGGCTATTTGGCTATGGTGGCAACTACACAACTTCATCTTGATATATGTTATGCAAATCAATAACATGCTTTGAATGAAATGGGCATGAGTTCTAGCATTTGGAACTATATGATGAAACGCCTTCTAAGTAGTAACCAAGCAAAGAATAATGAGATCATGCAACGACTTTTAGAAAACAAGAAATCACAGATTATACTCTCCAAAGAATGTTATAGGCTCAAGTCTCTCAGGGTTGTAGCATTTGTTTGAGTTCCTTCCTTCAGGCATGTTACAAAAACTAAATTTTCTTTTATGATTGCATGTGAAGTTATACATTATAACCATAACCAAGCATATACCAAGAGTAAATCAAACTTTTCTCTATGTTAATAACTCTTTTTAACAGTCATGCAATTACAAACCAAATCCTTATCATTGTGTTGGAAGGTATCCTAAGACACAAACACACACACAAAAACAACTTTAAAACAACTCTTTTTGGGTTTTTCAAAACAATTTTTCAAATTTTTATGGGATTTTCGAATTTTTAAGACAAAACACACTAAAACAGTTTTAAAACAGTGAGAAACAACATGTGAAGTGATAGGTGATAAAATCCAACGAATTTGCATCAAATATACTTAGTTACCCCCCCACACTTAAATCAAACATTGTCCTCAATGTTTTAAGCATAGATTCACACAAAGCATAAGTAAATACACAAAAAGCACTTAAACATACTAAACATGGCATAATGTAATTAACAAAGAGAAGAGTTTAGAGACGCAAATCTGGTTATAGAGTGTAAATTCCATCTTCTCTTTGTTGATTGCATTGAGGCTTGATCTTGATGATTCCACAGGCTTACTCTTGAACTGGTTTCTGCCCATCGTTGATTTTCCTTTGTGCTACTTCTTGAACTGGGCAGCAGGATGGTTCTTTTGGTCTCCCCCGAAGGTCTGAGCTTTCCCTCTTTATCTGTTTCTTTGTTCAATCTTTGCAGGAGTGGTCCCTTCTCTGGAAGTGTATCAACCGTTGAAGATGACTACTCGAGAGCAACGCTAGGTAAGCAATCAGGAATAGGTTCCAGGCAGTTGGCTCCAGATCGGAAGACTGACTCCAAGTGCCGGCTGATTGCTTCTTTCACTTTGCCATGCGAGTAAGAACAAGGACAAAGAAAAAGACAGGGAAAGAGCATGATATGAGATACTTTTGCTTTTGACCTTTATGATATGAGATACCTTTGCTTTTGAAGAAGCGGTGCATGAATCAGCACATGCATTTCCTCCTGGGTCATCTTTACTCCAGGCGTCTGGTATCATCTTTGGGGAAGAAGAAAATTTTGAGTAATTCAAAAGGCTTTGCTGGGAGTGCGCCCTCAGAGGTGAGAGAGAGTTGGTGGGCATTTTCTTCAAGTCTGCCTTGCCATAAGAGATGAAGGTCGACAAATATAGGGATTTTCTGAATAGAAAGTGGTGGTACTGCTCTTTTACCCTTTGTCGACAGACGTCTCTTCGATTTCTGCATGACAAAAGTAGTCACGGGTGCGGCTCTTTTGACAAAGCTGCACGCGTTTTCTGAAAAGCAGAGAAAGTGTCGCCGAACTTTGCGCTTGTCGGCTAAAGACGTGTAATTGAGATGATGGCCTCCACGTGTTATCAGCTTTGTCAGATATCTTTTGACAAAGCTGAGCGCGTTTTCTGAAAAGCCGCGAATGCGTTGTCGAAATTTGCGGAGGAAAATCCGGATCTCTGAATCGGTGGACGCGTCGCCATGGCTTTTTATGGAGCTATCGATCACCCCAACAAATACACTCTGAAGAAATCCCATTCTTGAAAAATCGACTCCGGCCCTTTGAGAATTAATTACATCCACCCCTTGAACACTTTTGAAAAATGGCAAACTCATCGAACCTTAGCTTGGAATTGAGCCTTAGCAGTGATGCGGGCGCGCCGCGTCAAGGTAACGTATGGCGCCCTTCTTTCTTTTCTTCTAACGGTCCTCTCACAGGTGAAGACTCCGTGATGCAGGACGCCACAACAGCTACAATAGTAGCTAGGAACCTCCTCACTCCGAAAGATAGTAGGCTGCTGTCAGGACGGTCCGATGAGTTGGCCGTTCAAGAGTCCCTCGCACTTAGTGTTCAGTGTGCGAGTTCTGTGTCCAACATGGGCCAACGCCTGCTTGCCCGCTCCCGTCAGGTGGAATCATTGATGGCAGAGGTGGAAAGTCTCAAGCAGGAGATCCAGCAGCTGAAGTATGAGAATAGAAGTTTGCACGTGCTTGCAAACAACTATTCGACGGGCATGAAGAGGAAGCTTGATGAGCTGCAAGAGTCTGAAGGTCGGATTCACAGTGACCGTCAAAGGTTTTCGTCTTTCCTCCAGAGGCACCTTTTTCCTGGCTCATCCAGCGCTTGGCCAAGTATTGAGGCCTGGAATGCTCTATCTTCGATGCCTCCCGCTCCGATGCCTTCCGTTCCTACGCCTTCCGCTCCGATGCCTTCCGTTCCTACGCCTTCCGCTTCAAGAGTAAAGCCACGTAGTGGGGCCGCAAGCAAACAACCTTTGTGAAGCACCATCTTTCTTTGTTTAGCAGTGCCTATCAATAAATCAAACATTTTCTCAATGTTACAATCATAAACTCACACAATTAATAAACAAACAAACAATAACAACTAAACAACCTAACAAGGCAGAAACGAAATAGCAACAAAATGACTCAAATGACTCTAAAAACACATATTTTTGGGTTTTTTCAAAAGAAATTTTTTTTTTTTTTTTTTTTTTTTCAAATTTTCGGAGTTTTATACCAAGACACTATAAAACACAC
Source organism: Pyrus communis (assembly GCF_963583255.1). NCBI lineage: Eukaryota > Viridiplantae > Streptophyta > Magnoliopsida > Rosales > Rosaceae > Pyrus > Pyrus communis. The sequence continues at coordinate 10,177,316 of NC_084805.1, read as the reverse complement.
TAAAACACTCTAAAAATGCTTAAAACAGCAAGAAACAACATTCTAAGTGAAAGGTGAATAAATCCCACGAAATTCATGCAAATACAAATTGTTTACCCCCCCACACTTAAATCAAACGTTGTCCTCAATGTTTTAAACAGAAAGTCACAACAGAGCAAGCAAATAAACAAATACGAGAAAGAAAGCAAAGTAAAGGCAGTAAAGAAAAAGAAAGGAATAAAAATAAGTCTCTTAAAGGGGTTTCCAAGTTCTTCTCTATTCGGATGCATGGGTTGCCTCCCACGAAGCGCTTTCTTTTACGTCTTGCAGCCGGACGGTACCTCCGTTTAAGCTTGACTAGGTTCCACGGCATGGAAGGGTACCTCCTCCACGACATGCTCCTCAAACATCTCGTAATAGGGCTTCAATCGATGCCCATTCACTTTGAATTCTTGCTGCGTCCTTGAACTTTTGATTTGCACTGCACCATGAGGGAAAACATTAGTAACAACAAACGGGCCAATCCATTTAGAACGCAACTTACCAGGAAACAAACGTAGGCGAGAGTTGAAAAGTAACACTTTCTGCCCAACTGTGAAGGTCTTGGTTCGAATCATTTTATCATGGAATGCTTTGGTCTTGGCCTTGTACATCCGGGCATTCTCATAGGCTTCATTCCGAATCTCCTCAAGTTCATTCAATTGGAGCTTCCTATGAACTCCCGCTGCATCTATGTCCATGTTGAAAGTCTTCACGGCCCAATGTGCCTTGTGCTCTAACTCTACGGGCAAATGACATGGCTTACCATAGACAAGCCGAAAAGGTGACATCCCAATGGGTGTTTTGTATGCCGTACGATATGCCCACAGTGCATCATCTAAACGTAAGCTCCAATCCCTCCTTGTTGGTCCAACGGTCTTCTCCAAAATTTGTTTGATTTCTCGGTTAGACACCTCGGCTTGGCCATTTGTTTGAGGATGGTAAGGTGTGGAGACCTTATGGTTGACATGGTACTTTCTTAGCAAAGCCTCAATGGTCCGATTGCAAAAGTGAGACCCTCCATCACTTATGATTACTCTCGGCATTCCAAACCTAGCAAAAATGTTAGTTTTCACGAAATCTGCAACCACCTTAGAATCGTTAGTACGGGTGGCTTTTGCTTCCACCCATTTAGAAACATAATCAACGGCTAGCAAGATATAAGTGAAACCATAAGATGGAGGGAAAGGGCCCATGAAATCAATGCCCCAAACATAAAAAATTTCAACATTAAAGACAGGGGTTTGCGGCATTTGGTCCTTGGTACCTATGTTACCCATTCGTTGGCAACGATCACAAGACATACAAAAGGTTCTAGCATCCCTAAATATAGTCGGCCAATAAAAACCACACTCTAAAACCTTGAGGGCAGTGCGTTGTGTGCCAAAATGACCACCACATGCATATGTGTGACAAAAGCTTAGAATTGAGTGAAATTCAGAATCATGCACACATCTACGTACAATTTGATCTGAGCAATACTTCCACAAATAAGGGTCATCCCAAACATAGAAACGTGCATCATTTTTAAGCTTATCACGTTGGTGCTTGTTTAGTTCATTTGGAATTTGTTTAGCCACCAAGTAATTCACTAAATCTGCATACCATGGTTCACTTACCTCAATGGAAAGCAGCTGCTCATCGGGAAAAGTTTCAGGGATAGGTACGGCATGTTCATGCTCCTCGTGGATCATTCGGCTTAAATGGTCAGCCACTACATTCTCGCTTCCTTTCTTATCCCGGATTTCAATATCAAATTCTTGAAGAAGAAGAATCCAACGGATAAGCCTCGGCTTTGCTTCCTTTTTCGTGAGCAAGTACCTCAAAGCTGCATGATCAGAATAAACGATTACTTTAGTACCAATTAAATATGAACGAAATTTATCTAAAGCAAAAACCACAGCTAGAAGTTCTTTTTCCGTCGTGGAGTAGTTCAATTGGGCATCATTGAGAGTCTGAGAGGCATAGTATATGACATGCGGCCGCTTGTCTCTTCTTTGTCCTAGAACAGCTCCTAATGCATAGTCGGATGCATCGCACATGAGCTCGAACGGAAGGCTCCAATCTGGAGGTACAATAATGGGGGCCGAGACTAGCTTCTCCTTGAGTTGGTTAAATGCCGAATTACACTCTCCATCAAACTTGAATGGCACATCTTTTTGAAGCAATCGGCAAAGAGGGTTGGACATCTTGGAGAAGTCCTTGATAAAACGCCTATAGAACCCTGCATGGCCAAGAAACGAACGTACCTCTCTAACCGAAGTAGGAGAGGGTAAGTGACGTACAAGGTCTATTTTTGATTTATCTACTTCAATTCCTTTTTCTGAAACAATATGTCCTAAAACTATACCCTGTTTCACCATAAAGTGACATTTCTCCCAATTCAAGACAAGGTTAGTTTCAACACATCGTTTCAAAATTAAGGTCAGATTATCCAAGCAATTATCAAATGAACTCCCAAATACACTGAAATCATCCATGAAAACCTCAATGATCTTTTCAACAAAATCGGAAAATATACTTACCATACACCTTTGGAAAGTGGCCGGTGCGTTGCATAAGCCAAATGGCATGCGACGATAAGCAAATGTTCCAAAGGGACATGTGAATGTGGTCTTCTCTTGATCATTCGGGGCTATCACAATTTGGTTATATCCAGAGTATCCATCAAGAAAACAGTAAAAAGCATGACCGGCTAACCTTTCGAGCATCTGGTCGATGAATGGCAAAGGAAAGTGATCTTTCCTAGTCATGGCATTTAGCTTCCGGTAATCGATACACACTCGCCATCCAGTCTGAATGCGTGTAGGCACGAGCTCATTCTCATCATTCTTGATAACAGTTACTCCGGACTTCTTGGGAACGACTTGAACTGGAGAGACCCAATGGCTATCGGAGATAGGGTAGATCACTCCGCAATCCAAAAGTTTGATTATTTCCTTCTTCACCACTTCCATCATCGGAGGGTTGAGACGGCGTTGAGCCTCTCGAGTTGGTTTAGCCCCCTCCTCAAGAAGTATACGGTGCATGCATGTGGTAGGGCTTATTCCTTTAATGTCGGCCAAAGTCCACCCTATGGCCGTTTTGTGCTCTCGCAGCACCCTCTCAAGCTTCTCCTCCTCCATTGCCGTGAGACTTGATGAAATGATGACGGGCAATGTTTCGCCTTTTCCCAAAAACACATACTTCAAATGGTCCGGCAACGGCTTAAGTTCAAGCGATGGTGCCTGAACAACAGAAGGTAGCATCTTAGTGGAAACTGAATTTGAAAGTGAGAGTGGAACCTTACCATATTGTTGTGGTAATGACTCAAGGGCTGCCACAACCTCAATTATTTCTTCACTAGAACCCATTGCAAAGAATTCCTCCTCTTTGCCGTGGCCTTGCATTGGCCCAAATCCTTCATTTTTGCGCTCTATGGCCTTAGTGATGGTTGTTTCCAGGGCGTCCTCATTCAATTCTTCAAGGTATACCTGCGCCAAAGAATCGATAACATCAATGGAAAAACAAGAATGGTCATCAACGGGATATCTCATAGTTTCAGAAATATTAAAATCAATCACTTCCCCATCGAATTCCATTGTCAAGGTGCCTTTGTATACATCAATCTTCGTTCGGGCCGTCTTCATGAATGGCCTACCAAGGAGAATCGGCAAAGATGTAGAATGGGCTGAATCCTCCATGTCTAGGACGTAGAAATCAGCCGGAAAAATTAAATGGTTCACCTGCACAAGCACATCTTCCAAAACTCCTTTTGGATACGCGTTAGAACGATCAGCCAATTGTATAATTACACCATCTTGTTTTAATTCACCCAAATTCATAGATGCATAAATAGAATAAGGCATGACATTTATGGATGCACCTAAATCAAGCATGGCATGTTCAAAACGATTATGTCCAATTACACAAGGAATCGTGAAACTACCGGGGTCTTTGCACTTGGTAGGCAGTTTACGTTGCAAAACAGCGGACACATTCTCGCTTACCTTCACTACCTCTTTGTTTGCCCTTCTTCTCTTTGTATTGCATAGGTCCTTGAGGAATTTAGCATACTTTGGAACCTGTTTGATTGCATCGAGAAGCGGTATGTTCACTTGCACTTTCCGGAACGTTTCAAGAATGTCCTTCTCGCTTTCTTCTTTTTTTTCTTGCATGAACCTGCGAGGAAAAGGTACATTGGGCAGATTAGGACGTGAAGTACATGAATTTGAACTTAAATTACCTGATTTGGCCGAGTTAGGGTGATCTGCCTCAGGTTGTGTCGTCTCTTCATCTACTTTCTGGGCAGATTTGGGATTGTTTGGCTCGGTCCCAACTTCTTTTCCACCCCTTAGGGTGATGGCCTTGGCGGATTCGAATCCTCCCTTTGGATTGACTGTGGTTGAGCTAGGAAGCTTTCCTTGCTCTCTAATCTGTCCAAGGAACTCAGAAATCTGCCCTATTTGTTTCTTCATATCCGTCATTTCCTTCTCGTTATTTGCTATCCGGTTGTTTTGATTTTGCAACCCCTGCGAAATAGAGGTTAGTAATTGCATAACTTGATCACTTTCCAAGGACGTACCTGAATGAGATGATGTCGAAGGTTGTTGGGGTTGTTGGGGTGCATACGGCTTGGAATAAAAACCAGGGGGGTTTGGCCTAAATCCTCCTTGTTGGGCAGCTTGTTGTGGCTCCCTCTATTTGAAGTTTGGATGGTCCCTCCATCCGGCATTGTAAGTGTTCGAGTATGGGTTGTTTTGATTTTGTCCTTGGAAACCAATTGCATTGGCAGATTCCCACCCACCATTCTCGATTAGTTGAGGGCACTTGTCGGATGGATGCCCTTGAATTGAGCACACGCCACAAACTTGGTGTTCTTGTGCTTTTGGACCAATCACAACCTGAGAAACAAGAGAAGTAAGATTAGCAAGTTGTGATTGAATTTCAGAAATAGCACTCACCTCATTTACACTTTGTTGTCGTGGGGCTTCCCTTTGACCCACTCCTTCATATTGTTGAGCGTTGAGCGCTCGGTTGGCTATGAGAATCTTGGCATCCCTTGGTGTTTTGTCCACCAATGCTCCTCCCGCTGATGCATCAAGCATTTGACGTTCGATAGGAAGGAGGCCCTCATAGAAATATTGAAGGAGAAGTTCCTCCTTCATTTGATGTTGAGGACATGAAGCTACAAGGCCCTTGAAGCGCTCATAATAAGCCGGGAATGTCTCACCATGATTCTGTTGAATACCACTAATTTTCTTCCGTAGGAGAATCACTCTCGAAGTAGGGAAGAATTTCTCCAAGAAAGCACGCTTCATACTCTCCCACGAAGTCACAGTTCCCGGGGCTAGTTCGTAGAGCCAATCTTTGGCCTTGTCCATAAGTGAAAATGGAAAGGCCTTCATCTTCAATATACTCCCATCCACATTGACGGGGGTCATGCTCGAACAAACCACCTCGAACTCCTTCAAGTGTTTGTTGGGGTCTTCCATAGACAAGCCATGGAACTTCGGAATATGGTGTAACAAACTGGATTTGAGTTCAAATTCATCGGTCTTGCCTTGGGCAGCCGTGGGGTATTGGATACAAAGAGGCAATGCATTATCCAGACCCGAGGCCGAAAGCTCCTTGATGGTTCTATTATCTGCTGCCATGGCTTGTTCTTCTTCAAAAATCTGATCCGTGGGCTTTTCTTCTACACCTACTTCGTCTTCTTCAAGCCCAGGTTGTGGTGGAGGTTGTGGTGGCTCTTGTTGACTCCTCGTTCTCCTCAAAGTGCGTTCAAAATCACCGTCAAAGTCGGAGATGTTCTCTATAATAGGCCGAGAGCTACGAGTCATACACAGTACCTAAAAAAAAACAAGGAAACAAACAAACTAAGAATTTGAAATAAGAATGCACGAAAAACAAAATATAAAAATAAAGACAAAGGATTAGCAAAGTTGCTAATCCCCGGCAACGGCGCCAAAATTTGATGTGAGATTTACTTGACACTCAAATTAAACCCTCGTTTGACAATTGTAGTAGAATGGATAAGTGAGGGATCGTTCTAGACCGGGGATTAGGAGGGCTTGCTAAAACCTTCTAAATTGACTTAAAAACATAAAAACTAAATTAAAATACTCTTAACAAGACTACTATGACTCAGAATGGCTTTGAAAAACTCAAATTGTCTAAAACAATCAAATTGACTCAAATAGAAGCTAGAACTTGATTTAGACGAATTTGCAATTGTTTATCACTCCAAAAGCTTTAAAGATACACAAATAAAACAAATACGAATGATTAAGACTTTAACAAAATAGGGGGGGGAATTGTGGTTGGACGATATTAAATTAAAAAGACAGAATATAATTGAAGGCAAAATGTAAATATGAATGTGATAAAAATATGGATGATGGAATAGCTAAGGGGTTCTTCTCCACACATGTTACACTTGCAATACAAGATTGATTTTCGGTTGGTCTTTCGATAAATTATGAAATTCAATGCTCCAAGTTAATTAGGTCCGCTTAAATTAACTTTCAAATTTCCCTAAATTCATTGGATTGAATGGAATACGCATTACAACCAAATTATTCTTAATCAAAGTCCCTAACTATGGAATACGCATGATAGAGACATTCAACAAAGATCATTAAGTTCAATGAAAATTATAAGTGTTGACGAGGCACTCGTTACTATGGAATACGCATGAAACTTATGCCAAGAATTCGTTTAACGCGATTGTTTATAAGCAACCTCCACTACTTGTGAATATAAGTTCATAACGATTAGGTGAAACTCACTTATATTCTAGCGTCATATTCATGCATGAAAATTAAGCTTGCAATCTTAATGAACATACATAAATAATTTATCAATCAAACAGTTAAACGAATTGAATCCACAACTTATGAAATACCAACCAAAAGTAATCAATTCATATTGCAAATATAAACATAGTTTCGAATCACCCCCTAGCTAAAGGGGGTTTAGTTCCTCATAACTTTGAAATCAAAGAAACCCCTAAACATTCCAACAACTCAAACTTGAATTGTATGAACGTTTAGGCACTCTTCTCTTCCATTCTCATACGTACAAAACAAAGAGAATTAAATTTAAACTTTGAAATCAAAGAAACACCTAAAAATTCCAACAACTCAAACTTGAATTGTATGAACGTTTAGGCACTCTTTTCTTCCTCGTTGTTGTAGCACAAGGTCTAAGTGAGCTTTGGGGATTATGTGAAGTGTTTTGGAGGGATGGGAAGTGGTTGGATAGTGGCTGCAATGAAGGAGAAAAACTGCACAGAAAATGGAAGGGGAATTGCGGCAATGGATGTGTATTTGTGTTGTGTGAAGTGTTGTGAATGGAAATATGAGATATGAATTGAATGAATGAATGCAAGGGTATTTATAGGAGTAGTGGAGGGAACATATGGTTGTTTGTTTAAGATGCAAGTGGCTAATTAATGATGGAAAAGTATGTGATTTAAAGGATGCAAAGTGAATGAATCATGAATCATTGTGGATGAAAGGTGGAAGTGCATGTGTTGATGACTAGGTTAGTGGGTGGAAATCTGAAAATGGCATATAGGAATGGGAGCTCACGGTTTGAATGTGTAAAGTGTGTGTGAATGCATGTGAAGATGCAATAAATAATGCATGTAGGGTTAGGAAATAATGAAGAAATGCATGTGAGATGTTTGGAAAGGAAATGGGAACCCATGGCAATGAAGTTGTTTTGTGTTGTGAATTATGATGAATGCATGTGAGTTAAAGAGGGAGAATGTGGTGAAATGATGAAGTAGGAAGGTGGAAATGCATGTGAGATGTTTGGAAAGGAATAAAGAATGAATGGTGGAAATGTGAGTGAATGATGTGCATGTGTGAGAATGCATGTGGAATTAAGAGGAGTATGGAAGTGAAATAAATGAATGATATGTTAAGTGATAAGTGAATGATATGTGGTGAGTGATAAGTGAATGGTTTGATAAGTGATAAATGAATTAGTTTAAAGGGCTAGGGTTTAAGTACATAGAATGGGCCTAAAATAGGTTGGTTTGTATGGCATAATGTGTTTGATTGGGCTAGAGCCATTGTTTTGTGTCTTCAAGTGCATACAAGGCCTTCAAATTCGTCCATCCTCTTGGCTCCATGGATAAGCTATCCAATCCATGCCCAAAAATGCTCCAAATGGCCTCAAAATGCACTTTCTTGCTCCCTAGGCCCTTAGAACCTGAAAACACACAAAAGAAGCATAAAGGACTAAAATAACGAGAGAAACATAACGTAAATGCACGAGAACAAGCCATTTAAGTCGCATGAATATGCTCCTATCAGACTTACCTTAGGCATATTGGACGGTTTTGGCACAATAGGGGGCTGCGGCAAAGATTCTTTCACCCTTGCCGTGGCCTTTATTCCTTGTTCCTCCTCTTCTTGCAGCAACACGTCCTCTTCTTGACTTGTTTTGGACGTGCTTGGGGTGGTTTCGACCTCCTTACCACTTCTCAACATGATTGCCTTGGCAGATTCGAATCCTCCCCTTGGATTGACAATGGTTGAGCTAGGGAGCTTGCCTTTGTCTCGGAATTGTCCTACAAATTCCGCAATCTGCCCAATTTGTTTCTCCAAGTGATCCACCCTTTTGTCTTGGTTTTGCATGGCTTTGGTTTGATCCTCTTGCCCCTGAGACAAATTGGTAAGTAATTTAAGAAGTGTTTCATTTCCCAACGACGTACCTTGATTGTTTTGGGCAGGTTGTGCTTGGTTTGGATTGGGGCCGAATGGCTTGGTGTAGAACCCCGGGGGTTGTTGTCTAAAGCCTCCTTGTTGTTGAGGTTGTTGAGGTTCCCTCCACTTGAAGTTTGGATGGTCTCTCCAACCCGGATTGTATGTGTTGGAATATGGATCATTCCTTGGTTGATTGTGGCTCGGAAATCCAATGGCATTTGCACTCTCCCATCCCCCATTCTCAATCAATTGAGGGCATTTTTCCGAAGGGTGTCCTTGGATAGAACATACACCACATACAATCGGTCCTTGTATCTTCATTCCTTCGGCCATCTGAGACACAATAGAAGTAAGATGAGCTATCTGAGATTGAATATCGGATTGAGAACTTACCTCATTCAAGTGTTGCCGTGGGGGGTCCCTTTGCCCAAGTCCTTCATATTGTTGTGCATTTAGAGCACGGTTTGCAATTAGGGTCTTGGCCGACATAGGAGTTTTGTCCACCAATGCACCTCCCGCCGAAGCATCGAGCATTTGCCTTTCAATGGGAAGAAGGCCCTCATAGAAATATTGAAGGAGAAGCTCCTCCTTCATTTGATGTTGAGGACATGATGCAACAAGGGCTTTAAAACGCTCGTAGTATGCCGGAAAAGATTCTCCTTGACTTTGTTGGATTCCGCTAATTTTCTTCCTCAAGAGAATGACTCTTGAAGTAGGGAAGAACTTCTCCAAGAACGCTCTCTTCATGCTCTCCCAAGAAGTAACGGTCCCGGGTGCCAATTCATAAAGCCAATCCTTAGCTTTTTCCACAAGAGAGAATGGAAAAGCTTTCATCATTAGAATGTTCCCATCGACATTTATGGGTGTCATGCTCGAACAAACAACCTCGAACTCCTTGAGATGCTTGTTGGGATCTTCCATGGAAAGCCCATGGTATTTCGGAATGCGGTGCAACAAGCTTGACTTCAACTCGAATTCATCGGTCTTGCCTTGGGCAGCCGCGGGGTATTGAATGCATAATGGTGCGGCATTGGCCAACCCCGAGGCCGAAAGCTCTTTAATGGTCCGATTGTCCGCTGCCATAACTTCTTCTTCCACACTTTCAAACTCAGATTCGGCCTCTGAACTTGAGCTAGGTTCACTAGGTTCACTAGGTTCGGGATGCCTCCTCTTTCTTCTCAAATCACGTTCAAAATCGTCGTTAAAGTCCAAGATATGTGCATGCACAGTTTGAGAACTCTGCGTCATGCACTAGTACCTAAACCAAGAAAACAAAACAAAATAAGAAAACTAGGTAAATTACACTAAAAACATACGGCAAAAACACAAGGGATTAGCAATTTTGCTAATCCCCGGCAACGGCGCCAAAATTTGATGCGAAAATAGTTAAACACACAAATTAAACCCTATGGATGACAATTGTAGTAAATGAGCAAATAGGGATCGTTCTAGACCGGGGATTAACTAGGGATGCTAATCAATGTGAAATTGACTCAAAAACGTAAGAACACAATATAAAACACTTACTAGACTCAAAGAATGCAAAACTAAACTTTAAAACACTAAAACAAACCAAAAGACTCAAACATCACCCAAAACACTCAAAACTGCCTTAAAAACACTTTCTGGGCAGTTTTGGACACTTTGGTGAATTTGGACGAATTTGTGTAACAAATTGAATCAAAACACTTAAAAACACAAACTAAGACACTTTCTAACTAAGTTGGACACTAAAGTAAAGGGGGATTAAGGTTTTGACGAAATTAAATTAAATAAAACAAGTTAATAAACTAGGCAGATTGTATAAACGGATTTGAGAAACAAGATGATGGATGGATTAGTTAGAGGTCCATTCTCCACACATGACACATTTATATATGAATCGATTCTCCAATTGTTTTTCATTAACTATGATGCTCAACACCCCAAGTTAACCGTGATGCACTAATTAACTCTCAAATTTTCCTTAAGTTATTGAATTGGATGATGCATGCAACAATTCAAATCATTCTCCAATGGTTCTCAACATGAATGCATAGAAGAGATACAATGAGAGATCATTATGCTCTATGAAAATTATAAGTGTTGACGAGGCAATTGTAACTATGAATGCATGATACTTTTGCCAAGAATTCAATTAACGCGGTTGTGACTAGCAACCTTCACTACTCATGTTTATAAACTTGTGACGATTAGGTGAAACTCGTTTATAAACTAGCATCGAGTTTATGCATGAAGACTAAGTATGCATCCCTAATCAACATACAAAAACAAGTCTTTAATAAACATGATAATTGAATTGCAATCACAAATTAACAAATCACAATTGGAATAAATCAATTCATATTTCAAACATATCCATGGCTTCAAACTTTCCCCTAACTAATTAGGGGTTTAGCCACTCATGATTACAACAAACTTAGAGAGTAATAACAAAGTAAACATTGAAAACAAGAATCGAAGTACACCTAAAAATTCCAACAACTCAATCTTGAATTGTATGAACGTTTAGGCCTCTTCTCCTCTAGTTGCTGCGGCACAAGGGGTTTTGGTGAGTTTTGGGGGTTATGGATGATGTAGAAGGATGTGTTTAGGGTAGGGATGGATGTAGGGGAAGGTAAGGAGTGTTTTTGGGCAGAAAATATGAAGAATGGTGAAGTATGGTAGTGCTAGAGAGAGGGGAGGAATTTCTGGCGTGAATGAATGTGTATGAGAGATGGTTTTCTGAAATGGAAGAGTGTGTGTTTTGTGGCTGCAATGCATGCTTATTTATAGGTGAAATGGGGGGAACATGATGACTAGGAATTAGGTGGAAAGCTGAAATGGTGATGGGAGATGCATGTGGCAGAAATGCATGTGATTAAAGGGTGGGAATGCATGTGTTTTGACAGAAAATAAAAGGGAATGTTGGAAATCTGGACTGGGAACCCACGGCATGGTTGTTTTCTGGTGGTGAATGGGTTTATGTTTGAATGGTGCATGTGGGTTGATTATTTAAAGGGAGTGCATGTGGAATAAAGGTTGGAATGAACATGAAATGCACGGTTTTGAGAGATGATTATGGATGCATGTGTTGAATGATTATGGGTGTATGTGTGAATGTGGTTGAATGATTAAAGTGTAAATGATTAATGAATGGTTCTTTGTTGATGGTGGAAATCTGAAATGATTAAGTGGAATGTGCATGTGGTTGTAATGATGGTGTTTTGCACGGCAATGATGGAGAAAGAATGTGTGGATGTATGGTTGTGTTGGTGATGAATGTGAACTCTTTGTTCTTCATTTTCATTCCTTTGGTCTTCAATTTCGTCCATCTACTTGGCTTTAAGCATATGCAATCCATTCCAATCTCTAATTTGCTCCAAAAGGCTCCGAAAGGCATCCTTTTGCATCCTTAGCCATATGAACCTATAAACACACGAAAATGACTTTAAACACTAAATTAAGTAAGAAAACACAACATAAATGCATAAGAACTAGCTAACAAAGGCGCATAAATATGCTTCTATCATTGAGCAATGGTGAAACCGAATCCCTAGCTTCATTTCCATTGATACTATCCCATTACATTAGTTGTTGATTCATTTATTTGTGTTTATTTCATATTCTCATGCTTTCAAGTTACCAAAACAAATCTGTCTATTTAGATTAGTTTGATTCATTTCCAAATCTGCCTAGTTTGTTTAGTTTGATTCATTTCTTAGACTTCTTGCAAACAAGTAATTACATAGGTCCAATTAGTCCCTGTGGATTCGACACCCTTACTTATGCCATTATACTAAATATATTCTAGCTTTAAGAAGGAAATATACATCAACAATGGAAGTGTTTATGGAATGGATGAATTTCTGGCACAAAGGCCTTATTTCTGTGGTGAATGGATCCCCCCCTTTGTGGCTGCAATGAAGGGTTATTTATAGGTGAAATGGGGGGAACATGACAGCTAGGAGGGTGGTGGAAATCTGGAATGGTGATGGGAGATGCATGTAGCTGATTTATGCATGTGATTAAAGGGTGGAAATGCATGTTCTTTGAATAAGTGGCTGCATGTGCTGAAATGAATGTGTTTGCATGTGACTTAAAGCTAGGGTGAATGATGATAAATGCATGTGGATGGAAATAATGAAGGGTGAATGTGCATGTGCTGCAATGGGTTGGGAAAACCTGTGAGGGAATGATTAAGGTGAATGAATAATGATAAATGCATGTGGATGGAAATAATGAAGGGTGAATGTGCATGTGCTGCAATGGGTTGGGAAAACCTGTGATGGAATGATTAAGGTGAATGAATAATGAAATGGGAAAGCATGTGCAAAAGGGGAATGCATGTGGCTGCAAGGTTTTGTGTTAGGTGATGGGTGCATGTTAAGTGATAAGTGATTATGATAAGTGATGATGATAAGTGATAAGTGATAAGTGATAAGTGATATGATATGTGGTTATGATAAGTGATAAGTGGTGATGATAAGTAATGATATGTGTGAGTGTGGCTGAAATGAAGGAGTGGAATGTTGGAATGTTATGCACGGCTAAGGAAATTGGAAAGGTTTAAATGTCCTAAAACTAAAGGGAACAAGGTTCCAACACTTTGGTCTTCAATTAGGTCTTCAATTTCGTCCAACACTTTGGCGCCAAGCATAAGCTATCCATCCTTAGCCCAAAAGTGCTCCAAAAGTCTCCAAAATGCATCTTTTTGCTCCTTTAGCCCTTTGGACCTACAAACACACGAAAATAGCTTAAAGGACTAAAATAACTAAAGAAACATAACGTAAATGCACGAGAACAAGCCATTTAAGTCGCATGAATATGCTCCTATCATGCGTATAAAATCTCGCATCAACGATCCCTACTTATACTTATACTACAATTTGACAAAAAGAGGGTCCAAAGGGCTAAAGGAGCAAAAGGATGCATTTTGGAGATTTTTGGAGCACTTTTGGGCTAAGGATAGGAGCATATTTAGGCGACTTACTTAGCTTGTTTTCGTGCATTTATATTGTTAATTCATAGTTGTTTTTGGCGTTTAAGCCATTTTCGTGTGTTTTTAGGTTCATGTGGCTAAGGAAGCAAAAAGATGCATTTTGGAGCATTTTGGAGCAAAATTGGACTTGGAAGGGATAACTTATACTTGGAGCAAAAGGAATGGACGAAATTGAAGAGTTGATGTCACAAGGATTCCTACTTGAAGTAGCCACACACCTTCCACATTTCAGCCACATGCACTTGTTCCTCCATCATTGCACCAACAACAACCAAACATGCACTCCCTTTAATCACATGCATAAATCAGCCACATGCATCTCCCATCACCATATCAGATTTCCATCATATTCACATGCATTCCATCCTTTAAAACATTGCACATGCACTCCCTTTAATTAATTAAGCCACATGCACTCCCATCCATTTCATCATTGCAGCCAACACATGCTTTCACATGCATTTTCAGATTGTCCCCTTGCACATGCAGCCACATATTCATTGCACATGCAATTCCAACCCACATGCATCCTTTAATCATTCAAACATGCAGCCACATTCCCTCCTAGCTGTCATGTTCCCCCCATTTCACCTATAAATAAGCATCCATTGCATTCATTCTCATTCAATTCGTCCATATTCAGAAAATCATCCAAAACACCACCAGAAATCATCCGTGAGTTTCCCTACTAATCCAAACACCACTCCAACCACTCCCCATCCCTCCAAAACACTTCACACTATCCCAAAACTCACCTTAGACCTTGTGATACAACAACGAGGAAGAGAAGAGTGCCTAAACGTTCATACAATTCAAGTTTGAGTTGTTGGAATGTTTAGGTGTTTCTTTGATTTCAATGTTTAAATTCAATTCTCTTTGTTTTGTACGTATGAGGAATGGAAGACAAGAGTGCCTAAACGTTCATACAATTCAAGTTTGAGTTGTTGGAATGTTTAGGTGTTTCTTTGATTTCAAAGTTATGAGGAACTAAACCCCCCTTGGCTAGAGGGGGGGGATTCGAAATAAATGTTTATGCTTGCATTTTGATTTGATTACTTCTAATTGCGTTTCATAAGTTTTGGATTCAATTTGTTTAACTATTTGATTGATAACTTATTTATGTATGTTTATTGAGAGTGCACACTTAATTTTCATGCATGAATTTGACGCTAGAATATAAGTGAGTTTCACCTAATAGTTACAAACTTATATTCACAAGTAGTGGAGGTTGCTTATAAACAATCGCGTTAAACGAATTCTTGGCATAAGTTTCATGCAATCATAGTAACGAATGCCCCGTCAACACTTATAATTTTCATAGAGCGTAATGATTCTTGCTTGTATCTCTATTATGCAATCATGTAGGGGACTTGTGGGGAATGTTTTGGGTTGTCGTATGCAATCATCCAATTCAATAACGTTAGGAAGATTTGAAGGTTAATTAGTGCATCACGGTTAACTTGGGGTGTTGAGAATTAATGATTTATTGAAATGCAATTGGAAATCATTTTATTATGCAAGTATAACATATGTGGAGATGAACCCCTTAGCTATTCTATCATCCATTCATTCCATTTCATCAATTTCATAGTTACATTCTGTTTTAAGTTTAATTTGTTCATTTAATTTAATTTCGTATAAACCTCAATCCCCCTTTACTTTAATGTCCAATTTAGTTAGAAAGTGTCTTAGTTTGTGTTTATAAGAGTTTTGAGTCATTTTGTTACACAAATTCGTCCAAATTTGTGTTTGTGCTCAAATCTGCCCAGAAAGTGGTTTTTAGGCAGATTTGAGTGTGTTTGTGTTGTTTTGAGTCTTTTGGTTTGTTTTAGTGTTTTAAAGTTTAGTTTTGCATTCTTTGAGTCTAGTATAGTGTTTTATATTGTTATTTTACGTTTGAATCAAGCCATAATCTTAAATTCGTCCAACATTGGGTTTAAGGTCAGAAACTGCCTAGTTAGTGTTTTTAGGCAGTTTTGAGTCTTTTGAACTTGTTTTGAGTCCTTTGAGTCTTTGTGAACGTTTTTAACTTTGTTTTTATGTTTGTGAGTCAAATCCAAGTGATTAACAATCCCTCCTAATCCCCGGTCCAGAACGATCCCTACTTATACTTATACTACAATTGTCAAAAAGAGGGTTTAATTTGTGTGCGTATAAATCTCGCATCATGCACGAGAACAAGCCATTTAAGACACTTTCTCACTGATGCGGGATTTATACGCACACAAATTAAACCCTCTTTTTGTCAAATTGTAGTATAAGTATAAGTAGGGATCGTTGATGCGAGATTTTATACGCATGATAGGAGCATATTCATGCGACTTAAATGGCTTGTTCTCGTGCTTTTACGTTATGTTTCTTTAGTTATTTTAGTACTTTAAGCTATTTTCGTGTGATTGTAGGTCCAAAGGGCTAAAGGAGCAAAATGATGCATTTTGGAGATTTTTGGAGCACTTTTGGGCTAAGGATGGATAGCTTATGCTTGGAGCCAAA
This sequence comes from Pyrus communis, assembly GCF_963583255.1. Classification (NCBI taxonomy): domain Eukaryota; kingdom Viridiplantae; phylum Streptophyta; class Magnoliopsida; order Rosales; family Rosaceae; genus Pyrus; species Pyrus communis. Next base: position 10,161,125 of record NC_084805.1, on the reverse strand, counting down.
GTGTTGGACGGTTTTGGCACAATAGGAGGCTGCGGCAACATGTCCTCTTCTTGACTTGTTTTGGATGGCCTTGAGGTGGTTCCGACCTCCTTACCACTTCTCAACATGATTGCCTTGGCAGATTCGCACCCTCCCCTTGGATTGACAATGGTTGAGCTAGGGAGCTTGCCTTTGTCTCGGAATTGTCCTACAAATTCCGCAATCTGCCCAATTTGTTTCTCCAAGTGATCCACCCTTTTGTCTTGGTTTTGCATGGCTTTGGTTTGATCCTCGTGCCCCTGAGACAAATTGGTAAGTAATTTAAGAAGTGTTTCATTGTCCGACGACGTACCTTGATTGTTTTGGGCAGGTTGTGCTTGGTTTGGATTGGGGCCGAATGGCTTGGTGTAGAACCCCGGGGGTTGTTGTCTAAAGCCTCCTTGTTGTTGAGGTTGTTGAGGCTCCCTCCACTTGAAGTTTGGATGGTCTCTCCAACCCGGATTGTATGTGTTGGAATATGGATCATTCCTTGGTTGATTGTGGCTTGGAAATCCAATGGCATTTGCACTCTCCCATCCCCCATTCTCAATCAATTGAGGGCACCTTTCCGAAGGATGTCCTTGGATAGAACATACACCACATACAATCGGTTCTTGTATCTTCATTCCTTCGGCCATCTGAGACACAATAGAAGTAAGATTAGCTATCTGAGATTGAATATCGGATTGAGAACTTACCTCATTCAAGTGTTGCCGTGGGGGGTCCCTTTGCCCAAGTCCTTCATATTGTTGTGCATTTAGAGCACGGTTTGCGATTAGGGTCTTGGCTGCCATAGGAGTTTTGTCTACCAATGCACCTCCCGCCGAAGCATCGAGCATTTGCCTTTCAATGGGAAGAAGGCCCTCATAGAAATATTGAAGGAGAAGCTCCTCCTTCATTTGATGTTGAGGACATGATGCAACAAGGGCTTTAAAACGCTCGTAGTATGCCGGAAAAGATTCTCCTTGACATTGTTGGATTCCGCTAATTTTCTTCCTCAAGAGAATGACTCTTGAAGTAGGGAAGAACTTCTCCAAGAACGCTCTCTTCATGCTCTCCCAAGAAGTAACGGTCCCGGGTGCTAATGCGAGATTTATACGCACACAAATTAAACCCTCTTTTTATCAATTGTAGTAAGTATGTAAGTAGGGATCGTTCTGGACCGGGGATTAGGAGGGATTGTTAATCACTTGGATTTGACTCAAAAACATAAAAACAAAGTTAAAAACGTTCACAAAGACTCAAAGGACTCAAAACAAGTTCAAAAGACTCAAAACTGCCTAAAAACACTAACTAGGCAGTTTTTGACCTTAAACCCAATGTTGGACGAATTTAAGATTATGGCTTGATTCAAACGTAAAATAACAATATAAAACACTATACTAGACTCAAAGAATGCAAAACTAAACTTTAAAACACTAAAACAAACCAAAAGACTCAAACATCACCCAAAACACTCAAAACAGCCTTAAAATCACTTTCTGGGCAGTTTTGAGCACTTTGGTGAATTTGGACGAATTTTGGGAAATAAATTGAATCAAAACACTTTAAAACATAAACTAAACAAAGTCTAAACACTAAAGAACAAGAAAGTAAAGGGGGGTTTTAAATTGACGAGAATTGAAATAACGAAACAAGTTAATAAACTAGACAGAATGTAAAGATGAATTTGATGGAATTGAATGGATGGGAACCTAGCTAAGGGGTTCATCTCCATACATGTTATACTTGCATAATAAAATGATTTCCAATTGCATTTCAATAAACTATGATACTCAACACCCCAAGTTAACCGTGATGCACTAATTAACCTTCAAATCTTCCTAACGTTATTGAATTGGATGATGCATGCGACAATTCAAAACATTCCCCACAAGTCCTCAACATGAATGCATAGAAGAGGTACAAGCAAGAATCATTACGCTCTATGAAAATTATAAGTGTTGACGAGGCATTCGTTACTATGATTGCATGAAACTTGTGCCAAGAATTTGTTTAACGCGATTGTTTATAAGCAACCTCCACTACTTGTGAATATAAGTTCGTAACTATTAGGTGAAACTCACTTATATTCTAGCGTCATATTCATGCATGAAAATTAAGCGTGCATTCTCAATAAACATACATAAATAAGTTATCAATCAAACAGTTAAATAAATTGAATCCACAACTTATGAAACGCAATTAGAAGTAATCAAATCAAAATGCAAGCATAAACATATATTTCGAATCCCCCCTAGCCAAGGGGGGTTTAGTTGAATTTAAACAATGGAATCAAAGAAACACCTAAACATTCCAACAACTCAAACTTGAATTGTATGAACGTTTAGGCCCTCTTCTCTTCCATTCCTCATTCGTACAAAACAAAGAGTATTGAAATTAAACATTGAAATCAAAGAAACACCTAAACATTCCAACAACTCAAACTTGAATTGTATGAACGTTTAGGCCCTCTTATCTTCCTCTTCGTTGTAGCACAAGGTCTAAGGATAGTTTGATGGTGTGAATGGTTTGTGGAGTGGTTGGAGTGGCTGCAATGGAGGAGAAAAGTGTTTTGGTGGCTGCTGCAAGGGTGTGGAGAGGTTTTGACGAATTTCTGGAATATGGAAGAGTGAATGGAAGAATGTATGAGAATTTCTGAATATGGGAATGAGTTTTGTGGCTGCAATGGGTGCTTATTTATAGGTGGAGAAAGGGGTGAATGTGCATGTGGCTGATTTGTGGTGCAATGATGAAAGGAAATGTGCATGTGGCTGATTTGTGGTGCAATGATGAAAGGCAAAATGCATGTGGCTGATTTGTGGTGAGTGGGAATGCAATCTGAAATGGGAGAGCATGTGGATTAAAGGGGGAATGCATGTGGCTGCAATGGATGAATGATTATCAATGCATGTGCAATGTTTTGGGAGAAAATGGGAGTGCATGTCAATGATGGTGTTTGGTGCTGAAAATGAATGTGTTTGCATGTGAATTAAAGCTAGGGTGAATGATGATGAATGCATGTGGATTAAAGAGTGAATGGTGGCTGCAAAGTGAATGAATAATGAAATGGGAAAGCATGTGCAAGGTTTTGGTGTGAATGATTGAATGTGCATGTGGCTGCAATGGATTAGGAATCCTTCAATTTCGTCCATCCTCTTGGCTCCAAGCATATGATATCCATTCCAATCTCTAATTTGCTCCAAAAGGCTCCAAAAGGCATCCTTTTGCATACTTTGCCCTTAGAACCTGAAAACACACAAAAGAAGCATAAAGGACTAAAATAACTAAAGAAACATAACGTAAATGCACGAGAACAAGCCATTTAAGTCGCATGAATATGCTCCTATCAGGTGCCAATTCATAAAGCCAATCCTTAGCTTTTTCCACAAGAGAGAATGGAAAAGCTTTCATCATTAGAATGTTCCCATCGACATTTATGGGTGTCATGCTCGAACAAACAACCTCGAACTCCTTGAGATGCTTGTTGGGATCTTCCATGGAAAGCCCATGGTATTTCGGAATGTGGTGCAACAAGCTTGACTTCAACTCGAATTCATCGGTCTTGCCTTGGGCAGCCGCGGGGTATTGAATGCATAATGGTGCGGCATTGGCCAACCCCGAGGCTGAAAGCTCTTTAATGGTCCGATTGTCCGCTGCCATAACTTCTTCTTCCACACTTTCAAACTCAGATTCGGCCTCTGAACTTGAACTAGGTTCACTAGGTTCGGGATGTCTCCTCTTTCTTCTCAAATCACGTTCAAAATCGTCGTTAAAGTCCAAGATATGTGCATGCACAGTTTGAGAACTCCGCGTCATGCACTAGTACCTAAACCAAGAAAACAAAACAAAATAAGAAAACTAGGTAAATTACACTAAAAACATATGGCAAAAACACAAGGGATTAGCAATTTTGCTAATCCTCGGCAACGGCGCCAAAATTTGAAGTTATGGGTGATAAAATCCCATGAATTTGCATCAAATATACTTAGTTACCTTTTTTTTTTCTTTTTCCCGTGCCTCCTTTAAGACTTAGGCACATACATACACACAAAAATCCCTTCCTCCACATTTATTTTCTGCAACATATTAATCAAAAGGAATTCATTATCCGTCATGCTTACTATGTGATGCGAAATATATAAGCACACAAATTAAACCCTCTTTTCGACAATTGTAGTATAGATATAAGTAGGGATCGTTCTAGGCCGGGGATTAGGAGGGACTGCTAATCTAATGAAAATTGACTCAAAGATGTGAAAATATGTTTTAAAACACTTTAAATAGACTCACAAGACTCTTACTAACTTATATGACTCAAAACAAACTTTAAAGACTCAAAACAACCAAAAACAACCAAAAAGACTCAATTTAGACTCTATGACTTAATTTGGACGAAAATACACTTGGTTTTGACTCTAAAGACTCAAAAAGACTCTTTTGGACAGATTTGGAACAAATAAGAAAGGGGGTTTTGATTTTGGACGAATTTAAAAGAAAACAAGTGACTTAAAACTTTAAAACAGATTTTGGACGAAAATAAGGAAAACTAATGGATGATGGGATAGCCAAGGGATACTTCTCCACACATGATACTTTCTAACATAAATTGATTTCCAGTTGCTTTTCCGATAAACCATGAACCTCAACACCCCAGATTAACCGTGACATCACTAATTAACCCTCAGATTTCCCTTAAGTTAGTGGATTGGATGACATCATACGACAACCCAAAGCATTCTTCAAAAAGTCCCCTACATGACATCATAATAGAGATACGGTTAAAGATCATTACGTTCAATGGAAACCATAAGTATTGACAAAGCACTTGTAACTATGACATCATGATACGCATGCTAGGAATTTACTTAACATGATTGTGAAAACAACCTTAACTACTTGTGAATATAAGTTTGTGACGATTATGTGAAACACCCTTATATTCTAGCCCCAAATTCAAGCATGCAAATTAAGTAGGCCTCCCTAATAAACATACAAGAATAAGTTATCCATCAAACGGTTAAGTAAATTGCATTCGCAATTTATGAAATCACAACTGGAATTAATCAAATCATATTATAATTGTAATCATGGTTTCAAAGCATCCCTAGGCTAAAACGAGTTTAGCCTCTCATGTTCATGACAAAACAAAGCAACATAGATTTAAACATTAACAATAAAGGATAGATTACACCTAGAAACGTCCAACACTCCAACTTGAATGCACAAACGCCCAAGGCTTGGTCTTCCTTCTCCTCCTCCTTGCTAAGTCACGGCACAAGGTCTATAATGGGTTTGTGGATGATTTTCTGGTTTTTGGATGGTTTTAGGTATATATGGTGGTGCGGCAAGGGGTTATGGTGGTGTATGGAGGTTAGGATGGATGTATGGAAGTAGGGGAATGATGGATGGGTGGTTGCAAGGTCACGGCAAAGCTTGATTTCTGAAGGGATGTATGAATGTTGTGTGAAGGGATGGTGGTTATTAAATGGCACGGCAAGGCTGTTTATATAGGCTATTTTGGCACACTTAGTGTAGGAAAAGGATTGCCTAATCCTATTGAAAAAGGGGTATCTTAAGGCAGAAACCAAAGGGGATTGGAAATAGGGAATTCGGCTAGGATTTAGGGATTCTAGAAGGTTTTTGGTGCGGCACATGTATAGGGCTGAGATAAGGTTTCTAGAAGGGAAGGTTTAGGGCAGATTCCTAAACCTAAAGGGCCAAGGATACATGATATTTGTGTAGGAAAAGGATTGCAATTCCTAAACCTACAAGGAATGGAGTTCTTGCGGCATTTTAGTGGATAAGGCTTCTAGAAACTGAATTATGTGCTTAAATGTGTAATTGATTCTCCCTAAGTAGCTAGGTTTAGGTCCCAATCTGATTTGGATAGGATAGAATAGGATAATGTTAGAGATAGGATAGGATAAGGTTTCTAGGATAGGATAAGATAAGGTTGGATAAGGTTGGATAAGGTTCCTTGTTTCTTGCTTCTTCCTTATCTTCGTTGGAGTAGAACTTCTTCCACCAGATTTGTAGCCTTTCCTAGCTCTTCTAGTCTTCAATTTCGTCCATCCTCATTGCTACATGATTAAGCTATCCAATCCATGCCCAAAAATGCTCCAAATAGCTTCAAAATGCACTTTCTTGCTCCTTTTGCCATTAGGACCTAAAAACACACGAAAATACTTTAAAAGACTGAAATACATAGTAATTAACTCACTAAGTGTAAGGAAACAACACAACTAAGTAGCATAAATATGCTCCTATCACTATGCTTCAAGAACAAGGGTACGAATGGTCCTAATCTAGGCTAGGTAAGGGGTGATGTGGTTAGCAAAGAAAATAGGCTAAACGAGGTTCAACGGGGTTAAAACTAATAACAAATACGAAATATGGGAAGTAAGGCTATTTGGTTAGGGTGGCAACTACACAACTTCATCTTGATATATGTTATGCAATTCAATGTCATGCTTTGAATGAAACGGATATAAGTTCTAGCATTTAGTTCTATCATGATACGATTGCATTCTAAGTAGCAACCAAGTAAGGAATAATGAGATCATGCAACAACTTTAGAAAACAAAGAATCACAGAAAATAACTCTCCAACGAAGGTAATGGCTCGAATTTTTCTTCCTTCAAGCATGTTACTAAAACGAATTTTTCTTTTATGATTGCATGTGAAGTCATACATTATAACCATAACCAAGCCAAAAAAATACCAAGAGTAAATCCAAATTTTCTCTATGTTAATAACTCTTTTTAACCGTCATGCAATTACAAACCAAATCCTTATCATTGTGTTGGAAGGTATACTAAGACACAAACACACAAAAACGACTCAAAACACTCTTTTTAGGCTTTTTAAAACACGTTTTTCAAATTTTTATGTGATTTTCGGAGTTATAAAAACAAAACAAACTAAAACACTCTAAAACAACTTAAAAACATCTTAAAACAGCAAGGAACAACATTTGAAGTTATGGGTGATAAAATCCCATGAATTTGCATCAAATATACTTAGTTACCCCCCCACACTTAAATCAAACATTGTCCTCGTTTTAGTAACATGCTTGAAGGAAGGAACTCAAACAAACGCTACAACCCTGTGAGACTTGAGCCATTACCTTCGTTGGAGAGTTATTTTCTGTGATTCTTTGTTTTCTAAAGTTGTTGCATGATCTCATTATTCCTTACTTGGTTGCTACTTAGAATGCAATCGTATCATGATAGAACTAAATGCTAGAACTTATATCCGTTTCATTCAAAGCATGACATTGAATTGCATAACATATATCAAGATGAAGTTGTGTAGTTGCCACCCTAACCAAATAGCCTTACTTCCCATATTTCGTATTTGTTATTAGTTTTAACCCCGTTGAACCTCGTTTAGCCTATTTTCTTTGCTAACCACATCACCCCTTACCTAGCCTAGATTAGGACCATTCGTACCCTTGTTCTTGAAGCATAGTAAGCATGACGGATAATGAATTCCTTTTGATTAATATGTTGCAGAAAATAAGTGTGGAGGAAGGGATTTTTGTGTGTATGTATGTGCCTAAGTCTTAAAGGAGGCACGGGAAAAAGAAAAAAAAAATGTGAATGTGTGATAGAATTGAATGGAATTGAAATGAATGAATGCTAGCTAAGGGGTTCATCTTCACATATTCACATTTACATTTTGCTTTAATTTACAATCTGTGCAATTTAATTTAATTTCGTATAAACCTCAATCCCCCTTTACTTTATTGTCCAATTTAGTTAGAAAGTGTCCTAGTTTATGTTTCTAAGTGTTTTGATTCAATTTATTTCCCAATTTCGTCCAAATTCACCAAAGTGCTCAAAACTGCCCAGAAAGTGATTTTAAGGCAGTTTTGAGTGTTTTGGGTGATGTTTGAGTCTAGTATAGTGTTTTATATTGTGTTTTTACGTTTGAATCAAACCATAATCTTAAATTCGTCCAACATTGGGTTTAAGGTCAAAAACTGCCTAGTTAGTGTTTTTAGGCAGTTTTGAGTCTTTTGAACTTGTTTTGAGTCCTTTGAGTCTTTGTGAACGTTTTAAACTTTATTTTATGTTTTTGAGTCAAATCCAAGTGATTAACAATCCCTCCTAATCCCCGGTCCAGAACGATCCCTACTTATACATATACTACAATTTGACAAAAAGAGGGTTTAATTTGTGTGCGTATAAATTCCCGCATCAAATTTTGGCGCCGTTGCCGGGGATTAGAAAATTTGCTAATCCCTTGGATTGTTTTATTTTCGTTTGTTTTTATTCTAGATTCCTAATCTTGTTTTGTTTCTTGTTTTAGGTACTAGTTCATGACTCGGAGTTCTCATCCGATTCATGAACATATCCTGGAGTGATTGGGTTCTTCGTCCGGCTGCAAGACGTAAAAGAAAGCGCTACTTGGAAGGCAACCCAATGCACTGAATAAAACAAAGCATGTTCATAAAAAAAAAAAATAAAAAAAAATAAAAAAAATAAAAGATACTAAACATGGAGAAAGGTGGAGCTTCACAAAGGTTGTTTACGTGAAGCCCCACTACGAGGCGCAGAAGCGGAAGGCATAGAAGCAGAAGGCATAGAAGCGGGAGGCATCGGAGCGGAAGCCATCGGAGCGGGAGGCATCGGAGCTAGAGCATTCCAGGCCTCAATACTTGGCCAAGCGCTGGATGACCCAGGAAAAAGGTGCCTCTGGAGATAAGCCGCAAGCCTTTGACGGTCACTTTGGATTCGACCCTCAGATTCGTGCAACTCATCAAGCTTCATCTTCATCCCCGACGAATAGTTATTTGCAAGCACATGCAAACTTCTATTCTCGCACTTAAGCTGCTGGATCTCTTGCTTAAGTCTTTCCACCTCTGCCATCAATGATTCCACCTGACGGGACCGAGCAAGCAGGCGTTGGCCCATGTTGGACACAGAACTCGCACACTGAACACGAAGTGCGAGGGACTCTTGAACGGCCAACTCATCGGACCGTCCTGACAGCAGCCTACTATCTTTTGGAGTGAGGAGGTTCCTAGCTACTATTGTAGCTGTTGTGGCGTCCTGCATCACGGAGTCTTCACCTGTAAGAAGACCGTTAGAAGATAAGAAAGAAGGGCGCCATACATTACCTTGACGCGGCGCGCCCGTATCACTGCTGAGACTCAATTCTAAGCTAAGGTTCGATGGGTTTGCCATTTTTCAAAAGTGTTCAAAGAGAAGGGATGGAGTTAAATTTCAAAGGGCCGGAGTCGATTTTCAAGAATGGGAAATCTTCAGAGTGTGTTTGTTGTGGTGATCGATAGCTCAATAAAAAAGCCAAGGCGACGCGTCCACCGATTCAAAAAGCCGGAATTTCCGGCGTAATTTAGGCAACGCTTTCTCGGCTTTTCAGAAGACGCGTTCAACTTTGTCAAAAGATTTCTTCTTTTCAGACAACACGTGGAGGCCATCACCGCAACTACACATCTTTAGCCGACAAGCGCAAAGTTCGGCGACGCTTTCTCTGCTTTTCAGAAAACGCGTGCAGCTTTGTCAAAAGGAGCCGCATCCGCATTACTACGTGTCGTTCAGAAAGCAAAGGGGGGTCGTTCAGAAATCGAAGGGGCGCCTGCTCAGAAATCGAAGAGGCGTCGTTCAGATATCGAAGAGACATTTGTCGACAAGGGTAAAAGAACAGTACCACCACTTGATATTATTTCTATATATGTCGACCTTCGTCTTTTATGGCAAGGCAAACCTGAAGAAAATGCCCAACTCTCTCTCGCCTCTGAGGGCGCACTCCCAGCAAAGCCTTTCGAAATACTCAATTCTTTCTTCTTCCCCAAAGATGATACCAGATGCCTGGAGTACAGATGACCCAGGAGGAAACGGCGGATTGAAGTGTGCTGATTCATTCACCGCTTCTTCAAAAGCAAAGGTATCTCATATCATCAAGGTCAAAAGCAAAAGTATCTCATATCATGCTCTTTCCCTGTCTTTTTCTTTGTCCTTGTTCTTACTCGCATGGCAAAGTAAAAGAAGCAATCAGCCGGCACTTGGAGTCAGTCTTCAGATCTGGAGCCAACTGCCTGGAATCTATTCCTGATTGCTTACCTAGCGTTGCTCTAGAGTAGTCATCTTCAACGAATGATACACTTCCGGAGAAGGGACCACTTCTGCAAAGGGGAGCGAGTAAGGCAAGTGAAAATGATACATTGAAGCATGTGGAGACAAACATAGGCTGAGTTATCCTCCAACCCTTTTCAATACGAATTGGAAAGATTGAACAAAGAAACAGACCAAAGAGGTAAGCTCAGACCTTCTGGGAAGACCAAAAGAATCCTGCTGCCCAGTTCAAGAGTAGCACAAAGGAAAATCAACGATGGGCGGAAACCAGTTCAAGAGTAAGCTTGTGGAATCACAAAGATCAAAGCCTCAATGCAATCACCAAGGAGAAGAGGGAATTTACACTCCATAACCAGATTTGCGTCCCTAAACTCTTCTCTTTGTTAATTACATTCTGCCATGTTTAGTATGTTTAAGTGCTTTTTGTGTGTTTACTTATGTTTTGTGTGAATCTATGCTTAAAACATTGAGGACAATGTTTGATTTAAGTGTGGGGGGGGTAACTAAGTATATTTGATGCAAATTCGTGGGATTTTATTACCCATAACTTCAAATGTTGTTCCTTGCTGTTTTAAGGTGTTTTTAAGTTGTTTTAGAGTGTTTTAGTATGTTTTGTTTTTATAACTCCGAAAATCACATAAAAATTTGAAAAACATGTTTTAAAAAGCCTAAAAAGAGTGTTTTGAGTCGTTTTTGTGTGTTTGTGTCTTAGGGTACCTTCCAACACAATGATAAGGATGTGGTTTGTAATTGCATGACTGTTAAAGAGAGTTATAAACATGGATGAAAGTTTGATTTACTCTTGGTATATGCTTGGTTATGGTTATAATGTATGACTTCACATGTAATCATAAAAGAAAAATTCGTTTTTGTAACATGCTTGAAGGAAGGAACTCAAACAAACGCTACAACCCTGTGAGACTCGAGCCATTACCTTCTTTGGAGAGTTATTTTCTGTGATTCTTTGTTTTCTAAAGTTGTTGCATGATCTCATTATTCCTTGCTTGGTTGCTACTTGGAATTCAATTGTATCATGATAGAGCTAAATGCTAGAACTTATATCCGTTTCATTCAAAGCATGACATTGAATTGCATAACATATATCAAGATGAAGTTGTGTAGTTGCCACCATAGCCAAATAGCCTTACTTCCCATATTTCGTATTTGTTGTAAGTTTTAACCCCGTTGAGCCTTGTTTAGCCTTTATTCTTTGTTAACCCACATTATCCTCACCTAGCCTAGTGTAGGACAGTCCACACCCTTGTTCTTAAAAGGTAGTGAGCATGACTTAAATGAATTCCTTTTGAGTTACATTATGCAAGAAAATGAGTGTGGGGGAAGGAATGTTTGTTCCTAAATTTATATGTATGTTTTGAGATTCAAAAAAAAAAAAAAAAAGTGTGAAAAAAAAAACATATGAAAAAGAAAAAAAAAAAAAGAAAACAGAAAAGAGAGGAAAAAAAGAGCTTGTTCCCCCTTGTTGTCAAAAGTTGAGTTTTCATTCAAAAGTGAATTCTAAGATGATTCAAATGCTTTGCTTGCTATTTCTTTAAGAACCTTTGTTTTCCATATCCCTTCTTTGTTTGCCAATACCCTAGCCCCGTTACAACCCTTATGCTTATATCTTGATCGTTATGTGTTCAATAATGTGGAGTTTGGAATTGATATGAGCTTATGGAATCACTGGTTCTCGTTCTAAGTAGTAGCATTCCATTCATGAGATCATATATATACATGTCAATAATTCCAGAAAATGCTTTCCTTGTTATAACATATGTGAGTGTTCGTTTTCATGTTTACATCAATCTTCTCACATATAACTAGTTTAGGGTGTGGAGTGAGAAAATCTGTGTGAAAATTGAGTGCATATCTTGTAAGGATTTGAGGGAATTCTCTAAGGCATGTTACTACATTCAAATCATGGTTTTAAATGCTTAATTGTGAACTAGTATGTGGTGACTATGAGTAAGAATGTACTTAAGTGTAAAGATGGCTAAAATCTGTGGGAATAATGATTTTTAACTTGTCATGTGCATTGGAAATCCCTGAGACGATTGTTGGAAGGTGTAGGTTGTGTTTTGTTCGTTTTGTTTTGTTTTTGGTTTCTTTTGTTTTGTTTTGCTCGAGGACTAGCAAAAGCTAAGTGTGGGGGAATTTGATAGGAGCATATTTAGGCGACTTACTTAGCTTGTTTTCGTGCATTTATATTGTTAATTCATAGTTGTTTTTGGCGTTTAAGCCATTTTCGTGTGTTTTTAGGTTCCTGTGGCTAAGGAAGCAAAAAGATGCATTTTGGAGCATTTTGGAGCAAAATTGGACTTGGAAGGGATAACTTATACTTAGAGCAAAAGGAATGGACGAAATTGAAGAGTTGATGTCACAAGGATTCCTACTTGAAGTAGCCACACACCTTCCACATTTCAGCCACATGCACTTGTTCCTCCATCATTGCACCAACAACAACATTGCACATGCACTCCCTTTAATTAATTAACCCACAAGCACCCTTTATTCTTTCATCATTCCAGCCACTCCACATCCCTCACCAAGAAATCATTCAACATATGCATCCATAATCATTTCTCCACACCAAAACTGTGCACATGCATTCCCCTTGTGCAATTCCATCATTCCACACTTCCATGGCAGCCACCAACCAACCTAGCTGTCATGTTTCCCCTTTAATCATTCAAACATTCACCCACATGCATTTCTAACCCACATGCACCCTAGATTCTAATCAGCCATTCACATTTAATCATTCATTCCCATCAGATTTCTAGCATATTCACATGCATTCCATCCTTTAAAACATTGCACATGCACTCCACATGCATTCATCCTAGCTGTCATGTTTCCCCTTTCATCATTCCCTCACATTCTTTAAATCAGCCAACACATGCATCCACCTTTCTCCCATCAGATTTCCAACATTGCACATGCAATTCCAACCCACATGCATCCTTTAATCATTCAAACATGCAGCCACATTTCATCCTAGCTGTCATGTTCCCCCCATTTCACCTATAAATAAGCATCCATTGCATTCATTCCCATACACTCTTCCATATTCCAGAAATTCGTCAAAACCTCTCCACACCCTTGCAGCAGCCACCAAAACACTTTTCTCCTCCATTGCAGCCACTCCAACCACTCCCCAAACCATTCACACCACCAAAACTCACCTTAGACCTTGTGCTACAACGAAGAGGAAGAGAAGAGTGCCTAAACGTTCATACAATTCAAGTTTGAGTTGTTGGAATGTTTAGGTGTTTCTTTGATTTCAATGTTTAAATTCAATTCTCTTTGTTTTGTACGTATGAGGAATGGAAGAGAAGAGTGCCTAAACGTTCATACAATTCAAGTTTGAGTTGTTGGAATGTTTAGGTGTTTCTTTGATTTCAAAGTTATGAGGAACTAAACCCCCCTTGGCTAGGGGGGGATTCGAAATATATGTTTATGCTTGCATTTTGATTTGATTACTTCTAATTGCGTTTCATAAGTTGTGGATTCAATTTGTTTAACCGTTTGATTGATAACTTATTTATGTATGTTTATTGAGAATGCGCGCTTAATTTTCATGCATGAATATGACGCTAGAATATAAGTGAGTTTCACCTAATCGTTATGAACTTATATTCACAAGTAGTGGAGGTTGCTTATAAACAATCGTGTTAAACGAATTCTTGGCATAAGTTTCATGCGTATTCCATAGTAACGAATGCCTCGTCAATGTTTATGATTTCCATTGAACTTAATGATCTTTGTTGAATGTCTCTATCATGCGTATTCCATAGTTAGGGACTTTGATTAGGAATAATTTGGTTGTAATGCGTATTCCATTCAATCCAATGAATCTAGGGAAATCTGAAAGTTAATTTAAGCGGACCTAATTAACTTGGAGCATTGAGAATTCATGGTTTATTGAAATGCAATTGGAAATCGTTTTATTATGCAAGTGTAACATGCATGGAGATGAACCCCTTAGCTATTCTATCATCCATTCATTCCATTTCATCATATTCATATTTACATTCTGTTTTAATTGCAATTTGTTCATTTAATTTAATTTCGTATAAACCTCAATCCCCCTTTACTTTAGTGTCCAATTTAGTTAGAAAGTGTCTTAGTTTGTGTTTCTAAGTGTTTTGAATCAATTTATTAACCAATTTCGTCCAAAGTAGTCAAAGTGCTCAAAACTGCCCAGATTGTGTTTTTAAGGCAGTTTTGAGTGTTTTGGTGCTGTTTTGAGTCTTTTAGTTTGTTTGAGTGTTTTAAAGTTTAGTTTTACATTCTTTGAGTCTACTATAGTGTTTTATATTGTGTTTTTACGGTTTTGAGTCAAATCCAAGTGATTAACAATCCCTCCTAATCCCCGGTCCAGAACGATCCCTACTTATACATATACTACAATTTGACGAAAAGAGGGTTTAATTTGTGTGCGTATAATTCTCGCAACAGTCGACAAGGGTAAAAGAACAATACCACCACTTGATATTATCTCTATATATGTCGACCTTCGTCTTTTATGGCAAGGCAAACCTGAAGAAAAATGCCCAACTCTCCCTCACCTCTGAGGGCGCACTCCCAGCAAAGCCTTTCGAAAGACTCAATTCTTTCTTCTTCCCTGATGCGAAAATAGTTAAGCACACAAATTAACCCTCTTGTTGTCAAATTGTAGTAAGGATGCAAGTAGGGATCGTTCTGGACCGGGGATTAGGAGGGGTTGTTAACCACTTGGATTTGACTCAAAAACGTAAAATAACAATATGAAACACTATACTAGACTCAAAGAATGCAAAACTAAACTTTAAAACACTAAGACAAACCAAAAGACTCAAAACAACACAAACACACTCAAATCTGCCTAAAAACCACTTTCTGGGCAGATTTGAGCACAAACACAAATTTGGACGAAATTAAGTAATAACTTGACTCAAGAACGTAAAAACACAATATAAAACACTAAACTAACTCAAAGACTGTAAAACTAAACACTTAAAACATTAAAACAAAACAAAAGACTCAAACATCACCCAAAACACTCAAAACTGCCTTAAAATCACTTTCTGGGCAGTTTTGAGCACTTTGGTAAATTTGGACGAAATTGGGAAATAAAATGAATCAAAGCACTTAAAAGCACAAACTAAATTGATTTCTAACTAAATTGGACATTAAAGTAAAGGGGGATTTAGATTTATACGAAAATTGAAATAACAAAACAAGTTAATAAACGAAACAGATTGTAAAACGAATTTGATGGAATGAATGGATGGATGATAGAATGGCTAAGGGGTTCATCTCCATACATGTTATACTTGCATAATAAAATGATTTCCAATTGCATTTCAATAAACCATGAAACTCAACACCCCGGGTTAACCGTGATGCACTAATTAACCTTCAAATCTTCCTAACGTTATTGAATTGGATGGGTTAGCGCATACAACAATTCAAAACATTCCCCACAAGTCCTCAACATGAATGCATAGAAGAGATACAAGCAAGAATCATTACGCTCTATGAAAATTATAAGTGTTGACGAGGCATTCGTTACTATGGATTGCATGAAACTTATGCCAAAAATTTGTTTAACGCGATTGTTTATAAGCAACCTCCACTACTTGTGAATATAAGTTCATAACGATTAGGTGAAACTTACTTATATTCTAGCGTCATATTCATGCATGAAAATTAAGCGCGCATTCTCAATAAACATACATAAATAAGTTATCAATCAAACGGTTAAACAAATTGAATCCACAACTTATGAAACGCAATTAGAAGTATTCAAATCAAAATGCAAGCATAAACATATATTCGAATCACCCCCTAACCAAGGGGGGTTTAGTTCCTCATGGTACAAAACAAAGAGAATCAAAGAAACACCTAAACATTCCAACAACTCAAACTTGAATTGTATGAACGTTTAGGCCCTCTTATCTTCCATTCCTCATTCGTACAAAACAAAGAGTATTGAAATTAAACGTTGAAATCAAAGAAACACCTAAACATTCCAACAACTCAAACTTGAATTGTATGAACGTTTAGGCACTCTTCTCTTCCTCTTCGTTGTAGCACAAGGTCTAAGGATAGTTTGATGGTGTGAATGGTTTGGGTAGTGGTGAAAATGGAAGGATGGTGTTTGGATTGTAAGGGAGAGCACGGCACAAGGGAGTTTGATGGTCTACATTTTTGCAATGGATGAGTGTTTATGAATGGAATGGATGGACTTTGTGAAGGGCACGGCCCCAAGGGACCAATTTCTGTTGTGAAATGAATGTGTATCAATGAGAATGAATGAATGAGTATTTATAGGTGAAATGGGGGGAACATGACAGCTAGGAACTTGGTGGAAATCTGAAATGGTGATGGGAGATGCATGTGCTGTTTGTGCATGTGATTAAAGGGTGGAAATGCATGTGCTTTGACAGAAATGAAAGGGAATGCACGGTTTTGGTTGATTTCTGGTGGTTGTGAGGTGGAAATCTAGGTGGAAATGCATGTGGATTAAAGCTATGTGAATGATTAAGGTGAATGTGCATGAGTGCATGTGAAATCTGCCAAGATGCATGTGTTATGAAGTGGATTTTCTGCAAATGCAAGGTGAATGTGCATGTGATTAAATTAAAAGATGGAATGCATGTGAAATTTTTGTGGTGAGTGAATGTGCATGTGAATTAAAGCTAAAGTGATGATGATAAGTGATAAGTGATAAGTGATATGATATGTGGTTATGATGTGATAAGTGGTTATGATAAGTGATAAGTGATAAGTGCTATGATAAAGTGATAAGTGATAAGTGATACGATATGTGGTTATGATAAGTAATGGGAGCATGTGGGTTAATTAATGAAGGAAATGCATGTGCAATGACAATGTGTTAGAATGGATGTGTGTTATGCATGGCATGATTGGGATTAGGAAAGGTTTAAATGTCCTAAAACTAAAGAGAACAAGGTTCCAACACTTTGGCTCCAATTAGGTCTTCAATTTCGTCCAACACTTTGGCTTCAAGCATAAGCTATCCATCCTTAGCCCAAAAGTGCTCCAAAAATCTCCAAAATGCATCTTTTTGCTCCTTTAGCCCTTTGGACCTACAAACACACGAAAATAGCTTAAAGTACTAAAATAACTAAAGAAACATAACGTAAATGCACGAGAACAAGCCATTTAAGTCGCATGAATATGCTCCTATCAAATACCCCCACACTTATCTTTTGCTAGTCCTCGAGCAAAACAAAACAAAAGAAATAAAAAACAAAACGACACTGAACAAGAAAAACACAACCTAAACCTTCCAACAATCGTCTCAAGGATTTCCAATGCACATGACAAGTTAAAAATCATTAGTCCCGTAGATTTTAGTCATCTTCACACTTAAGTACATTCTTAATCATAGTCACCACATATTATTTCACAATTAAGCATTTAAAACCATGTTTTGAATGTAGTAACATGCCTTAGAGAATTTGCTCAAATCCTTACAAGATATGCACTCGTTTTTCACACAGATTTTCTGACTACACTCCCTACACTAAGTTATATGTGAGAAGATTGATGTAAATATGAATTCTAACACTCACATATGTTATATCAAAGAAAGCATTTTCTGGATTTACGACAATGACATGAATATGATCTCATGAATTGAATGCTACTACTTAGAACGAGAACCAGTGATTCCATAAGCTCATATCAATTCCAAACTCCACATTATTGAACACATAACGATCAAGATAGAAGTCAAAGGTTGTAACGGGGCTTGGGGAGTTGGCTAACAATGAAAGGATAGGGAAAACAAACGTTCTTTAAGCAATAGTGAGCAAAGTATTGAATTAGGCACTTAGAATTCCCTTTAGAATGCAGAAGTCAACTTTGAACACCCAAGGGAAAGTCACACAAAACTTAGGGCCATATTCAAACTTTTTGGGCCCTTTCTTCAACAATCACACTTGTGAGTCTATTCTCACTTATTTTCACTCTTTTTCTTTCTTTTCATCTTCTTTTTCTCACATTTTTTTTTTCTTTTTCCCGTGCCTCCTTTAAGACTTAGGCACATACATACACACAAAAATCCCTTCCCCCACACTTATTTTCTGCAACATATTAATCAAAAGGAATTCATTATCCGTCATGCTTACTATGCTTCAAGAACAAGGGTACGGATGGTCCTAATCTAGGCTAGGCAAGGGGTGATGTGGTTAGCAAAGAAAATAGGCTAAACGAGGTTCAACGGGGTTAAAACTAATAACAAATACGAAATATGGGAAGTAAGGCTATTTGGTTAGGGTGGCAACTACACAACTTCATCTTGATATATGTTATGCAATTCAATGTCATGCTTTGAATGAAACGGATATAAGTTCTAGCATTTAGTTCTATCATGATACAATTGCATTCTAAGTAGCAACCAAGTAAGGAATAATGAGATCATGCAACAACTTTAGAAAACAAAGAATCACAGAAAATAACTCTCCAACGAAGGTAATGGCTCGAGTCTCACAGGGTTGTAGCGTTTGTTTGAGTTCCTTCCTTCAAGCATGTTACTAAAACGAATTTTTCTTTTATGATTGCA
This sequence comes from Pyrus communis, assembly GCF_963583255.1. Classification (NCBI taxonomy): domain Eukaryota; kingdom Viridiplantae; phylum Streptophyta; class Magnoliopsida; order Rosales; family Rosaceae; genus Pyrus; species Pyrus communis. The sequence continues at coordinate 10,142,447 of NC_084805.1, read as the reverse complement.
TGTGAAGTCATACATTATAACCATAACCAAGCAAAAAAATACCAAGAGTAAATCAAACTTTTCTCTATGTTAATAACGCTTTTTAACCGTCATGCAATTACAAACCAAATCCTTATCATTGTGTTGGAAGGTATACTACGACACAAACACACAAAAACGACTCAAAACACTCTTTTTAGGCTTTTTAAAACACGTTTTTCAAATTTTTATGTGATTTTCGGAGTTATAAAAACAAAACAAACTAAAACACTCTAAAACAACTTAAAAACATCTTAAAACAGCAAGGAACAACATTTGAAGTTATGGGTGATAAAATCCCATGAATTTGCATCAAATATACTTAGTTACCCCCCCACACTTAAATCAAACATTGTCCTCAATGTTTTAAGCATAGATTCACACAAAACATAAGTAAACACACAAAAAGCAACTAAACATACTAAACATGGCAGAATGTAACTTAACAAAGAGAAGAGTTTAGGGATGCAAATCTGGTTATGGAGTGTAAATTCCCTCTTCTCCTTGGTAATTGCATTGAGGCTTTGATCATAGTGACTCCACAGGCTTACTCTTGAACTGGTTTCCGCCCATCATTGATTTTCCTTTGTGCTACTGTTGAACTGGGCAGCAGGATTCTTTTGGTCTCCCCCGAAGGTCTGAGCTTACTCCTTTGGTCTGTTTCTTTGTTCAATCTTTCCAATTCGTATTGAAAAGGGTTGGAGGATAACTCAGCCTAAGTTTGTCTCCACATGCTTCAATGTATCATTTTCACTTGCCTTACTCGCTCCCCTTTGCAGAAGTGGTCCCTTCTCTGGAAGTGTATCAACCGTTGAAGATGACTACTCGAGAGCAACGCTAGGTAAGCAATCAGGAATAGATTCCAGGCAGTTGGCTCCAACTCGGAAGACTGACTCCAAGTGCCGGCTGATTGCTTCTTTCACTTTGCCATGCGAGTAAGAACAAGGACAAAGAAAAAGACAGGGAAAGAGCATGATATGAGATACTTTTGCTTTAGACCTTGATGATATGAGATACCTTTGCTTTTGAAGAAACGGCGAATGAAGCAGCACATGTATTTGTTGTGGTTGTCTCCACATGCTTCGATCGACCGTTTCCTTCTGCCTTATTTGTACTCCAGGTTTCTGGTATCTTCTTTGGGGGAGAAAAAATTGAGTATTTCAAAAGGCGTTGCTGGGAGAGCGCCCTCAGAGGTGCGGAAGAGTTGGACATTTTCTTCAGGTTTGCCTTGCCATAAAAGACGAAGGTCGACATATATAGAGATAATATCAAGTGGTGGTACTGTTCTTTTACCCTTGTCAACAAACGTCTCTTCAATTTTTGAGCAAACGGCTCTTCGATTTCTGAACGGACGCCCCTTCGCTTTCTGAACGACACGTGGTAGTGCGGATGCGGCTCTGTCAGAGCTCTTTTGACAAAGTCGCACGCGTTTTCTGAAAAGCAGAGAAAGCGTCGCCGAAATTTACGCTTGTCGGCAAAAGTGTAGTTGCGATGATGACCTCCACGTGAACTTTTGACAAAGTTGAACGCGTTTTCTGAAAAGCAGAGAAAGTGTCGCCGAACTTCCGCCGGAAATTCCGGCTTTTTGAATTGGTGGACGCGTCGCCTTGGCTTCTTATAGAGCTATCGATCACCACAAACAAACACACTCTGAAGATTTCCCATTCTTGAAAATCGACTCCGGCCCTTTGAAATTTAACTCCATCCCTTCTCTTTGAACACTTTTGAAAAATGGCAAACTCATCGAACCTTAGCTTGGAATTGAGCCTTAGCAGTGATACGGGCGCGCCGCGTCAAGGTAACGTATGGCGCCCTTCTTTCTTATCTTCTAACGGTCCTCTTACAGGTGAAGACTGATGCGGGAATTAAACGCGCACAAATTAAACCCTCTTTTTATCAATTGTAGTATAGGTGCAAGTAGGGATCGTTCTGGACCGGGGATTAGGAGGGATTGTTAATCACTTGGATTTGACTCAAAAACATAAAAACAAAGTTAAAAACATTCACAAAAACTCAAAGGACTCAAAACAAGTTCAAAAGACTCAAAACTGCCTAAAAACACTAACTAGGCAGTTTCTGACCTTAAACCCAATGTTGGACGAATTTAAGATTATGGCTTGATTCAAACGTAAAATAACAATATAAAACACTATACTAGACTCAAAGAATGCAAAACTAAACTTTAAAACACTAAAACAAACCAAAAGACTCAAACATCACCCAAAACACTCAAAACAGCCTTAAAATCACTTTCTGGGCAGTTTTGAGCACTTTGGTGAATTTGGACGAATTTTGGGAAATAAATTGAATCAAAACACTTTAAAACATAAACTAAACAAAGTCTAAACACTAAAGAACAAGAAAGTAAAGGGGGGGGGGTTTTAAATTGACGAGAATTGAAATAACGAAAGAAGTTAATAAACTAGACAGAATGTAAAGATGAATTTGATGGAATTGAATGGATGGGAACCTAGCTAAGGGGTTCATCTCCACATATGTTATACTTGCATAATAAAATGATTTCCAATTGCATTTCAATAAATCATTAATTCTCAACACCCCAAGTTAACCGTGATGCACTAATTAACCTTCAAATCTTCCTAACGTTATTGAATTGGATGATTGCATACGACAATCCAAAACATTCCCCACAAGTCCCCTACATGATTGCATAATAGAGATACAAGCAAGAATCATTACGCTCTATGAAAATTATAAGTGTTGACGGGGCATTCGTTACTATGATTGCATGAAACTTATGCCAAGAATTCGTTTAACGCGATTGTTTATAAGCAACCTCCACTACTTGTGAATATAAGTTTGTAACTATTAGGTGAAACTCACTTATATTCTAGCGTCAAATTTATGCATGAAAATTAAGTGTGCACTCTCAATAAACATACATAAATAAGTTATCAATCAAATAGTTAAACAAATTGAATCCACAACTTATGAAAAGCAATTAGAAGTAATCAAATCAAAATGCAAGCATAAACATTTATTTCGAATCCCCCCCTAGCCAAGGGGGGTTTAGTTCCTCATAACATTGAAATCAAAGAAACACCTAAACATTCCAACAACTCAAACTTGAATTGTATGAACGTTTAGGCACTCTTCTCTTCCATTCCTCATACGTACAAAACAAAGAGAATTGAATTTAAACATTGAAATCAAAGAAACACCTAAACATTCCAACAACTCAAACTTGAATTGTATGAACGTTTAGGCATTCTTCTCTTCCTCGTTGTTGTATCACAAGGTCTAAGGTGAGTTTTGGGATAGTGTGAAGTGTTTTGGAGGGATGGGGAGTGGTGTTTGGATTAGTAGGGAAACTCACGGATGATTTCTGGTGGTGTTTTGGATGATTTTCTGAATATGGACGAATTGAATGAGAATGAATGCAATGGATGCTTATTTATAGGTGAAATGGGGGGAACATGACAGCTAGGAGGGAATGTGGCTGCATGTTTGAATGATTAAAGGATGCATGTGGGTTGGAATTGCATGTGCAATGAATATGTGGCTGCATGTGCAAGGGGACAATCTGAAAATGCATGTGAAAGCATGTGTTGGCTGCAATGATGAAATGGATGGGAGTGCATGTGGCTTAATTAATTAAAGGGAGTGCATGTGCAATGTTTTAAAGGATGGAATGCATGTGAATATGATGGAAATCTGATATGGTGATGGGAGATGCATGTGGCTGATTTATGCATGTGATTAAAGGGAGTGCATGTTTGGTTGTTGTTGGTGCAATGATGGAGGAACAAGTGCATGTGGCTGAAATGTGGAAGGTGTGTGGCTACTTCAAGTAGGAATCCTTGTGACATCAACTCTTCAATTTCGTCCATTCCTTTTGCTCCAAGTATAAGTTATCCCTTCCAAGTCCAATTTTGCTCCAAAATGCTCCAAAATGCATCTTTTTGCTTCCTTAGCCACATGAACCTAAAAACACACGAAAATGGCTTAAACGCCAAAAACAACTATGAATTAACAATATAAATGCACGAAAACAAGCTAAGTAAGTCGCCTAAATATGCTCCTATCAAATTCCCCCACACTTAGCTTTTGCTAGTCCTCGAGCAAAACAAAACAAAAGAAACCAAAAACAAAACACAACCTACACCTTCCAACAATCGTCTCAGGGATTTCCAATGCACATGACATGTTAAAAATCATTATTCCCACAGATTTTGGTTATCTTTACACTTAAGTACATACTTAATCATAGTCACCACATACTAATTCACAATTAAGCATTTAAAACTATATTTTGAATGTAGTAACATGCCTTAGAGAATTTGCTCAATTCCTTACAATATATGCACTCAATTTTCACTCAGATTTTCTGACTACACACCTTAAACTAGTTATATGTGAGAAGATTGATGTAAACATAAAAACGAACACTCACATATATGTATTTCAAAGGAAACAATTTCTGGAGTTAATAAGCATGTTTAGATATGATCTCATGAATGGAATGCCACTACTTAGAACGAGAACCAGTGATTCCATAAGCTCATATCAATTCCAAACTCCACATTATTGAACACATAACGATCAAGATAGAAGTCAAAGGGGTGTAACGGGGATAGGGTATTGGCTAACAATGAAAGGTGAAGGATAAACAAACATTCTTAAAGCAATAGTGAGCAAAGCATTTGAATTAACGTAGAATTCACTTTTGAATGAAAACTCAATTTTTTGAACAACAAGGGGGAACAAGCTCTTTTTCCTTTCTTTCTTTTCTTTTCTGTTTTTCTTTTTCATATGTTTTTCACAATTTTTTTTTTCCTTTTCTTTTGACTCTCAAAACATACATAAACACTTAAGAACAAAACATTCTCTCCCCCACACTCATTTTCTTTCATAATGTACTCAAAAGGAATTCATTTAAGTCATGCTCACTATCTTTTAAGAACAAGGGTGTGGACTGTCCTATACTAGGCTAGGTAAGGGGTGATGTGGTTAGCAAAGAAAATAGGCTAAACGAGGCTCAACAGGGTTAAAACTAATATATACGAAATATGGGAAGTAAGGCTATTTGGCTATGGTGGCAACTACACAACTTCATCTTGATATATGTTATGCAATTCAATGTCTCGAGTTTAGTTCTAGTATTTAGTTCTATCATGATACAATTGCATTCTAAGTAGCAACCAAGCAAGGAATAATGAGATCATGCAACAACTTTAGAAAACAAAGAATCACAGAAAATAACTCTCCAAAGAAGGTAATGGCTCGAGTTTCACAGGGTTGTAGTGTTTGTTTGAGTTCCTTCCTTCAAGCATGTTACAAAAACGAATTTTTCTTTTATGATTGCATGTGAAGTCATACATTATAACCATAACCAAGCATATACCAAGAGTAAATCAAACTTTTCTCTATGTTTATAACTCTTTTTAACCGTCATGCAATTACAAACCAAATCCTTATCATTGTGTTGGAAGGTACCCTAAGACACAAACACACAAAAACGACTCAAAACACTCTTTTTAGGCTTTTTAAAACATGTTTTTCAAATTTTTATGTCATTTTCGGAGTTATAAAAACAAAACATACTAAAACACTCTAAAATAACTTAAAAACACCTTAAAACAGCAAGGAACAACATTTTAAGTAATGGGTGATAAAATCCCACGAATTTGCATCAAATATACTTAGTTACCCCCCCACACTTAAATCAAACATTGTCCTCAATGTTTTAAGCATAGATTCACACAAAGCATAAGTAAATACACAAAAAAAAAAAAAAACTTAAACATACTAAACATGGCAAAATGTAATTAACAAAGAGAAGAGTTTAGAGACGCAAATCTGGTTATGAAGTGTAAATTCCATCTTCTCCTTGGTAATTGCATTGAGGCTTTGATCTTTGTGATTCCACAGGCTTACTCTTGAACTGGTTTCTGCCCATCGTTGATTTTCCTTTGTGCTACTTATTGAACTGGGCAGCAGGATGGTTCTTTTGGTCTCCCCCGAAGGTTTGAGCTTATCCCTTTTATCTGTTTCTTTGTTCAATCTGTGCAGGAGTGGTCCCTTCTCTGGAAGTGTATCAACCGTTGAAGATGACTACTCGAGAGCAACGCTAGGTAAGCAATCAGGAATAGATTCCAGGCAGTTGGCTCCAGATCGGAAGACTGACTCCAAGTGCCGGCTGATTGCTTCTTTTACTTTGCCATGCGAGTAAGAACAAGGACAAAGAAAAAGACAGGGAAAGAGCATGATATGAGATACTTTTGCTTTTGACCTTGATGATATGAGATACCTTTGCTTTTGAAGAAGCGGTGAATGAATCAGCACATGTATTTGTTGTGCTGTTTCCTCCTGGGTCATCTGTACTCCAGGCATCTGGTATCATCTTTGGGGAAGAAGAAAGAATTGAGTATTTCGAAAGGCTTTGCTGGGAGTGTGCCCTCAGAGGTGAGGGAGAGTTGGGCATTTTCTTCAGGTTTGCCCTGCCATAAAAGACGAAGGTCGACATATATAGAGATAATATCAAGTGGTGGTACTTTTTACCCTTGTCGACAAACGTTTTGATCCCGAAAAACCGACTTTTTGAAATAGTGGCGCCTCTTCGATCTTTGAATACGCCTCTTCGATTTCTGAGCAGGCGCCCCTTCGATTTCTGAACGACGCCCCTTCGTTTTCTGAACGACACGTGGTAGTGCAGATGCGGCTCCTTTTGGCAAAGCTGCACGCGTCTTCTGAAAAGCAGAGAAAGCGTCGCCGAACTTTGCGCTTGTCGGCTAAAGATGTGTAGTTGCGATGATGGCCTCCACGTGTTTTCAGCTTTGTCAGAAATCTTTTGACAAAGTTGAACGCGTTTTCTGAAAAGCCGAGGGAGCGTCGCCTAACTTACGCCGGAAAATCCGGCCCTTTGAATCGGTGGACGCGTCGCCTTGGCTTTTTATAGAGCTATCGATCACCGCCAACATACACACTCTGAAGATCTCCCATTCTTGAAAATCGTCTCCGGCCCTTCGAAATTTAACTCCATCCACCCCTTCTCTTTGAATACTTTTGAAAAAAAATGGCAAACTCATCGAACCTTAGCTTAGATTTGAGTCTCAGCAGCGATCCGGTTGCGCCCCGTCAAGGTAATGTATGGCGCCCTTCTTTTTTATCTTCTAACGGTCCTCTTTCAGGTGAAGACTCTGTGATGCAGGACGCCACAACAGCTACAATAGTAGCTAGGAACCTCCTCACTCCAAAAGATAGTAGGCTGCTGTCAGGACGGTCCGATGAGTTGGCCGTTCAAGAGTCCCTCGCACTTAGTGTTCAGTGTGCGAGCTCTGTGTCCAACATGGGCCTACGCCTGCTTGCTCGGTCCCGCCAAGTGGAATCGTTGATGGCAGAGGTGGAAAGACTTAAGCAAGAGATCCAGCAGCTTAAGTACGAGAATAGAAGTTTGCATGTGCTTGCAAATAACTATTCGTCGGGGATGAAGAGGAAGCTTGATGAGCTGCAAGAATCTGAGGGTCGAATTCACAGTGACCGTCAAAGGCTTGCGTCTTATCTCCAGAGGCACCTTTTTCCTGGGTCATCCAGCGCTTGGCCAAGTATTGAGGCCTGGAATGCTCTAGCTCCGATGCCTCCCGCTCCGATAGCTTCCGCTTCTATGCCTTCTGCTTCTATTCCTTCTGCTTCGACGCCTCGTAGTGGGGCTTCACGTAAACATCCTCTGTGAAGGCTCCATCTTTCTCCATGTTTAGTATCCTTTTTTTTATTTTTTTTTTATTTTTATTAACATAAATAAAATCAAACGGCATGGAATTGGTCCTTGAATGGAAGGTGATACTTGAAGTGAACCGGCATTGGTTTGAATTCTAATGTAGGTGCCTGATTCATAAAAAACAACAAGTTAGTATAAAATGTAATGGAATTTGAAAAAAATGACTTACTTGTTTTGTCTGGCAAGAACTCAATGACAAACACCACTCCTTTGAAAGTTTTAGGGATATTGGACTTGGCCAGATTGCATGTGATGGTTATGACTTGTCCAATGTCATCAAATTCAACTTCTTTGGGCATTGTTGTCTCAAGTATATCCTCTTTGATGAATTCATGAAATTCCCTACTTTGCACCTTTGGAAGGTCTTCCAAGATGTCTTTTTCACTTTCTTCTTCCTTGGAATTCATGAACCTGCAAGGAATAGGGATATTAGGTGGAATGGGGTTAGAACTAATTGGAACAACCTTACTTGAATTAGATGGCGTAGGAGCAATAAGTGCTTCCGGCAAAGGTGCTTCAAATTCTCCCTTCGGATTTACAATGGTTGAACTAGGGAGTTTGCCTTGGTCGCAAAATTGTCCTACGAACTCCGCTATCTGCCCAATTTGCTTTTCCAAGTGGTCCAACCTTTTGTCTTCTTGTCGAGCCTCATTGTCTTGATTTTGTGAGCCCTGCACCAAACAAATTAATTCGTTAAGCTTTTGATTATAATCTATTGACGAATTTAAGTTTGGTTGGGCATATTGAATATGAGGTTGTGGTGGCTGCCAATATCATCCTTGTTGAGCATTTTGAGGTTCCCACCACATAGAGTTTGAATGATCACTCCAATCCGAATTGTAAGTATTGGAAAACACGTTATTCCTTGATTGAAGATTCAATATATCAACTCTTTGCATTTGGGACCTTTCCATGAGTTGTGACAAAAGAGAAGCATTATCAAGTGCCATCTAGTACTTGAATTCAACAAACAAAACACAAATAAAAAAAACTAAATTTAATATACATAACAGAAACAAACAATCCAAGGGATTAGCAAATTTTCTAATCCCCGGCAACGGCGCCAAAATTTGATGCGGGAATTAAACGCGCACAAATTAAACCCTCTTTTTATCAATTGTAGTATAGGTGCAAGTAGGGATCGTTCTGGACCGGGGATTAGGAGGGATTGTTAATCACTTGGATTTGACTCAAAAACATAAAAACAAAGTTAAAAACATTCACAAAAACTCAAAGGACTCAAAACAAGTTCAAAAGACTCAAAACTGCCTAAAAACACTAACTAGGCAGTTTCTGACCTTAAACCCAATGTTGGACGAATTTAAGATTATGGCTTGATTCAAACGTAAAATAACAATATAAAACACTATACTAGACTCAAAGAATGCAAAACTAAACTTTAAAACACTAAAACAAACCAAAAGACTCAAACATCACCCAAAACACTCAAAACAGCCTTAAAATCACTTTCTGGGCAGTTTTGAGCACTTTGGTGAATTTGGACGAATTTTGGGAAATAAATTGAATCAAAACACTTTAAAACATAAACTAAACAAAGTCTAAACACTAAAGAACAAGAAAGTAAAGGGGGGGGGGGTTTAAATTGACGAGAATTGAAATAACGAAAGAAGTTAATAAACTAGACAGAATGTAAAGATGAATTTGATGGAATTGAATGGATGGGAACCTAGCTAAGGGGTTCATCTCCACATATGTTATACTTGCATAATAAAATGATTTCCAATTGCATTTCAATAAATCATTAATTCTCAACACCCCAAGTTAACCGTGATGCACTAATTAACCTTCAAATCTTCCTAACGTTATTGAATTGGATGATTGCATACGACAATCCAAAACATTCCCCACAAGTCCCCTACATGATTGCATAATAGAGATACAAGCAAGAATCATTACGCTCTATGAAAATTATAAGTGTTGACGGGGCATTCGTTACTATGATTGCATGAAACTTATGCCAAGAATTCGTTTAACGCGATTGTTTATAAGCAACCTCCACTACTTGTGAATATAAGTTTGTAACTATTAGGTGAAACTCACTTATATTCTAGCGTTAAATTTATGCATGAAAATTAAGTGTGCACTCTCAATAAACATACATAAATAAGTTATCAATCAAATAGTTAAACAAATTGAATCCACAACTTATGAAAAGCAATTAGAAGTAATCAAATCAAAATGCAAGCATAAACATTTATTTCGAATCCCCCCCTAGCCAAGGGGGGTTTAGTTCCTCATAACATTGAAATCAAAGAAACACCTAAACATTCCAACAACTCAAACTTGAATTGTATGAACGTTTAGGCACTCTTCTCTTCCATTCCTCATACGTACAAAACAAAGAGAATTGAATTTAAACATTGAAATCAAAGAAACACCTAAACATTCCAACAACTCAAACTTGAATTGTATGAACGTTTAGGCATTCTTCTCTTCCTCGTTGTTGTATCACAAGGTCTAAGGTGAGTTTTGGGATAGTGTGAAGTGTTTTGGAGGGATGGGGAGTGGTGTTTGGATTAGTAGGGAAACTCACGGATGATTTCTGGTGGTGTTTTGGATGATTTTCTGAATATGGACGAATTGAATGAGAATGAATGCAATGGATGCTTATTTATAGGTGAAATGGGGGGAACATGACAGCTAGGAGGGAATGTGGCTGCATGTTTGAATGATTAATGGATGCATGTGGGTTGGAATTGCATGTGCAATGAATATGTGGCTGCATGTGCAAGGGGACAATCTGAAAATGCATGTGAAAGCATGTGTTGGCTGCAATGATGAAATGGATGGGAGTGCATGTGGCTTAATTAATTAAAGGGAGTGCATGTGCAATGTTTTAAAGGATGGAATGCATGTGAATATGATGGAAATCTGATATGGTGATGGGAGATGCATGTGGCTGATTTATGCATGTGATTAAAGGGAGTGCATGTTTGGTTGTTGTTGGTGCAATGATGGAGGAACAAGTGCATGTGGCTGAAATGTGGAAGGTGTGTGGCTACTTCAAGTAGGAATCCTTGTGACATCAACTCTTCAATTTCGTCCATTCCTTTTGCTCCAAGTATAAGTTATCCCTTCCAAGTCCAATTTTGCTCCAAAATGCTCCAAAATGCATCTTTTTGCTTCCTTAGCCACATGAACCTAAAAACACACGAAAATGGCTTAAACGCCAAAAACAACTATGAATTAACAATATAAATGCACGAAAACAAGCTAAGTAAGTCGCCTAAATATGCTCCTATCAAAGACTCCGTGATGCAGGACGCCACAACAGCTACAATAGTAGCTAGAAACCTCCTCACTCCAAAAGATAGTAGGCTGCTGTCAGGACGGTCCGATGAGTTGGCCGTTCAAGAGTCCCTCGCACTTAGTGTTCAGTGTGCGAGTTCTGTGTCCAACATGGGCCAACGCCTGCTTGCTCGGTCCCGTCAGGTGGAATCATTGATGGCAGAGGTGGAAAGACTTAAGCAAGAGATCCAGCAGCTTAAGTACGAGAATAAAAGTTTGCATGTGCTTGCAAATAACTATTCGTCGGGGATGAAGAGGAAGCTTGATGAGCTGCACGAATCTGAGGGTCGAATCCAAAGTGACCGTCAAAGGTTTTCTGCTTATCTCCAGAGGCACCTTTTTCCGGGCTCATCCAGCGCTTGGCCAAGTATTGAGGCCTGGAATGCTCTATCTTCGATGCCTCCCGCTCCGATGCCTTCCGCTCCTATGCCTTCCGCTCCGACGCCTCGTAGTGGGGCTTCACGTAAACAACCTTTGTGAAGCACCATCTTTCTCCATGTTTAGTATTTTATTTAATATAAGAAATTTTTTTTTTTTTTTTTTTTTTTCAGTGCATTGGGTTGCCTCCCAAGTAGCGCTTTCTTTTACGTCTTGCAGCCGGACGAAGAACCCAATCACTCCAGGATATGTTCACGAATCGGATGAGAACTCCGAGTCATAAACTAGTACCTAAAACAAGAAACAAAACAAGATTAAGAATCTGGAATAAAAACAAACAAAAATAAAACAATCCAAGGGATTAGCAAATTTTCTAATCCCCGGCAACGGCGCCAAAATTTGATGCGAAAATAGTTAAGCACACAAATTAACCCTCTTGTTGTCAAATTGTAGTAAGGATGCAAGTAGGGATCGTTCTGGACTGGGGATTAGGAGGGGTTGTTAACCACTTGGATTTGACTCAAAAACGTAAAATAACAATATGAAACACTATACTAGACTCAAAGAATGCAAAACTAAACTTTAAAACACTAAGACAAACCAAAAGACTCAAAACAACACAAACACACTCAAATCTGCCTAAAAACCACTTTCTGGGCATATTTGAGCACAAACACAAATTTGGACGAAATTAAGTAATAACTTGACTCAAGAACGTAAAAACACAATATAAAACACTAAACTAACTCAAAGACTGTAAAACTAAACACTTAAAACATTAAAACAAACCAAAAGACTCAAACATCACCCAAAACACTCAAAACTGCCTTAAAATCACTTTCTGGGCAGTTTTGAGCACTTTGGTAAATTTGGACGAAATTGGGAAATAAAATGAATCAAAGCACTTAAAAGCACAAACTAAATTGATTTCTAACTAAATTGGACATTAAAGTAAAGGGGGATTTAGATTTATACGAAAATTGAAATAACAAAACAAGTTAATAAACGAAACAGATTGTAAAACGAATTTGATGGAATGAATGGATGGATGATAGAATGGCTAAGGGGTTCATCTCCATACATGTTATACTTGCATAATAAAATGATTTCCAATTGCATTTCAATAAACCATGAAACTCAACACCCCGGGTTAACCGTGATGCACTAATTAACCTTCAAATCTTCCTAACGTTATTGAATTGGATGGGTTAGCGCATACAACAATTCAAAACATTCCCCACAAGTCCTCAACATGAATGCATAGAAGAGATACAAGCAAGAATCATTACGCTCTATGAAAATTATAAGTGTTGACGAGGCATTCGTTACTATGGATTGCATGAAACTTATGCCAAAAATTTGTTTAACGCGATTGTTTATAAGCAACCTCCACTACTTGTGAATATAAGTTCATAACGATTAGGTGAAACTTACTTATATTCTAGCGTCATATTCATGCATGAAAATTAAGCGCGCATTCTCAATAAACATACATAAATAAGTTATCAATCAAACGGTTAAACAAATTGAATCCACAACTTATGAAACGCAATTAGAAGTATTCAAATCAAAATGCAAGCATAAACATATATTCGAATCACCCCCTAACCAAGGGGGGTTTAGTTCCTCATGGTACAAAACAAAGAGAATCAAAGAAACACCTAAACATTCCAACAACTCAAACTTGAATTGTATGAACGTTTAGGCCCTCTTATCTTCCATTCCTCATTCGTACAAAACAAAGAGTATTGAAATTAAACGTTGAAATCAAAGAAACACCTAAACATTCCAACAACTCAAACTTGAATTGTATGAACGTTTAGGCACTCTTCTCTTCCTCTTCGTTGTAGCACAAGGTCTAAGGATAGTTTGATGGTGTGAATGGTTTGGGTAGTGGTGAAAATGGAAGGATGGTGTTTGGATTGTAAGGGAGAGCACGGCACAAGGGAGTTTGATGGTCTACATTTTTGCAATGGATGAGTGTTTATGAATGGAATGGATGGACTTTGTGAAGGGCACGGCCCCAAGGGACCAATTTCTGTTGTGAAATGAATGTGTATCAATGAGAATGAATGAATGAGTATTTATAGGTGAAATGGGGGGAAAATGACAGCTAGGAACTTGGTGGAAATCTGAAATGGTGATGGGAGATGCATGTGCTGTTTGTGCATGTGATTAAAGGGTGGAAATGCATGTGCTTTGACAGAAATGAAAGGGAATGCACGGTTTTGGTTGATTTCTGGTGGTTGTGAGGTGGAAATCTAGGTGGAAATGCATGTGGATTAAAGCTATGTGAATGATTAAGGTGAATGTGCATGAGTGCATGTGAAATCTGCCAAGATGCATGTGTTATGAAGTGGATTTTCTGCAAATGCAAGGTGAATGTGCATGTGATTAAATTAAAAGATGGAATGCATGTGAAATTTTTGTGGTGAGTGAATGTGCATGTGAATTAAAGCTAAAGTGATGATGATAAGTGATAAGTGATAAGTGATATGATATGTGGTTATGATGTGATAAGTGGTTATGATAAGTGATAAGTGATAAGTGCAATGATAAAGTGATGATGATAAGTGATAAGTGATAAGTGATACGATATGTGGTTATGATAAGTAATGGGAGCATGTGGGTTAATTAATGAAGGAAATGCATGTGCAATGACAATGTGTTAGAATGGATGTGTGTTATGCATGGCATGATTGGGATTAGGAAAGGTTTAAATGTCCTAAAACTAAAGAGAACAAGGTTCCAACACTTTGGCTCCAATTAGGTCTTCAATTTCGTCCAACACTTTGGCTCCAAGCATAAGCTATCCATCCTTAGCCCAAAAGTGCTCCAAAAATCTCCAAAATGCATCTTTTTGCTCCTTTAGCCCTTTGGACCTACAAACACACGAAAATAGCTTAAAGTACTAAAATAACTAAAGAAACATAACGTAAATGCACGAGAACAAGCCATTTAAGTCGCATGAATATGCTCCTATCATTCCCCAAAGATGATACCAGATGCCTGGAGTACATATGACCCAGGAGGAAACAGCACAACAAATACATGTGCTGATTCATTCACCGCTTCTTCAAAAGCAAAGGTATCTCATATCATAAAGGTCAAAAGCAAAAGTATCTCATATCATGCTCTTTCCCTGTCTTTTTCTTTGTCCTTGTTCTTACTCGCATGGCAAAGTAAAAGAAGCAATCAGCCGGCACTTGGAGTCAATCTTCCGATCTGGAGCCAACTGCCTGGAATCTATTCCTGATTGCTTACCTAGCGTTGCTCTCGAGTAGTCATCTTCAACGGTTGATACACTTCCAGAGAAGGGACCACTTCTGCAAAGGGGAGCGAGTAAGGCAAGTGAAAATGATACATTGAAGCATGTGGAGACAAACTTAGGCTGAGTTATCCTCCAACCCTTTTCAATACGAATTGGAAAGATTGAACAAAGAAACAGACCAAAGGAGTAAGCTCAGACCTTCGGGGGAGACCAAAAGAATCCTGCTGCCCAGATCAAGAGTAGCACAAAGGAAAATCAATGATGGGCGGAAACCAGTTCAAGAGTAAGCCTGTGGAGTCACTATTATCAAAGCCTCAATGCAATTACCAAGGAGAAGAGGGAATTTACACTCCATAACCAGATTTGCGTCCCTAAAACTCTTCTCTTTGTTAATTACATTCTGCCATGTTTAGTATGTTTAGTTGCTTTTTGTGTGTTTACTTATGTTTTGTGTGAATCTATGCTTAAAACATTGAGGACAATGTTTGATTTAAGTGTGGGGGGGTAACTAAGTATATTTGATGCAAATTCATGGGATTTTTTCACCCATAACTTCAAATGTTGTTCCTTGCTGTTTTAAGATGTTTTTAAGTTGTTTTAGAGTGTTTTAGTTTGTTTTGTTTTTATAACTCCGAAAATCACATAAAAATTTGAAAAACGTGTTTTAAAAAGCCTAAAAAGAGTGTTTTGAGTCGTTTTTGTGTGTTTGTGTCTTAGTATACCTTTCAACACAATGATAAGGATTTGGTTTGTAATTGCATGACGGTTAAAAAGAGTTATTAACATAGAGAAAATTTTGATTTACTCTTGGTATTTTTTTGGCTTGGTTGTGGTTATAATGTATGACTTCACATGCAATCATAAAAGAAAAATTCGTTTTAGTAACATGCTTGAAGGAAGGAACTCAAACAAACGCTACAACCCTGTGAGACTCGAGCCATTACCTTCGTTGGAGAGTTATTTTCTGTGATTCTTTGTTTTCTAAAGTTGTTGCATGATCTCATTATTCCTTACTTGGTTGCTACTTAGAATGCAATCGTATCATGATAGAACTAAATGCTAGAACTTATATCCGTTTCATTCAAAGCATGACATTGAATTGCATAACATATATCAAGATGAAGTTGTGTAGTTGCCACCCTAACCAAATAGCCTTACTTCCCATATTTCATATTTGTTATTAGTTTTAACCCCGTTGAACCTCGTTTAGCCTATTTTCTTTGCTAACCACATCACCCCTTACCTAGCCTAGATTAGGACCATTCGTACCCTTGTTCTTGAAGCATAGTAAGCATGACGGATAATGAATTCCATTTGATTAATATGTTGCAGAAAATAAGTGTGGAGGAAGGGATTTTTGTGTGTATGTATGTGCCTAAGTCTTAAAGGAGGCACGGGAAAAAGAAAAAAAAATGTGAAAAAAAAGAAGAAGAAAAGAAAGAAAAAGAGTGAAAATAAGTGAGAATGGACTCACAAGTGTGATTGTTGAAGAAAGGGCCCAAAAAGTTTGAATATGGCCCTAAGTTTTGTGTGACTTTCCCTTGGGTGTTCAAAGTTGACTTCTGCGTTCTAAAGGGAATTCTAAGTGCCTAATTCAATACTTTGCTCACTATTGCTTAAAGAACGTTTGTTTTCCCTATCCTTTCATTGTTAGCCAACTCCCCAAGCCCCGTTACAACCTTTGACTTCTATCTTGATCGTTATGTGTTCAATAATGTGGAGTTTGGAATTGATATGAGCTCCACGTGTTGTCTGAAAAGAAGAAATCTTTTGACAAAGTTGAACGCGCCTTCTGAAAAGCCGAGAAAGCGTCGCCTAAATTACGCCGGAAATTCCGGCTTCTTGAATCGGTGGACGCGTCGCCTTGGCTTTTATAGAGCTATCGATCACCACAACAAACACACTCTGAAGAATTCCCATTCTTGAAAATCGACTCTGGCCCTTTGAGAATTAACTCCATCCCTTCTCTTTGAACACTTTTGAAAAATGGCAAACTCATCGAACCTTAGCTTGGAATTGAGCCTTAGCAGTGATACGGGCGCGCCGCGTCAAGGTAACGTATGGCCCCCTTCTTTCTTCTCTTCTAACGGTCCTCTCACAGGTGAAGACTCCGTGATGCAGGACGCCACAACAGCTACAATAGTAGCTAGGAACCTCCTCACTCCAAAAGATAATAGGCTGCTGTCAGGACGGTCCGATGAGTTGGCCGTTCAAGAGTCCCTCGCACTTAGTGTTCAGTGTGCGAGTTCTGTGTCCAACATGGGCCAACGCCTGCTTGCCCGCTCCCGTCAGGTGGAATCATTGATGGCAGAGGTGGAAAGTCTTAAGCAAGAGATCCAGCAGCTTAAGTACGAGAATAGAAGTTTGCATGTGCTTGCAAATAACTATTCGTCGGGCATGAAGAGGAAGCTTGATGAACTGCAAGAGTCTGAAGGTCGGATTCAAAGTGACCGTCAAAGGTTTTCGTCTTTCCTCCAGAGGCACCTTTTTCCTGGGTCATCCAGTGCTTGGCCAAGTATTGAGGCCTGGAATGCTCTAGCTCCGATGCCTCCCGCTTCTATGCCTCCCGCTTCTATGCCTTCTGCTTCTATGCCTTCGGCTTCTGCGCCTTGTAGTGGGGCTTCACGTAAACAACCTTTGTGAAGCTCCACCTTTCTCCATGTTTAGTATCCTTTTTTAATAAATGAATTTTTTTTTTTTTTTTTTTTTTTTTTTTTTTTTTTACATAAATAAAATCAAACGGCATGGAATTGGTCCTTGAATGGAAGGTGATACTTGAAGTGAACCGGCATTGGTTTGAATTCTAGTGTAGGTGCCTGATTCATAAAAAACAGCAAGTTAGTATAAAATGTAATGGAATTTGGAAAAAAAAACTTACTTGTTTTGTCCGATAAGAACTCAATGACAAACACCACTCCTTTGAAAGTTTCAGGGATATTGGACTTGGCCAGATTGCAAGTGATGGTTATGACTTGTCCAATGTCATCAAATTTAACTTCTTTGGATTTTGTGGTTTCAAGAACGTCCTCTTTGATGAATTCATGACATTCCCTACTTTGCACCTTTGGAAGGGCTTCCAAGATGTCTTTTTCACTTTCTTCTTCCTTGGAATTCATGAACCTGCAAGGAATAGGGATATTTGTTGGAATGGGATTAGAACTAATTGGAACCTAGCTAGACAGAATGTAAAGATGAATTTGATGGAATTGAATGGATGGGAACCTAGCTAAGGGGTTCATCTCCATACATGTTATACTTGCATAATAAATGATTTCCAATTGCATTTCAATAAACTATGATACTCAACACCCCAAGTTAACCGTGATGCACTAATTAACCTTCAAATCTTCCTAACGTTATTGAATTGGATGATGCATGCGACAATTCAAAACATTCCCCACAAGTCCTCAACATGAATGCATAGAAGAGGTACAAGCAAGAATCATTACGCTCTATGAAAATTATAAGTGTTGACGAGGCATTCGTTACTATGATTGCATGAAACTTATGCCAAGAATTTGTTTAACGCGATTGTTTATAAGCAACCTCCACTACTTGTGAATATAAGTTCGTAACTATTAGGTGAAACTCACTTATATTCTAGCGTCATATTCATGCATGAAAATTAAGCGTGCACTCTCAATAAACATACATAAATAAGTTATCAATCAAACAGTTAAACAAATTGAATCCACAACTTATGAAACGCAATTAGAAGTAATCAAATCAAAATGCAAGCATAAACATATATTTCGAATTCCCCCCTAGCCAGGGGGTTTAGTTGAATTTAAACATTGGAATCAAAGAAACACCTAAGCATTCCAACAACTCAAACTTGAATTGTATGAACGTTTAGGCCCTCTTCTCTTCCATTCCTCATTCGTACAAAATACGCGCATAAATTAAACCCTCTTTTTGACAATTGTAGTATAAGTATAAGTAGGGATCGTTCTGGACCGGGGATTAGGAGGGACTGTTAACCACTTGGATTTGACTCAAAAACGTAAAATAACAATATGAAACACTATACTAGACTCAAAGAATGCAAAACTAAACTTTAAAACACTAAGACAAACCAAAAGACTCAAAACAATACAAACACACTCAAATCTGCCTAAAAACCACTTTCTGGGCAGATTTGAGCAAAACCACAAATTTGGACGAAATTAAGTAATAACTTGACTCAAGAACGTAAAAACACAATATAAAACACTAAACTAACTCAAAGAATGTAAAACTAAACACTTAAAACATTAAAACAAACCAAAAGACTCAAACATCACCCAAAACACTCAAAACTGCCTTAAAATCACTTTCTGGGCAGTTTTGAGCACTTTGGTGAATTTGGACGAAATTATGTAACAAAATGAATCAAAACACTTATAAACATAAACTAAAACACTTTCTACTAAATTGGACAATAAAGTAAAGGGGGATTGAGTTTTATACGAAATTAAATAAAATGTACAGATTCGAATTAAGACAGATAGTATATATGAATGTGATGAAATGGAATGAATGGATGGATGCTAGCCAAGGGGTTCATCTCCATACATGTTATACTTGCATAATAAATGATTTCCAATTGCATTTCAATAAACCATGAATTCTCAACACCCCAAGTTAACCGTGATGCACTAATTAACCTTCAAATCTTCCTAACATTATTGAATTGGATGATGCATGCGACAATTCAAAACATTCCCCACAAGTCCTCAACATGAATGCATACAAGAGGTACAAGCAAGAATCATTACGCTCTATGAAAATTATAAGTGTTGACGAGGCATTCGTTACTATGAATGCATGAAACTCTTGCCAAGAATTCGTTTAACGCGATTGTTTATAAGCAACCTCCACTACTTATGAATATAAGTTCGTAACTATTAGGTGAAACTCACTTATATTCTAGCGTCATATTCATGCATGAAAATTAAGCGTGCACTCTCAATAAACATACATAAATAAGTTATCAATAAAACGGTTAAACAAATTGAATCACAACTTATGAAACGCAATTAGAAGTAATCAAATCAAAATGCAAGCATAAACATATATTCGAATCACCCCCCAACCAAGGGGGAGTTTAGTTCCTTATGATACAAAACAAAGAGAATCAAAGAAACACCTAAACATTCCAACAACTCAAACTTGAATTGTATGAACGTTTAGGCACTCTTCTCTTCTATGCCTCATTCGTACAAAACAAAGAGTATTGAAATTAAACATAGAAATCAAAGAAACACCTAAACATTCCAACAACTCAAACTTGAATTGTATGAACGTTTAGGCACTCTTATCTTCCTCTTCGTTGTAGCACAAGGTCTAAGGATAGTTTGATGGTGTGAATGGTTTGGGTAGTGGTGGAGGAATGGAAGGATGGTGTTTGGATTTGTAGGGGAGACTCACGGCACAAAGGGGGTGGTTTGATGGTCTACATTTCTGCAATGGATGAGTTTATGGAAGAGTGTTTGGAATGGGTGAATTTCTGGCACAAAGGCCTTATTTCTGTGGTGAATGGATCCCCCCTCCTTGTGGCTGCAATGAAGGGTTATTTATAGGTGAAATGGGGGGAACATGACAGCTAGGAGGGTGGTGGAAATCTGGAATGATGATGGGAGATGCATGTGGCTGATTTATGCATGTGATTAAAGGGTGGAAATGCATGTGCTTTGAATAAGTGGCTGCATGTGCAATGAATAAGTGGCTGCATGTGCTTTGAATAAGTGGCTGCATGTGCTTTGAATAAGTGGCTGCATGTGCTTTGAATAAGTGGCTGCATGTGCAATGAATAAGTGGCTGCATGTGCTTTGAATAAGTGGCTGCATGTGCTTTGAATAAGTGGCTGCATGTTTAGGTGTTTCTTTGATTTCAAAGTTTAAATTTAATTCTCTTTGTTTTGTACGTATGAGAAGGGAAGAAAAGAGTGCCTAAACGTTCATACAATTCACGTTTGAGTTGTTGGAATGTTTAGGTGTTTCTTTGATTTCAAAGTTATGAGGAACTAAACCCCCTTTAGCTAGGGGGTGATTCGAAACTATGTTTATATTTGCAATTTGAATTGATTACGTTTGGTTGGAATTTCATAAGTTGTGGATTCAATTCGTTTAACTGTTTGATTGATAACTTATTTATGTATGTTCATTGAGATTGCAAGCTTAATTTTCATGCATAAATATGACGCTAGAATATAAGTGAATTTCACCTAATCGCTATGAACTTATATTCACAAGTAGTGGAGGTTGCTTATAAACAATCGCGTTAAACGAATTCTTGGCATAAGTTTCATGCGTATTCCATAGTAACGAATGCCTCGTCGATGTTTATGATTTCCGTTGAACTTAATGATCTTTGTTGAATGTCTCTATCATGCGTATTCCATAGTTAGGGACTTTGGTTGTAATGCGTATTCCATTCAATCCAATGAATTTAGGGAAATCTGAAAGTTAATCTAAGCGGATCTAATTAACTTGGAGCATTGAGTTTCACAACTTATCGAAAGACCAACTGAGAATCAATTTTGTTTTGCAAGTGTAACATGTGTGGAGAAGAACCCCTTGGCTATTCCATCATCCATATTTTTATCACATTCATATTTACATTTTGCCTTTAATTATATTCTGTCTTTTTAATTTAATATCGTCCAACCACAATTCCCCCCCCTATTTTGTTAAGTCTTAATCATTCGTATTTGTTTTATTTTTGTATCTTTAAGCTTTTGGAGTCATAAACAATTGCAAATTCGTCTAAATCAAGTTCTAGCTTCTATTTGAGTCAATTTGATTGTTTTAGACAATTTGAGTTTTTCAAAGCCTTTCTGAGTCATAGTAGTCTTGTTAAGAGTATTTTAATTTAGTTTTTATGTTTTTAAGTCAATTTAGAAGGTTTTAGCTAGCCCTCCTAATCCCCGGTCTAGAACGATCCCTCACTTATCCATTCTACTACAATTGTCAAACGAGGGTTTAATTTGAGTGTCAAGTAAATCTCGCATCAAATTTTGGCGCCGTTGCCGGGGATTAGCAACTTTGCTAATCCTTTGTCTTTATTTTTATATTTTTTTAGTTTTTCGTGCATTCTTATTTCAGATTCTTAGTTTGTTTGTTTCCTTGTTTTTTTAGGTACTGTGTATGACTCGTCGCTCTCGGCCTATTATAGAGAACATCTCCGACTTTGACGGTGATTTTGAACGCACTTTGAGGAGAACGAGGAGTCAACAAGAGCCACCACAACCTCCACCACAACCTGGGCTTGAAGAAGACGAAGTAGGTGTAGAAGAAAAGCCCACGGATCAGATTTTTGAAGAAGAACAAGCCATGGCAGCAGATAATAGAACCATCAAGGAGCTTTCAGCCTCGGGTTTGGATAATGCATTGCCTCTTTGTATCCAATACCCCACGGCTGCAGAGGGGAAGACTGAGGAATTTGAACTCAAATCCAGTTTGTTACACCATATTCCGAAGTTCCATGGCTTGTCTATGGAAGACCCCAACAAACACTTGAAGGAGTTCGAGGTGGTTTGTTCGAGCATGACCCCCGTCAATGTGGATGGGAGTATATTGAAGATGAAGGCCTTTCCATTTTCACTTATGGACAAGGCCAAAGATTGGCTCTACGAACTAGCCCCGGGAACTGTGACTTCGTGGGAGAGTATGAAGCGTGCTTTCTTGGAGAAATTCTTCCCTACATCGAGAGTGATTCTCCTACGGAAGAAAATTAGTGGTATTCAATAGAATCATGGTGAGACATTCCCGGCTTATTATGAGCGCTTCAAGGGCCTTGTAGCTTCATGTCCTCAACATCAAATGAAGGAGGAACTTCTCCTTCAATATTTCTATGAGGGCCTCCTTCCTATCGAACGTCAAATGCTTGATGCATCAGCGGGAGGAGCATTGGTGGACAAAACACCAAGGGATGCCAAGATTCTCATAGCCAACCGAGCGCTCAACACTCAACAATATGAAGGAATGGGCCAAAGGGAAGCCCCACGGCAACAAAGTGTAAATGAGGTGAGTGCTATTTCTGAAATTCAATCACAACTTGCTAATCTTAATTCTCTTGTTTCTCAGGTTGTGATTGGTCCAAAAGCACAAGAACACCAAGTTTGTGGCGTGTGCTCAATTCAAGGGCATCCATCCGACAAGTGCCCTCAACTAATCGAGAATGGTGGGTGGGAATCTGCCAATGCAATTGGTTTCCAAGGACAAAATCAAAACAACCCATACTCGAACACTTACAATGCCGGATGGAGGGACCATCCAAACTTCAAATGGAGGGAGCCACAACAAGCTGCCCAACAAGGAGGATTTAGGCCAAACCCCCCTGGTTTTTATTCCAAGCCGTATGCACCCCAACAATCCCAACAACCTTCGGCATCATCTCATTCAGGTACGTCTTTGGAAAGTAATCAAGCTATGCAATTACTAACCTCTATTTCGCAGGGGTTGCAAAATCAAAACAACCGGATAGAAAATAACGAGAAGGAGATGATGGATATGAAGAAACAAATAGGGCAGATTTCTGAGTTCCTTGGACAGATTAGAGAGCAAGGAAAGCTTCCTAGCTCAACCACAGTCAATCCAAAGGGAGGATTCGAATCCGCCAAGGCCATCACCCTAAGGGGTGGAAAAGAAGTTGGGACCGAGCCAAACAATCCCAAATCTGCCCAGAAAGTAGATGAAGAGACGACACAACCTGAGGCAGATCACCCTAACTCGGCCAAATCAGGTAATTTAAGTTCAAATTCATGTACTTCACGTCCTAATCTGCCCAATGTACCTTTTCCTCGCAGGTTCATGCAAGAAAAAAAGGAAGAAAGCGAGAAGGACATTCTTGAAACGTTCCGGAAGGTGCAAGTGAACATACCGCTTCTCGATGCAATCAAACAGGTTCCAAAGTATGCTAAATTCCTCAAGGACCTATGCAATACAAAGAGAAGAAGGGCAAACAAAGAGGTAGTGAAGGTAAGCGAGAATGTGTCCGCTGTTTTGCAACGTAAACTGCCTACCAAGTGCAAAGACCCCGGTAGTTTCACGATTCCTTGTGTAATTGGACATAATCGTTTTGAACATGCCATGCTTGATTTAGGTGCATCCATAAATGTCATGCCTTATTCTATTTATGCATCTATGAATTTGGGTGAATTAAAACAAGATGGTGTAATTATACAATTGGCTGATCGTTCTAACGCGTATCCAAAATGAGTTTTGGAGGATGTGCTTGTGCAGGTGAACCATTTAATTTTTCCGGCTGATTTCTACGTCCTAGACATGGAGGATTCAGCCCATTCTACATCTTTGCCGATTCTCCTTGGTAGGCCATTCATGAAGACGGCCCGAACGAAGATTGATGTATACAAAGGCACCTTGACAATGGAATTCGATGGGGAAGTGATTGATTTTAATATTTCTGAAACTATGAGATATCCCGTTGATGACCATTCTTGTTTTTCCATTGATGTTATCGATTCTTTGGCGCAGGTATACCTTGAAGAATTGAACGAGGACGCCCTGGAAACAACCATCACTAAGGCCATAGAGCGCAAAAATGAAGGATTTGGGCCAATGCAAGGCCACGGCAAGGAGGAGGAATTCTTTGCAATGGGTTCTAGTGAAGAAATAATTGAGGTTGTGGCAGACCTTGAGTCATTGCCACAACAATATGGTAAGGTTCCACTCTCACTTTCAAATTCAGTTTCCACTAAGATGCTACCTTCTGTTGTTCAGGCACCATCGCTTGAACTTAAGCCGTTGCCGGACCATTTGAAGTATGTGTTTTTGGGAAAAGGCGAAACATTGCCCGTCATCATTTCATCAAGTCTCATGGCAATGGAGGAGGAGAAGCTTGTGAGGATGCTGCGAGAGCACAAAACGGCCATAGGGTGGACTTTGGCCGACATTAAAGGAATAAGCCCTACCACATGCATGCACCGTATACTTCTTGAGGAGGGGGCTAAACCAACTCGAGAAGCTCAACGCCGTCTCAACCCTCCGATGATGGAAGTGGTGAAGAAGGAAATAATCAAACTTTTGGATTGCGGAGTGATCTACCTATCTCCGATAGCCGTTGGGTCTCTCCAGTTCAAGTCGTTCCCAAGAAGTCCGGAGTAACTGTTATCAAGAATGATGAGAATGAGCTCGTGCCTACACGCATTCAGACTGGATGGCGAGTATGTATCGATTACCGGAAGCTAAATGCCATGACTAGGAAAGATCACTTTCCTTTGCCATTCATCGACCAGATGCTCGAAAGGTTAGCCGGTCATGCTTTTTACTGTTTTCTTGATGGATACTCTGGATATAACCAAATTGTGATAGCCCCGGATGATCAAGAGAAGACCACATTCACATGTCCCTTTGGAACATTTGCTTATCGTCGCATGCCATTTGGCTTATGCAACGCACCGGCCACTTTCCAAAGGTGTATGGTAAGTATATTTTCCGATTTTGTTGAAAAGATCATTGAGGTTTTCATGGATGATTTCAGTGTATTTGGGAGTTCATTTGATAATTGCTTGGATAATCTGACCTTAATTTTGAAACGATGTGTTGAAACTAACCTTGTTTTGAATTGGGAGAAATGTCACTTTATGGTGAAACAAGGTATAGTTTTAGGACATATTGTTTCAGAAAAAGGAATTGCAGTAGATAAATCGAAAATAGACCTTGTACGTCACTTACCCTCTCCTACTTCGGTTAGAGAGGTACGTTCGTTTCTTGGCCATGCAGGGTTCTATAGGCGTTTTATCAAGGACTTCTCCAAGATGTCCATCCCTCTTTGCCGATTGCTTCAAAAAGATGTGCCATTCAAGTTTGATGAAGAGTGTAATTCGGCATTTAACCAACTCAAGGAGAAGCTAGTCTCGGCCCCCATTATTGTACCTCCAGATTGGAGCCTTCCGTTCGAGCTCATGTGCGATGCATCCGACTATGCATTAGGAGCTGTTCTAGGACAAAGAAGAGACAAGCGGCCGCATGTCATATACTATGCCTCTCGGACTCTCAATGATGCCCAATTGAACTACTCCACGACGGAAAAAGAACTTCTAGCTGTGGTTTTTGCTTTAGATAAATTTCGTTCATATTTAATTGGTACTAAAGTAATCGTTTATTCTGATCATGCAGCTTTGAGGTACTTGCTCACGAAAAAGGAAGCAAAGCCGAGGCTTATCCGTTGGATTCTTCTTCTTCAAGAATTTGATATTGAAATCCGGGATAAGAAAGGAAGCGAGAATGTAGTGGCTGACCATTTAAGCCGAATGATCCACGAGGAGCATGAACATGCCGTACCTATCCCTGAAACTTTTCCCGATGAGCAGCTGCTATCCATTGAGGTAAGTGAACCATGGTATGCGGATTTAGTGAATTACTTGGTGACTAAACAAATTCCAAATGAACTAAACAAGCACCAACGTGATAAGCTTAAAAATGATGCACGTTTCTATGTTTGGGATGACCCTTATTTGTGGAAGTATTGCTCAGATCAAATTGTACGTAGATGTGTGCATGATTCTGAATTTCACTCAATTCTAAGCTTTTGTCACACATATGCATGTGGTGGTCATTTTGGCACACAACGCACTGCCCTCAAGGTTCTAGAGTGTGGTTTTTATTGGCCGACTATATTTAGAGATGCTAGAACCTTTTGTATGTCTTGTGATCGTTGCCAACGAATGGGTAACATAGGTACCAAGGACCAAATGCCGCAAACCCCTGTCTTTAATGTTGAAATTTTTGATGTTTGGGGCATTGATTTCATGGGCCCTTTCCCTCCATCTTATGGTTTCACTTATATCTTGCTAGCCGTTGATTATGTTTCTAAATGGGTGGAAGCAAAAGCCACCCGTACTAACGATTCTAAGGTTTGGAATGCCGAGAGTAATCATAAGTGATGGAGGGTCTCACTTTTGCAATCGGACCATTGAGGCGTTGCTAAGAAAGTACCATGTCAACCATAAGGTCTCCACACCTTACCATCCTCAAACAAATGGCCAAGCCGAGGTGTCTAACCGAGAAATAAAACAAATTTTGGAGAAAACCGTTGGACCAACAAGGAGGGAGTGGAGCTTACGTTTAGATGATGCACTGTGGGCGTATCGTACGGCATACAAAACACCCATTGGGATGTCACCTTTTCGGCTCGTCTATGGTAAGCCATGTCATTTGCCCGTACAGTTAGAGCACAAGGCACATTGGGCCGTGAAGATTTTCAACATGGACATAGATGCAGCGGGAGTTCATAGGAAGCTCCAATTGAATGAACTTGAGGAGATTCGGAATGAAGCCTATGAGAATGCCCGGATGTACAAAGCCAAGACCAAAGCATTCCATGATAAAATGATTCGAACCAAGACCTTCACAGTTGGGCAGAAAGTGTTACTTTTCAACTCTCGCCTACGTTTGTTTCCTGGTAAGTTGCGTTCTAAATGGATTGGCCCGTTTGTTGTTACTAATGTTTTCCCTCATGGTGCAGTGCAAATCAAAAGTTCAAGGACGCAGCAAGAATTCAAAGTGAATGGGCATCGATTGAAGCCCTATTACGAAATGTTTGAGGAGCATGTCGTGGAGGAGGTACCCCTCCATGCCGTGGAACCTAGTCAAGCTTAAACGGAGGTACCGTCCGGCTGCAAGACGTAAAAGAAAGCGCTTCGTGGGAGGCAACCCATGCATCCGAATAGAGAAGAACTTGGAAACCCCTTTAAGAGACTTATTTTTATTCCTTTCTTTTTCTTTACTGCCTTTACTTTGCTTTCTTTCTCGTATTTGTTTATTTGCTTGCTCTGTTGTGACTTTCTGCTTAAAACATTGAGGACAAAGTTTGATTTAAGTGTGGGGGGGTAAACAATTTGTATTTGCATGAATTTCGTGGGATTTATTCACCTTTCACTTAGAATGTTGTTTCTTGCTGTTTTAAGCGTTTTTAAGCGTTTTTAGAGTGTTTTAGTGTGTTTTATAGTGTCTTGGTATAAAACTCCGAAAATTTGATAAAAAATTAAAAAAAAAATAAAAAAAAAAAAACTCTTCTCTTTGTTGCTATTTCGTTTCTGCCTTGTTAGGTTGTTTAGTTGCTATTGTTTGTTTGTTTATTAATTGTGTGAGTCTATGATTGTAACATTGAGAAAATGTTTAATTTATTGATAGGCACTGCTAAACAAAGAAAGATGGTGCTTCACAAAGGTTGTTTGCTTGAGGCCCCACTACGTGGCTTTACTCTTGAAGCGGAAGGCGTAGGAACAGAAGGCATCGGAGCAGAAGGCATCGGAGCGGAAGGCGTAGGAACAGAAGGCATAGGAGCAGAAGGCATCGGAGCGGGAGGCATCGAAGAAAGAGCATTCCAGGCCTCAATACTTGGCCAAGCGCTGGATGAGCCAGGAAAAAGGTGCCTCTGGAGGAAAGACGAAAACCTTTGACGGTCACTGTGAATCCGACCTTCAGACTCTTGCAGCTCATCAAGCTTCCTCTTCATGCCCGTCGAATAGTTGTTTGCAAGCACATGCAAACTTCTATTCTCATACTTCAGCTGCTGGATCTCCTGCTTGAGACTTTCCACCTCTGCCATCAATGATTCCACCTGACGGGAGCGGGCAAGCAGGCGTTGGCCCATGTTGGACACAGAACTCGCACACTGAACACTAAGTGCGAGGGACTCTTGAACGGCCAACTTATCGGACCGTCCTGACAGCAGCCTACTATCTTTCGGAGTGAGGAGGTTCCTAGCTACTATTGTAGCTGTTGTGGCGTCCTGCATCACGGAGTCTTCACCTGTGAGAGGACCGTTAGAAGAAAAGAAAGAAGGGCGCCATACGTTACCTTGACGCGGCGCGGCCGCATCACTGCTAAGGCTCAATTCCAAGCTAAGGTTCGATGAGTTTGCCATTTTTCAAAAGTGTTCAAAGAGAAGGGATGGAGTTAAATTTCAAAGGGCTGGAGTCGATTTTCAAGAATGGGAAATCTTCAGAGTGTGTTTGTTGTGGTGATCGATAGCTCAATAAAAAAGCCAAGGCAACGCGTCCACCAATTCAAAAAGCCAGATTTTCCGGCGTAATTTAGGCGACGCGTTCTCGGCTTTTCAGAAGACGCGTCAACTTTGTCAAAAGATTTCTTCTTTTCAGACAACACGTGGAGACCATCATCACAATTACACATCTTTAGCCGACAAGAGCAAAGTTCGGCGACGCTTTCTCGGCTTTTCAGAAGACGCGTGCAGCTTTGTCAAAAGGAGCCGCATCTGCACTACCACGTGTCGTTCAGAAAGCGAAGGGGCGTCGTTCAGAAATCGAAGGGGCGCCTGCTCAGAAATCGAAGAGGCGTGTTCAGAGATCGAAGAGGCGCCACTATTTCAAAAAGCCAGATTTGCGGGATCAAAACGTTTGTCGACAAAGGTAAAAAGTACCACCACTTGATATTATCTCTATATATGTCGACCTTCGTCTTTTATGGCAGGGCAAACCTAAAGAAAAATGCCCAACTCTCCCTCACCTCTGAGGGCGTACTCCCAGCAAAGCCTTTCGAAAGACTCAATTCTTTCTTCTTCCCCAAAGATGATACCAGATGCCTGGAGTACATATGACCCAGGAGGAAACAATTCATTCACCGCTTCTTCAAAAGCAAAGGTATCTCATATCATCAAGGTCAAAAGCAAAAGTATCTCATATCATGCTCTTTCCCTGTCTTTTTCTTTGTCCTTGTTCTTACTCGCATGGCAAAGTAAAACAAGCAATCAGCCGGCACTTGGAGTCAGTCTTCCGTTCTGGAGCCAACTGCCTGGAATCTATTCCTGATTGCTTACCTAGCGTTGCTCTCGAGTAGTCATCTTCAACGGTTGATACACTTCCGGATGTGGGACCACTTCTGCAAAGGGGAGCGAGTAAGGCAAGTGCAAATGATACATTGAAGCATGTGGAGACAAACATAGGCTGAGTTATCCTCCAACCCTTTTCAATACGAATTGGAAAGATTGAACAAAGAAACAGATAAAAGGGATAAGCTCAGACCTTCGGGGGAGACCAAAAGAACCATCCTGCTGCTCAGTTCAAGAAGTAGCACAAAGGAAAATCAACGATGGGCAGAAACCAGTTCAAGAGTAAGCCTGTGGAATCACAAAGATCAAAAGCCTCAATGCAATTACCAAGGAGAAGATGGAATTTACACTCTATAACCAGATTTGCGTCTCTAAACTCTTCTCTTTGTTAATTACATTATGCCATGTTTAGTATGTTTAAGTGCTTTTTGTGTATTTACTTATGCTTTGTGTGAATCTATGCTTAAAACATTGAAGACAATGTTTGATTTAAGTGTGGGGGGGTAACTAAGTATATTTGATGCAAATTCGTGGGATTTATTCACCTATCACTTCACATGTTGTTTCTCACTGATTTAAAACTGTTTTAGTGTGTTTTGTCTTAAAAATTCGAAAATCCCATAAAAATTTGAAAAATTGTTTTGAAAAACCCAAAAAGAGTTGTTTTAAAGTTGTTTTTGTGTGTGTGTTTGTGTCTTAGGATACCTTCCAACACAATAATAAGGATTTGGTTTGTAATTGCATGACTGTTAAAAAGAGTTATTAACATAGAGAAAAGTTTGATTTACTCTTGGTATATGCTTGGTTATGGTTATAATGTATGACTTCACATGCAATCATAAAAGAAAATTTAGTTTTTGTAACATGCCTGAAGGAAAGAACTCAAACAAATGCTACAACCCTGAGAGACTTGAGCCTATAACGTTCTTTGGAGAGTATAATCTGTGATTTCTTGTTTTCTAAAGTCGTTGCATGATCTCATTATTCTTTGCTTGGTTACTACATAGAAGGCGTTTCATCATATAGTTCCAAATGCTAGAACTCATGCCCATTTCATTCAAAGCATGTTATTGATTTGCATAACACATATTCAAGATGAAGTTGTGTAGTTGCCACCATAGCCAAATAGCCTCACTTCCCATATTTCGTATATGTTGTAAGTTGTACCCCCGTTGAGCCGTGTTAGCCCATGTTCTTTGTTAACCCACTTTTTCCTCACCTAGCCTAGTTTAGGACAATCCCCACCCTTGTTCTTAAAAGATAGTGAGCATGACTTAATTGAATTCCTTTTGAGTTACATTATGAAAGAAAATAAGTGTGGGGGAGAGAATGTTTAAGTGTTTATGTTTTGAGATTCAAAAAAAAAAAAAAAAAAAAAAAAAAAAAAAAAAAAAAAGAAGAAAAGAATAAGTGATTGAAGAAAGGTTCCAAAACACCAATTCTGGGCGTAAATTGTCTAAATTCTCCCTTTTTGTTCAAAAGTTGAGTTTTCATTCAAAAGTGAATTCTAAGTTGATTCAAATGCTTTGCTCACTATTTCTTTAAGAACCTTTGTTTTCCATATCACTTCTTTGTTATCCACATACCCCAAGCCCCGTTACAACCCTTGACTTCTATCTTGAGTGTTGTGTATTTCAATTTGTGGAGTTTGAACTTGGTATGAGCTTATGGTGTCACTGGTTCTCGCATCTAAGTAGTAGCATTCCATTCATGAGATCATATCTAAACATGCTTATTAACTCCAGAAATTGCTTCCTTTGAAATACATATATGTGAGTGTTCGTTTTTATGTTTACATCAATCTTCTCACATATAACTAGTTTAGGGTGTGTAGTCAGAAAATCTGAGTGAGAATCGAGTTCATATCTTGTAAGGAATTGAGCAAATTCTCTAAGGCATGTTACTACATTCAAAACATGGTTTTAAATGCTTAATTGTGAACTAGTATATGGTGACTATGATTAAGAATGTACTTAAGTGTGAAGATAACTAAAATCTGTGAGAATGATGATTTTTAACTTGTCATGTGCATTGGAAATCCCTAAGACGGTTGTTGGAAGGTTTAGGTTGTGTTTTACGTGTTTAGTGTCGTTTTGTTTATTTGTTTTTATTCTGTTTTGCTCGAGGACTAGCAAAAGCTAAGTGTGGGGGTATTTGATAGGAGCATATTCATGCGACTTAAATGGCTTGTTCTCGTGCATTTACGTTATGTTTCTCTCGTTATTTTAGTCCTTTATGCTTCTTTTGTGTGTTTTTAGGTTCTAAGGGCCTAGGGAGCAAGAAAGTGCATTTTGAGGCCATTTGGAGCATTTTTGGGCATGGATTGGATAGCTTATCCATGGAGCCAAGAGGATGGACGAATTTGAAGGCCTTGTATGCACTTGAAGACACAAAACAATGGCCCTAACCCAATTACATTCACCTTGCCTTGGGCTTAACACAAACACCATTCCTTGCCATGCAAGGGGGAGCAATTTGGGTCCATTTCATGTACTTAAACTCTAGCCCAATCCACAATCACTTCAAAGCCATGCAAAACCTTTCAACACCCTTTAAGTTATGATTTTATTTCCTAACCCTACTGTTGATGTAATATTTCCTTCCTAATGCTAGAATATATTTAGTATAATGGCATAAGTAAGGGTGTCGAATCCACAGGGACTAATTGGACCTTTGTAACTACTTGTTTGCAAGAAATCTAAGAAATGAATCAAAGTAGTCTAAATAGGCAGATTTGAATCAAACTAATCAAACTATGCAGATTTTGTTGTTTTAACTTGAAAGCATAAGAGAATGAAGTAAACACAAATCAATGAATCAACAACCAATATAATGAGATAGTATCAATGGAAATGAAACTAGGGATTCGATTTCACCATTGCTCAATTAAATCCATGTTTGTTAAGTTGGTTTATACTCATTCATCTACAAATTTCTTGAGTTTGTTTCACTTGGATATGATCAACCATATGATGTGTGGATTTGATCAAATGTCTATAATCTTGAACCTAATTGTGATGTGCAACTTTGGTTCATAATCTAGAGTATGTAATGCACAAGAAACGTTCACTAAACCAAAGGGAACACTTGGCAGGATGTTTGCCAATCTTTCCCTTCATTCATTCACAAATCCACCAATATTAGACATGATGTATGTTTTATTCTTGGCTAAACAACCTGTGGTTAACTCAAATGGCGATCAAGCATACAAATCAACCCACAAATTCACAATTATAACAGAGAATGAATCAAGAACTAGGTAGACAAACTGAGCATTCTAACTTAATTACATAGCAACTTTGCAAGGTTACATCGAATCCCTAGAGGAAGCTTAGTTACAATTCATGTTTACAAAAGATTTGACATAAAAGTATAAAACATGAATGAACATAGAATTGATAAGAATGAACCCTTGAAGCAAAACTGATGTTGAAGTCCTTGAAGAGTTCCTTGGTGTTGCTTCTCCAAATGTGGTGCGGATGAAGTAGATTGGTTTGGTTTGGATGGTTTCTGCCCTTAGGACAGAAATGGACAGAGAATGGGGTGAAGTAGGGGGGTTTTAGAGTGTGTAATGGACTGAAAATGAAGAAGGAACCTTGCGGATGGGAAAGGGAGAGAAAATGAGCAGTTTCTGTGAAAGGAAAAGAATGTAGAATGCAATGCAATGGAGAGGACGAATTAGAGTGAATGATGGACAGAAAATGGAGCCAAATAGGGTGTGTGTGATCCCCCAACATTCAGATTGGATCTAGCCTTTGTTTACTCAGATGGCAGAGCATAATTCAGATGGAATGATGGGTTTCTGAGTGTAGTGGACGCATGGCTTGGACAATTCTGCAAGTATGTGTTTTGTTTAATCAAAATCCATGTGTAAAGTCTGCCACAAGGGAGTGGAACCTGCAAAGGTCAATTGGAGCACCAGAAAATGTTTATACAAGTCTGAAAATGGGAAGAACACATGGCATGGACAAAGGAATGGGTTGGATTTCTGAAATGATGGCATGAAATGGAATTTCTGGAATAAAGGATGCAAGGAATGGACATAATCTGCAGGTATGTGGATATTTAATCCAAGAAACATGTGCAAAGTGTTTGAACATGCATGTGAATGCATGTTTTGGTGTTGAAACCACCTAATCTGACTTCAATGCTTGTTTTATTTAGAATCACTCAATTTGGCCGAATTTCACCACATTCCTTCATTTGCCTTCCAATTGATCTTATTACACACTTGGCTGCACACTAACACCAAACAAAGTAAAATGCAACTAGTTTAATCCAAAAACAATACAAAAACGCCAAATAAGAAAGCTATACATGCATGCAAAATGTGACTATCAAATACCCCCAAACCTGGTTTTTGCTAGTCCTCGAGCAAACTTAAAACTAAAACACACAAAACTCAAACATCTAACTAAACCACTTTCGCTGGCTAAACGATTGCACTGAGCATGTGCAACAAGCCTTTGAACCCCTAGGTGTCCCTAGTTGGAGGAGTTGTGTCTCCTGAGGGTTTACAGTGATGACACCCACAAACATTTACAAAATCTGCAAACAACTTGGTTAAAACATGCTTTAAACAAACTAATAAGAACCAATGAAGATTTTGTCATTCATTCAACTCAAAAGATTGCCACTTCAAAGAATCGTATCAATTGTAACGTATAAAGATATTTCTCCATGTCTTACAACTTCAAGGTCACCATACCCAAATGCTTCAGATAGAATTCGCCTCAACTCTACTCCTCACAGAATCCACTCAAGTTTTCACTCAGATCTTAAGGTTTAGTCTCTCAACAACATATATGAGTGAAATTATGTAAAGGAAATCAAAATTCTCACATATGAAATCTGAAATGGAAGCACAGTTTCTGAGTAGATCTCATGAAATGAATCAGATGCTAAGAATATAGATAACACACACACTTACCATCACCCATGAATACATCCTCAATGATCAGCTAGGTCTTTCTCAAGATTGTAATGTAAGGCTTAGGTTATAGGTTACGAGAGAAGTGATATGAAGTACTAGAGCTTGGGGCATACCAAAGTGTTCTTGAGGATCATGCTCTTCAATTGCATTTGTTTTCTTTCTTCTTTGTTTTTGGCATCCAGGCCCTATGTCTTATAATGAGGAGATTTGGAACTTGTATCCATTTTAATTCTCTTCTTTTTTTTTTTTTTTTTTTATATAACCCCTTTTTTTTAGAAGCATCTTCAACATAGGTGCCCTCGGTACATGCCACAATCTTGTTCTATAACTCAATCTGCCCTTAGTCTTCATCACATTGGTATTCCCCAAACTATAAGGTATGGCTTGTAATGGGCTAGAATGGGTAGATTATGGTGTGGGTGATGAAAGAATTGGGCTAAAGTGTTTGGCTGCAACGAGGGTGAATGGAGCACACAAATGGGTAGGATTTAAGCCTTTTAGTAGTTAAACATGCATAGCCTAACATCATCTCATTGAGTTCATTCATGAATGATACTAAATACATGGTATCTGCAAAGGAAAATGATTCTTAGCATCCAAACGAAATAGAAATAATGAGATCATTTAAAGTGAAAATGAAAGAAAAAGATAGGAGTAGAAACACTTTAAACCCTCTCAAATAAGCAATTAGGCTCAAAATAACTCACTAGGGTAGTCTCCACTATTCTTCTTCCAGAATTTGAGTATGGTACCTCTATCATCATAATTTCAAGAGTTATAGCTTTATAAAGGACAACAAGATGCAACTCTTTTCCATAGCAACCCAATTGTTTGTTTTCAAACATAGTCCTCATATACATTCATATTAGCATGCAAAAACACTTTTAACCAAAACTAACACCTCAAATAGGCACAAGCACAAAACAACAAACACAAAACAAAACTTCCAAACCACCCCCAAACCTAATCTAAACATTGTCCTCGATGTTTAAACTTGTATGCAATGTAAGTAGGCAAAGAAAATAGAATGGTAACAAAATAAAATAAACACAACATAAAGAAAGAACACAAACCACACTAGGTTGCCTCCTAGCAAGCGCTTTATTTAATGTCTAGGCAAGACATGGTAGCTTGTTCATGGTGTTGAAAATTCAAGAACATCCACGACTTGATACACTTGCTCTTCATCCACTTTATCCAAGTATGGTTTCAATCGCTGCCCGTTGACTTTAAAAGAAGTGCCATTTTTCATGTTCTCTATCTCCACAGCTCCATGGGGAAATGTTTGCAAGACTTTGAATGGTCCCACCCACCTAGACTTCAGTTTTCCTGGAAAAAGTCTCAAACGTGAGTCATACAAAAGTACTTTCATACCTTGGTGAAACTCCTTCCTTAGGATGGCCTTGTCATGATAGAGCTTAGTCCGTTCCTTGTAGATTTTGGCATTCTCATATGCCTCATTTCTAAGCTCTTCCAACTCATTTAGTTGGAGCTTCCTTGCTACTCCAGCATCCTTGTAATCAAAGTTGAACTTCTTGATGGCCCAATATGCACGGTGTTCAAGCTCCATTGGCAAATGACAAGCTTTCCCAAACACAAGGCGATAAGGACTCATGCCAATGGGGGTCTTGTATGCTGTTCTATATGCCCATAGTGCATCATTTAACCTCAATGACCAATCCTTCCTTGTAGGGCTCACAGTCTTCATCAAAATGTTCTTGATCTCCCTATTGCTAATCTCCACTTGCCCTGAAGTTTGAGGATGGTACGGGGTTGCCACTTTGTGATTGATGTTGTACTTCTTCATCAAGGATTCAAAAGGTTTGTTGCAGAAATGGCTGCCACCATCACTAATAATAGCTCTTGGGGTTCCAAACCTACAAAAAATCACATCTTTAAGAAAATTCAACACAACCTTATGATCATTAGTTCTTGTAGCAATGGCTTCAACCCATTTGGATACGTAATCCACTGCCACCAATATGTATAAGTAGCCAAAAGAGGATGGAAATGGTCCCATGAAATCGATTCCCCAAACATCAAAGAGTTCCACCACCAAAATGTTGTTCAATGGCATTTCATTTCTTCGACTAATGTTCCCCATCTTCTGGCACCTATCACACTTAGAGCAAAAATCAAACGCATCTTTGAATAAAGTAGGCCAAAAGAAACCAGATTGTAAAACCTTTAGAGATGTCTTTTTGGCACCAAAATGGCCTCCACATGCCAATGTGTGGCTAAATGTTAGGATGCTTTGTTGCTCACTTTCTGGGACACATCTCCTAATGATTTGATCAGGGCAATATTTAAACAAATATGGTTCGTCCCAAACGTAGTGCTTTACCATGGCAAGGAACTTCTTTCTTTCCTGAAAAGAAAGGTCATTTCTCATTATATCACAAGCAAGATAATTAACAAAATCTGCATACCATGGTTCTTTTTCTTGAACAACAAAGAGTTGCTCATCTGGAAATGATTCATTTAGGGGCAAGGGTTGTCCCACTCCATGGTTTTCATTAAGCCTGGACAAATGGTCAGCCACAACATTATCACTGCCCTTTTTATCTCGAATTTCCAAGTCAAACTCTTGTAGTAAGAGTATCCATCTAATCAAGCATGGTTTAGCATCTTTCTTTGTCATCAAATACCTAATGGCTGCATGATCAGAAAACACAATAACTTTAGATTCCACAAGATATGACCTAAACTTTTCTAAGGCAAAAACAACAGCAAGCAACTCCTTTTCAGTTGTGGAATAGTTAAGTTGAGCATCATGCAGAGTCCGGCTTGCATAGTAGATCACATGTGGAAGCTTGTTCACCCTTTGCCCTAAAACTGCACCAATAGCATAGTCAGAGGCATCACACATCAATTCAAAAGGTAAAGACCAATCTGGTGCCATAATAATAGGAGCCGAGGTTAGTTCATTTTTCAAAGTATTGAATGCATCCATACAAGCCTTATCAAAATGAAATGCAACATCTTTAGCTAACAGATTGCATAATGGACGAGTGATCATTGAAAAGTTCTTAATGAAACGACGATAAAAACCCGCATGGCCCAAAAAACTTCTTACTCCCTTCACAGTGGTGGGGGCTACCATATTGGTGATGACGTCAATTTTGGCTTTGTCCACCTCCATTCCTTTGCTAGAGATTACATGTCCCAACACAATTCCTTGTTTCACCATAAATTGGCACTTTTCCCAATTGAGAACCAAATTTGTTTCCTGACATCTTTGAAGTACTAACGATAGATGGTTAAGACATTCATCAAAAGAGGAACCAAACACTGAGAAGTCATCCATAAATACCTCAATGAACCTTTCTACCATGTCAGAGAAGATGGCCAACATACATCTTTGGAATGTTGCTGGAGCATTGCAAAGTCCAAAAGGCATTCTCCTGTATGCAAATGTGCCAAAGGGGCAAGTAAAGGTTGTTTTCTCTTGATCCTCCGGAGCGATTGCAATTTGATTGTAACCTGAGTAACCATCAAGAAAACAATAGTGTGAGTAACCCGCCAATCTCTCAAGCATTTGATCTATGAAAGGCATAGGAAAGTAATCTTTTCTAGTGCTAGAATTCAACTTCCTGTAATCGGTGCAAACACGCCAACTGGCCGTGGGCTTGGTGGTCACAAGCTCATTGTTTTCATTCCTCATCACAGTGATTCCCACCTTCTTAGGCACCACCTGAATAGCACTCACCCATTTGCTATCAGAAATGGGATATATGATCCCCACATCTAACAATTTTA
The DNA here is from genome assembly GCF_963583255.1 of Pyrus communis. Taxonomy (NCBI): domain Eukaryota; kingdom Viridiplantae; phylum Streptophyta; class Magnoliopsida; order Rosales; family Rosaceae; genus Pyrus; species Pyrus communis. The sequence continues at coordinate 10,104,245 of NC_084805.1, read as the reverse complement.
ACACCTCATTCCTAACAACTTCCTTCATGTGTGGATTGAGCCTTCTTTGTGGCTCACGGCTTGTTTTTGCTCCTTCCTCCAAAAGGATCCTATGCATGCACATGGTAGGGCTTATTCCCTTGATATCTGCAATAGACCAACCAAAAACAGATTTGAACTCTTTTAACACCCTAATTAGTTTATCTTCTTCAATTGGGGTGAGATCAGAAGCTATGATAACTGGAAGAGTTTCAAATTCAGCTAGATATGCATATTTTAGATGTGGTGGAAGTGGCTTAAGTTCAAGTTTTGGTGCCTTAACAGTGGAAGGAGTTAGATGTGATATTGATGATTCTAAAGGCTCAAAACGAGGTGAAACATTCAAAGGATACAATGCCAATGCTTCCAAGGCAGCTACTTCTTCCATGAGTGCATCTTCTTCATCAAACTCATCTTGAGATTGACTCAAAACAGTTTGTAAGGGTTCATTCGATTGTGCCTGCAAGAACTTAGAGAATACAAGTGAATCAAGCACATCAATGGCATAACAATCAAGAGATGACGAAGGATGAGAAAGAGATTCAAACACTTTGAATTGAACTGTCTCTCCTAACACTGTCATAGTGAGGAGTCCATTTTGCACATCAATGATGGTCTTGGCTGTGGCCATGAAGGGTCTCCCAAGCAATATTGGCAACTCACGATCATGTATAGGAGCTTCTTCCATGTCCAACACTACAAAATCTGCAGGCAAGATTAGTTTATCAACTTGAACTAGAATATCTTCTACTATACCTCTTGGATATTTCACTGATCTGTCTGCAAGTTGTAATGAAATGGTGGTGGCTTTCAAATCTCCCAAACCTAGTTGAAGGTACACTGAATAAGGCATTAAGTTGATGCTAGCACCCAAATCAAGCATTGCCTTCTCTACTTTCTTGTCCCCTATGGTGATGTTGATAGAGAAACTGCCTGGATCCTTGAGCTTTGGTGGAAGTTTTCTTTGCAAAACTGCACTCACATTCTCAGACACCACAACCTTCTCATGTGGTCCATACTTCCTTTTGTAGCTGTTTAACTCCTTGAAGAACTTCCCATATGCTGGCATGTTCCTAATGACATCAAGCAAAGGTAAGTTAACATTCACTTTGCTCAGTATATCAAAAATTTCTTTGAATGACTTATCCTGCTTGCTCTTGGCAAGTCTTCCAGGGAATGGTATTGGTGGAGTGTATGGTTTCTCGGCCTTGTGAAGATTTGGTGCTTCCAGGGAGGAAGTGGCATGGCTTGGTTCCTCAATTGATTTCTCATTGTCTCCTTGAGTGACACCTGCATTCACATGATCATATTCATTAGTAACTTCATTGCCAACTCTATTATCAATAACCTTACCACTTCTAAGTGTAGTGATTGCTTTGGCTTGCTCTTGGTTCCTTTGGAGTATCACAGGTTGGCTTGGAAACTTCCCAACCTCTCTTTGGTTCAAGGCATCTGCAATCTGCCCCAATTGTGTCTCCATTTTGGTTAGGGCTGCTGAATGTTGTTGGAGAGCGCTATTTGTGGAATGTTGGAATTGCAAAGTGTTTTGGGCTAACAATTTAACCGTGTCCTCAAGGCTAGTGGCAGGTTTTGGTTGGAAATTTTGGATTGGATTGTTGTTCTTCCATGAAAAATTGGGATGATCTCTCCAACTCGGGTTATATGTATTGGAATACATATCATTCCTTGGCCTTTGGTTGTAAGAATTCATGAGGTTCACTTGTTCTTGAACATACTCGGGATAAGCCTCCCTAGATGGACATTGGTGAGTAGGATGGCTTGGTATGTTGCAAATGGCACACACTTCATTTGCTTTTGGCACCATGTTGAGCACGGATTCAAGCTTCCTTTCTAGGTTAGCAACCTGCAACAAAAGCTCATGATTAGCACTTGTTTCATAGACTCCAACTTTCTTACCCCTTAAATCTTTGTGTTGAGCATTAGACCCCAACATCTCATAAATGTTATATGACTCTTGAGCATTCTTTTTCTTCAATGCTCCACCTGCTGCATTATCAACAGTTGATTGACAATTTTGGGTTAGTCCATCATAAAAAATTTGCATTTGTAAGTGAAAAGGTAACCCATGGTGTGGACATTGTATCAAGAGGCCTTTAAAACGCTCCCAACACTCATTGAAAGGTTCACCATCATCTTGTTTGAAGTTGAAGATTTGTCCCCTTAATGTGGCTGTCTTTTGAGTGGAAAAGAACTTCTCCAAGAACTTCTTAGCCACGGCATCCCATGTAGTGAGGGAACCTGGTGTTAGAGTCATCAACCAACTCTTGGCCCTATCTTTCAAGGTGTAAGGAAACACTCTCATCCTCAAATTTGCTTCACTTACTCCCTGCAAAGGTAAACCACTCACAACATTGTAAAACTCTTTAATATGAGCTAAAGGGTCTTCATTAGGTAAGCCATAAAATGAAGGAAACATATGGAAATGTGAAGATTTGAGATCATAGTTTCTAGCTTCTGTGGGCAGCAAGATGCATGAAGGTGAATTTGGTATGATTGGTTGAGCAAAGTCCTCCAAAGCTCGAAGCTCATCTAGGTTGCCCGCCATCTCTTCCTCTCTTTCCCAATCAACTTGCTCAGATCCTTTACTTGTTGAACTAGGTGAAGTGCTTTCCTCTTCCTCACAGATTAGGGATGAACTTGATGGCACAAAGTTGTCCAAAGTGTGGCCCTTCAACCGTTCAATCCTTTGGCCTAGCTCAACAAGTTTATTTGACATATACTACCTGAAACAAAGTAACACAAGTGTGAATGAAAATCAAGAAGCAAACCACAATGAAAAGAACAAAAATAAACTTAAAAACGTTTGAAAAGACTCAAGGGATGTGGAACTAAACTCTTAGAACACTTAAACAATCCTAAAACCCAAAACAGCAACTAGAAGACTCAAAATTGCCTAAAAACCACTTTCTGGGCAGTTTTGAGCACCTACACTAATTTGGACGAAATTGGATGGAAACTTGAATCAAAACACTTATAAACACAAATCAAAACACTTTCTAACTAATTTGGACAAAACAAAAACTCAAAGGACTCAAAACAGATTCACAAGACTCAAAACAAGCTAAAAACTCTCAAAACTGCCTAAAAACACAAACTGGGCAGTTTTGACACTAAACTCAATTTTGGACGAAAATTAGGTTTGAGCTTGACTCAAAATACTTCAAAACACAAGATAAGACAGATTCTAAGCTTAAGACTTAACAAACTATGGGGAGAAATTGTATTTGGACGAAATGCAATTAAATGGGCAGATTATAACAAAAGCAGATTGCAAAGCAAGTTGATGTAAACCAATGGATAATGGAATGGCTAAGGTATTCTTTTCCATATATGAAATGTATGCAACTTAAATCAACTTCCAATTATCAATTTGACAAGTTATGAACCTTGACACTAATCAAAATAGCAAACAAGCAAACAAGCAATTACAAGGGACTGAAATCAGTCCCCGGCAACGGCGCCATTTTTGTTGATGTAATATTTCCTTCCTAATGCTAGAATATATTTAGTATAATGGCATAAGTAAGGGTGTCGAATCCACAGGGACTAATTGGACCTTTGTAACTACTTGTTTGCAAGAAATCTAAGAAATGAATCAAAGTAGTCTAAATAGGCAGATTTGAATCAAACTAATCAAACTATGCAGATTTTGTTGTTTTAACTTGAAAGCATAAGAGAATGAAGTAAACACAAATCAATGAATCAACAACCAATATAATGAGATAGTATCAATGGAAATGAAACTAGGGATTCGATTTCACCATTGCTCAATTAAATCCATGTTTGTTAAGTTGGTTTATACTCATTCATCTACAAATTTCTTGAGTTTGTTTCACTTGGATATGATCAACCATATGATGTGTGGATTTGATCAAATGTCTATAATCTTGAACCTAATTGTGATGTGCAACTTTGGTTCATAATCTAGAGTATGTAATGCACAAGAAACGTTCACTAAACCAAAGGGAACACTTGGCAGGATGTTTGCCAATCTTTCCCTTCATTCATTCACAAATCCACCAATATTAGACATGATGTATGTTTTATTCTTGGCTAAACAACCTGTGGTTAACTCAAATGGCGATCAAGCATACAAATCAACCCACAAATTCACAATTATAACAGAGAATGAATCAAGAACTAGGTAGACAAACTGAGCATTCTAACTTAATTACATAGCAACTTTGCAAGGTTACATCGAATCCCTAGAGGAAGCTTAGTTACAATTCATGTTTACAAAAGATTTGACATAAAAGTATAAAACATGAATGAACATAGAATTGATAAGAATGAACCCTTGAAGCAAAACTGATGTTGAAGTCCTTGAAGAGTTCCTTGGTGTTGCTTCTCCAAATGTGGTGCGGATGAAGTAGATTGGTTTGGTTTGGATGGTTTCTGCCCTTAGGACAGAAATGGACAGAGAATGGGGTGAAGTAGGGGGGTTTTAGAGTGTGTAATGGACTGAAAATGAAGAAGGAACCTTGCGGATGGGAAAGGGAGAGAAAATGAGCAGTTTCTGTGAAAGGAAAAGAATGTAGAATGCAATGCAATGGAGAGGACGAATTAGAGTGAATGATGGACAGAAAATGGAGCCAAATAGGGTGTGTGTGATCCCCCAACATTCAGATTGGATCTAGCCTTTGTTTACTCAGATGGCAGAGCATAATTCAGATGGAATGATGGGTTTCTGAGTGTAGTGGACGCATGGCTTGGACAATTATGCAAGTATGTGTTTTGTTTAATCAAAATCCATGTGTAAAGTCTGCCACAAGGGAGTGGAACCTGCAAAGGTTAATTGGAGCACCAGAAAATGTTTATACAAGTCTGAAAATGGGAAGAACACATGGCATGGACAAAGGAATGGGTTGGATTTCTGAAATGATGGCATGAAATGGAATTTCTGGAATAAAGGATGCAAGGAATGGACATAATCCGCAGGTATGTGGATATTTAATCCAAGAAACATGTGCAAAGTGTTTGAACATGCATGTGAATGCATGTTTTGGTGTTGAAACCACCTAATCTGACTTCAATGCTTGTTTTATTTAGAATCACTCAATTTGGCCGAATTTCACCACATTCCTTCATTTGCCTTCCAATTGATCTTATTACACACTTGGCTGCACACTAACACCAAACAAAGTAAAATGCAACTAGTTTAATCCAAAAACAATACAAAAACGCCAAATAAGAAAGCTATACATGCATGCAAAATGTGACTATCACCTACATGCATTATTTATTAGTATCTTTACAAGACATTATCATTGCATAACATTCCATTTCCACCTCTTTCCCACCTAATTCACATGCCTTCATTCATTCTTTATTCCACTTACACTCATCATCACACACCTTAGCAATCAACACATGCAATCACATGCATCACAACCACAAAGAACCATCCCCAAAACACTTTGCCGTGAGTTCCCACTCCCATTTCCAGCTTTCCATAACTTTTCCTAGTTGTTTTATTACATACATTCCCCCTTCATTATTCCAAACACATGCACCCATAATCATTCATCCCCTCCTAGCTGCAATATTCCCTCTTTTGTTCCCCCATTTCACCTATAAATAAGCATCCAACACTCCTCAAAATTCACTTACTCTTCCATACACATTTTCAGTTACAAACACTTCCATCTTCTCCCTAGCCGTGAGTCTCTTCATTTTCTGCATATTTTCTCTTCATTCTTCCATCTCCAACCACTCCCTACTCCATTCCACATACACCTAAAGCCCTTAAGCTCACCTTAGACCTTGTGCTACAACAACGAGGAAGAAAAGAGTGCTTAAACGTTCATACAATTCAAGTTTGAGTTGTTGGAATGTTTAGGTGTTTCTTTGATTTCAAAGTTTAAATTTAATTCTCTTTGTTTTGTACGTATGAGAAGGGAAGAAAAGAGTGCCTAAACGTTCATACAATTCACGTTTGAGTTGTTGGAATGTTTAGGTGTTTCTTTGATTTCAAAGTTATGAGGAACTAAACCCCCTTTAGCTAGGGGGTGATTCGAAACTATGTTTATATTTGCAATTTGAATTGATTACGTTTGGTTGGAATTTCATAAGTTGTGGATTCAATTCGTTTAACTGTTTGATTGATAACTTATTTATGTATGTTCATTGAGATTGCAAGCTTAATTTTCATGCATAAATATGACGCTAGAATATAAGTGAATTTCACCTAATCGCTATGAACTTATATTCACAAGTAGTGGAGGTTGCTTATAAACAATCGCGTTAAACGAATTCTTGGCATAAGTTTCATGCGTATTCCATAGTAACGAATGCCTCGTCGATGTTTATGATTTCCGTTGAACTTAATGATCTTTGTTGAATGTCTCTATCATGCGTATTCCATAGTTAGGGACTTTGGTTGTAATGCGTATTCCATTCAATCCAATGAATTTAGGGAAATCTGAAAGTTAATCTAAGCGGATCTAATTAACTTGGAGCATTGAGTTTCACAACTTATCGAAAGACCAACTGAGAATCAATTTTGTTTTGCAAGTGTAACATGTGTGGAGAATAACCCCTTGGCTATTCCATCATCCATATTTTTATCACATTCATATTTACATTTTGCCTTTAATTATATTCTGTCTTTTTAATTTAATATCGTCCAACCACAATTCCCCCCCCCCCTATTTTGTTAAGTCTTAATCATTCGTATTTGTTTTATTTTTGTATCTTTAAGCTTTTGGAGTCATAAACAATTGAAAATTCGTCTAAATCAAGTTCTAGCTTCTATTTGAGTCAATTTGATTGTTTTAGACAATTTGAGTTTTTCAAAGCCTTTCTGAGTCATAGTAGTCTTGTTAAGAGTATTTTAATTTAGTTTTTATGTTTTTAAGTCAATTTAGAAGGTTTTAGCTAGCCCTCCTAATCCCCGGTCTAGAACGATCCCTCACTTATCCATTCTACTACAATTGTCAAACGAGGGTTTAATTTGAGTGTCAAGTAAATCTCGCATCAATGTAGCGTTATTATGAGTTTCTTCCTTCAAGCATGTTACAAAAACGATTTTTTCTTTTAGGATTGCATGTGAAGTCATATATTATAACCATAACCAAGCATATACCAAGAGTAAATCAAACTTTTCTCCATGTTTATAACTCTTTTTAACAGTCATGCAATTACAAACCAAATCCTTATCATTGTGTTGGAAGGTACCCTAAGACACAAACACACAAAAACGACTCACAACACTCTTTTTTGGCTTTTCAAAACATGTTTTTTCAAATTTTTATGTGATTTTCGGAGTTATAAAACAAAACACACTAAAAACACTCTAAAACAACTTAAAAACACCTTAAAACAGCAAGGAACAACATTTGAAGTTATGGGTGATAAAATCCCACGAATTTGCATTAACAACATTAGTTACCCCCCCCACACTTAAATCAAACATTGTCCTCAATGTTTTAAGCATAGATTCACACAAAACATAAGTAAACACACAAAAAACATTTAAACATACTAAACATGGCAGAATGTAATTAACAAAGAGAAGAGTTTAGGGACGCAAATCTGGTTATGGAGTGTAAATTCCCTCTTCTCCTTGGTGATTGCATTGAGGCATTGATCTTGGTGATTCCACAGGCATACTCTTGAACTGGGCTGCATGATTCTTTTGGTCTCCTCCACTTGTTGATTTTCCTTTGTGCTACTGGGCTGGAGGATTCTTTTGGTCTTCCCCGAAGGTCTGAGCTTACCCCTTTGGTCTGTTTCTTTGTTCAATCTTTCCAATTCGTATTGAAAAAGGTTGGAGGATAACTCAGCCTATGTTTGTCTCCACATGCTTCAATGTATCATTTTCACTTGCCTTACTCGCTCCCCTTTGCAGAAGTGGTTCCTTCTCCGGAAGTGTATCAACCGTTGAAGATGACTACTCGAGAGCAACGCTAGGTAAGCAATCAGGAATAAATTCCAGGCAGTTGGCTCCAGATCGGAAGACTGACTCCAAGTGTCGGCTGATTGCTTCTTTTACTTTGCCATGCGAGTAAGAACAAGGACAAAGAAAAAGACAGGGAAAAAGCATGATATGAGATACTTTTGCTTTTGACCTTGATGATATGAGATACCTTTGCTTTTGAAGAAGCGGTGAATGAATCAGCACACTTCAATCTAGCGTTTCCTCCTGGGTCATCTGTACTCCAGGCATCTGGTATCATCTTTGGGGAAGAAGAAGAATTTGAGTATTTCGAAAGGCTTTGCTGGGAGTGTGCCCTCAGAGGTGAGAGAGAGTTGGGCATTTTATTCAGGTTTGCCTTGCCATAAAAGACGAATGTCGACATATATAGAGATAATATCAAGTGGTGGTACTGTTCTTTTACCATTGTCGACAAATGTCTCTTCGATATCAGAACGACGCCTCTTCGATTTCTGAGCAGGCGCCCCTTCGATTTCTGAACGACGCCCCTTCGATTTCTGAGCAGGCGCCTGATAGGAGCATATTTATGCGACTTAAATGGCTTGTTCTCGTACATTTACGTTATGTTTCTTTAGTTATTTTAGTACTTTAAGCTATTTTCGTGTGTTTGTAGGTCCAAAGGGCTAAAGGAGCAAAAAGATGCATTTTGGAGACTTTTGGAGCACTTTTGGGCTAAGGACGGATAGCTTATGCTTGGCGCCAAAGTGTTGGACGAAATTGAAGACCTAATTGAAGACCAGTGTTGGAACCTTGTTCTCTTTAGTTTTAGGACATTTAAAACCTTTCCTAATCCCAATCATGCCATGCATAACACACATCCATTCTAACACATTGTCATTGCACATGCATTTCCTTCATTAGTTAATTCACATGCTCCATACTTATCATCACCACTCATTACTTATCACATATCATCACCACTTATCACTTATCATAACCACATATCATTCACCACTTATCATATCATACATTCATTTATCACTTATCATAATCATTCACTTATCACTTAACATATCATACACTTATCACTTATCACTCATAATCATCTACACATTTCAACCATTTAAACACATGTACTTCACCTACAACATCCACCTACTTCACCTACAACCTCCACCTACTTCACCTACAACCTCCACCTACTTCACCTACAACATCCACCTACTTCACCTACAACCTCCACTTACTTCACCAACCTCACACACTTACTTCACCTACAAATGACATAGCCATATGTTCCCTCCACTACTCCTATAAATACCCTTGCATTCATTCGCTCCCCATTCAATTCATGAACATCTCATTTCATACACAACACACCACAAACACTTCCCCTTAGAATCCAAAACCGTGAGTCCCCCTTCCACTTCTCCTCCATTGCTTCCATTTCCACCACTCCTCTACCATTTCCATAATCCCCCAAACCTCACCTTAGACCTTGTGCTACAATAACGAGGAAGATAAGAGGGCCTAAACGTTCATACAATTCAAGTTTGAGTTGTTGGAATGTTTAGGTGTTTCTTTGATTTCAAAATTTAAATTCAATTCTCTTTGTTTTGTACGTATGAGGAATGGAAGAGAAGAGTGCCTAAACGTTCATACAATTCAAGTTTGAGTTGTTGGAATGTTTAGGTGTTTCTTTAATTTCAAAGTTATGAGGAAATAAAACCCCCTTTAGCTAGGGGGTGATTCGAAACTATGTTTATATTTGCAATATGAATTGATTAACTTTCGTTGGAATTTCATAAGTTGTTGATTCAATTTGTTTAACCGTTTGATTGATAACTTATTTATGTATGTTTATTAAGAATGCGCGCTTAATTTTCATGCATGAATATGACGCTAGAATATAAGTGAATTTCACCTAATCGTTATGAACTTATATTCACAAGTAGTGGAGGTTGCTTATAAACAATCGCGTTAAACGAATTCTTGGCATAAGTTTCATGCGTATTCCATAGTAACGAATGCCTCGTCAACACTTATAGTTTTCATGTTGCTTAATGATCTTTGATTGTATCTTTATTGTGCTGTTCACGTAAAGGACTTTTGGAGAATGTTGTGAATTGCGTTGCGCTAACCCATCCAATTCATTAACTTAAGGAAAACTTGACGGTTAATTTAAGCGGACCTAATTAACCCGGAGTGTTGAGTTTCATAATTTATCGAAAGACCAACTGAGAATCAATCTTGTATGCAAGTGTAACATGTGTGGAGAAGAACCCCTTGGCTATTCCATCATCCATATTTTCATCACATTTATATTTACGTTTTGCCTTTAATTACAATTTGTGCAATTTAGCTAATTTCGTCAAATCAAACCCCCCCTTTACTTTCCTGTTCTTTAGTGCTTAGAATCTGTTTAGTTTATGTTTTAAAGTATTTTTTTTGTTTTTTTTTGGTTTGTCTTAGTGTTTTAAACTTTAATTTTGCATTCTTTGAGTCTAGTTTAGTGTTTTAACTTTATTTTACGTTTTTGAGTCAGTTTCCAAGAGATTTGCAATCCCTCCTAATCCCCGGTCCAGAACGATCCCTACTTATACTTATACTACAAATCGACAAAAAGAGGGTTTAATTTGTGCGCGTATAAATCTCGCATCAAATTTTGGCGCCGTTGCCGGGGATTAGCAACTTTGCTAATCCCTTGGTTCTTTTCTTTTTTTTGGTTTAGTTGTTTTCGTTTTAGTTTCTAACTTAGTGTTGTTTTCTTTGTTTGTTGTTACTTTTGATATTTGATTTAGTTCTCTTTCTTTGATTTTAGGTACTAGAGAAGTAAGATATGGATTTTGCTAGCATTCAAGCTCAATTGGCAAATCTTACTTCTAAATTGTCGCCGTATGCCGAAAGGACCACAATGCAGAGTGTCCCTACATTTGGTGCTTCATATAGGCAAGGATTTCAAGCCAATCAATGTCCACAAAGAGATTGGAGGGATCATTCAAACTCTATATGGTGGGAAGATCAACAAGTTCAACGTGAAGCATATTGGCAACCATATGAGGAGTTCTATTCAAGACCTATGCAGCCACCACAACTTCATATGCAATATGCTCAATTAAATTCAAGTTCGCCAATAGATTATATTCAAATTCTTAATGAAATAAATTCTTTGGCGCAGGGGTCACAAAATCAAGCCAAGGAGGCTCAACAATAAGCATATTGGCAACCATATGAGGAGTTCAATACAACACCTATGCAACCACCACAACCTCCCCCACAACAATTCCAATCAAGTTCAAGTATGTCCATGGATAATGATAAAAATTTTCAATTACTAACCTCTTTGACGCAGGACGAACAAAATCAAGACAAGAAGTTGGGTAAATTGGACGAGCAATTTGGGCAGATTATGGAGTTCATGAAACAAATTCAAGAGCAAAGTGAACTTTCCAACTCAACTATTGAAAACTCGAAGGAAGATTTTGAAATCCATAATGCTATCACTTTGGGAAGTGCTATGGAGGTTGGAGCTGACCTAAAAATGTCCAAACATAGCCTAGAAGTGGATGAAGAGCTGCTAATTGAGGAGGAGGAAGAAGACATGCACACGGCAAGGGTAGAACAACCCTTGCCGCAGCCCCCTAAGCCCTCTAAACCACCCACCACCAGTAAGGACGTCCCAATTCCATGTTATTATGATGTTATTCCACCCAATGTCCCTTTTCCTAGCAGGTTTTTGATTCCCAACCAAGAAGAGAGTAAAAAGGACATCGTGGAAGCCTTCCCAAAGGTGCAAAATGCTATTCAAATTCTTGGTGCAACACAACAAGTTTTAGATGGTGTTGAATTCTTCAAAGGACTTTGTACACCAAGAAGAATGATTCAAGAGAAGGTAGTGGCTGGAGAAGATGTAGAAGGCATCAAAGAGGACAAATTTGAAACCACAATTCCCAAGGAAGTTGGATTTTATGACACGGGACAAGTCATAACTTTCGAAGGGGTGTTTATTCTGGAGTTCATTTTGGAGCACACAGGTAAGCCGCCTCCCCGAATTTCAATTTTCTTTTATACTAACATGTGGTTAATGATTCAGGCACCCAATCTGGAATTTAAACTATTACCGGATCATTTCAAGTATCACCGCCCATTCAAAGATAAATTCCATGCCGTTTGATTTTATTTATGTAAAAAAAAAAAAAAAAAAAAAAAAAAAAAAGATACTAAACATGGAGAAAGGTGGAGCTTCACAAAGGGCGTTTACTTGAAGCCCCACTACGAGGCTTTGAAGAGGAAGGAATCGAAGCGGAAGGCATCGAAGAGGAAGGCATCGGAGCGGAAGGCATCGGAGCGGAAGGCATCGAACCAGAAGGCATCGGAGCGGAAGGCATCGGAGCTAGAGCATTCCAGGCCTCAATACTTGGCCAAGCGCTGGATGAGCCAGGAAAAAGGTGCCTCTGGAGGAAAGACGAAAACCTTTGACGGTCACTGTGAATCCGACCTTCAGACTCTTGCAGCTCATCAAGCTTCCTCTTCATGCCCGACGAATAGTTATTTGCAAGCACATGCAAACTTCTATTCTCATACTTAAGCTGCTGGATCTCCTGCTTGAGACTTTCCACCTCTGCCATCAATGATTCCACCTGACGGGAGCGGGCAAGCAGGCGTTGGCCCATGTTGGACACAGAACTCGCACACTGAACACTAAGTGCGAGGGACTCTTGAACGGCCAACTCATCGGACCGTCCTGACAGCAGCCTACTATCTTTTGGAGTGAGGAGGTTCCTAGCTACTATTGTAGCTGTTGTGGCGTCCTGCATCACGGAGTCTTCACTTGTGAGAGGACCGTTAGAAGATAAGAAAGAAGGGCGCCATACGTTACCTTGACGCGGCGCGGCCGTATCACTGCTGAGACTCAATTCTAAGCTAAGGTTCGATGGGTTTGCCATTTTTCAAAAGTGTTCAAAGAGATGGGGTGGATGGAGTTAATTCTCAAAGGGCCGGAGTCGATTTTCAAGAATGGGAAATTTTCAGAGTGTGTTTGTTGTGGTGATCGATAGCTCAATAAAAAAAAAGCCAAGGCGACGCGTCCACCAATTCAAAAAGCCGGAATTTCCGGCGTAATTTTGGCGACGCTTTCTCGGCTTTTCAGAAGACGCGTTCAACTTTGTCAAAAGATTTCTTCTTTTCAAACAACACGTGGAGGCCATCATCGCAACTACATATCTTTAGCCGACAAGCGCAAAGTTCGGCGACGCTTTCTCTGCTTTTCAGAAGACGCGTACAGCTTTGTCAAAAGGAGCCGCATCTGCACTACCACGTGTCGTTCAGAAAGCGAAGGGGCGTCGTTCAGAAATCGAAGGGGCGCCTACTCAGAAATCGAAGAGGCGTATTCAGAGATCGAAGAGGCGCCACTATTTCAAAAAGCCGGAATTGCGGGATCAAAACGTTTGTCGACAAGGGTAAAAAGTACCACCACTTGATATTATCTCTATATATGTCGACCTCCGTCTTTTATGGCAGGGCAAACCTGAAGAAAATGCCCACCTCTCCCTCACCTCTGAGGGCGCACTCCCAGCAAAGCCTTTCAAAATACTCAATTCTTTCTTCTTCCCCAAAGATGATACCAGATGCCTGGAGTACAGATGACCCAGGAGGAAACAGCACAACAAATACATGTGCTGATTCATTCACCGCTTCTTCAAAAGCAAAGGTATCTCATATCATCGAGGTCAAAAGCAAAAGTATCTCATATCATGCTCTTTCCCTGTCTTTTTCTTTGTCCTTGTTCTTACTCGCATGGCAAAGTAAAACAAGCAATCAGCCGGCACTTGGAGTCAATCTTCCGATCTGGAGCTAACTGCCTGGAATCTATTCCTGATTGCTTACCTAGCGTTGCTCTCGAGTAGTCATCTTCAACGGTTGATACACTTTCGGAGAAGGGACCACTTCTGCAAAGGGGAGCGAGTAAGGCAAGTGAAAATGATACATTGAAGCATGTGGAGACAAACATAGGCTGAGTTATCCTCCAACCCTTTTCAATACGAATTGGAAAGATTGAACAAAGAAACAGACCAAAAGGGTATGCTCAGACCTTCGGGGGAGACCAAATGAACCATCCTGCTGCCCAGTTCAAGAAGTAGCACAAAGGAAAATCAACGATGGGCAGAAACCAGTTCAAGAGTAAGCCTGTGGAATCACAAAGATCAAAAGCCTCAATGCAATTACCAAGGAGAAGATGGAATTTACACTCTATAACCAGATTTGCATCTCTAAACTCTTCTCTTTGTTAATTACATTATGCCATGTTTAATATGTTTAGTTGCTTTTTGTGTGTTTACTTATGTTTTGTGTGAATCTATGCTTAAAACATTGAGGACAATGTTTGATTTAAGTGTGGGGGGGGGTAACTAAAGTGTTTTGATGCAAATTCGTAGGGTTTTATCCACCATAACTTCTAATGTTGTTCCTTGCTGTTTTAAGGTGTTTTTAAGTTGTTTTAGAGTGTTTTAGTGTGTTTTGTTTTATAATTCGAAAATCCCATAAAAATTTGAAAAACCCAAAAAGAGTTGTTTTGAGTCGTTTTTGTGTCGTAGGTCACCTTCCAACACAATGATAAGGATTTGGTTTCTAATTGCATGACTGTTAAAAAGAGTTATAAACATAGAGAAAGGTTTGATTTACTCTTGGTATATGCTTGGTTATGGTTATAATGTATGACTTCACATGCAATCATAAAAGAAAAAAATTAGTTATGTAACATGCTTGAAGGAAGGAACTCAAACAAACGCTACAACCCTGAGAGACTTGAGCCTATAACGTTCTTTGGAGAGTATAATATGTGATTTCTTGTTTTCTAAAGTCGTTGCATGATCTTATTATTCTTTGCTTGGTTACTACTAAGAAGGTGTTTCATCATATAGTTCCAAATGCTAGAACTCATGCCCATTTCATTCAAAGCATGTTATTGATTTGCATAACACATATTCCAGAAGAAGTTGTGTAGTGACCACCACCATAGCCAAATAGCCTTACTTCCCATACTTCGTATATGTTGTAAGTTTTAACCCCGTTGAGCCTCGTTTTGCCTTTATTCCTTGTTTACCCACATCACCCCTTACCTAGCTTAGAGTAGGACTTTCCTATACCCTTGTTCTTAAAGTTTAGTGAGCATGACTTAAATGAATTCCTTTTGAGTTACATTATGCAAGAAAATGAGTGTGGGGGAGTAAAAGTTTGGTCTTACGTTTATATGTATGTTTTGAGATTCAAAAGAAAAAGAAGAAAAAAAAAAAAAAAAAAAAAAAAAAAAAAAAAAAAAAGGAGTGAAAATAAGTAAGAATGAACTCACGAGCGTTGATGGTTGAAGAAAGGGTCCAAAAAGTTGAATATGGCCCTAAGTTTTGTGTGATTTTCCCTTGGGTGTTCAAAGTTGACTTCTGCGTTCTTAAGGGAATTCTAAGTGCCTAATTCAATACTTTGCTCACTATTGCTTTAAGAATGTTTGTTTATCCTTCACCTTTCATTGTTAGCCAATACCCTAGCCCCGTTACTACCCTTTGACTTCTATATTGAGTGTTATGTATTTCAATTGTGGAGTTTGAACTTGGTATGAGCTTATGGTGTCACTGGTTCT
Organism: Pyrus communis; assembly: GCF_963583255.1. NCBI lineage: Eukaryota > Viridiplantae > Streptophyta > Magnoliopsida > Rosales > Rosaceae > Pyrus > Pyrus communis. The sequence continues at coordinate 10,088,697 of NC_084805.1, read as the reverse complement.
CGCGTCTAAGTAGTAGCATTCCATTCATGAGATCATATCTAAACATGCTTATTAACTCCAGAAAATGCTTTCCTTATTATAACATATGTGAGTGTTCGTCTACATGTTTACATCAATCTTCTCACATATACCTAGTGTAGGGTGTGTAGTCAGAAAATCTGTGTGAAAAACGAGAGTACATCTAGTAAGAAATTGAGGGAATTCTCTAAAGGCATGTTACTACATTTGAAATGTGTTTTAATTGCTTAATTGTGAACTAGTATGTGGTGACTATGATTAAGAATGTACTTAAGTGTAAAGATGGCTCAAATCTGTGAGAATAATGATTTTTAACTTGTCATGTGCATTGGAAGTCCCTGATACGATTGTTGGAAGGTGTAGGTTGTGTTTTGTTCTTTTTGTTTTGTTTTTCTGTTTTGCTCGAGGACTAGCAAAAGCTAAGTGTGGGGGTATTTGATAGGAGCATATTTATGCGACTTAAATGGCTTGTTCTCGTACATTTACGTTATGTTTCTTTAGTTATTTTAGTACTTTAAGCTATTTTCGTGTGTTTGTAGGTCCAAAGGGCTAAAGGAGCAAAAAGATGCATTTTGGAGACTTTTGGAGCACTTTTGGGCTAAGGACGGATAGCTTATGCTTGGCGCCAAAGTGTTGGACGAAATTGAAGACCTAATTGAAGACCAGTGTTGGAACCTTGTTCTCTTTAGTTTTAGGACATTTAAAACCTTTCCTAATCCCAATCATGCCATGCATAACACACATCCATTCTAACACATTGTCATTGCACATGCATTTCCTTCATTAGTTAATTCACATGCTCCATACTTATCATCACCACTCATTACTTATCACATATCATCACCACTTATCACTTATCATAACCACATATCATTCACCACTTATCATATCATACATTCATTTATCACTTATCATAATCATTCACTTATCACTTAACATATCATACACTTATCACTTATCACTCATAATCATCTACACATTTCAACCATTTAAACACATGTACTTCACCTACAACATCCACCTACTTCACCTACAACATCCACCTACTTCACCTACAACCTCCACCTACTTCACCTACAACCTCCACCTACTTCACCTACAACATCCACCTACTTCACCTACAACCTCCACTTACTTCACCAACCTCACACACTTACTTCACCTACAAATGACATAGCCATATGTTCCCTCCACTACTCCTATAAATACCCTTGCATTCATTCACTCCCCATTCAATTCATGAACATCTCATTTCATACACAACACACCACAAACACTTCCCCTTAGAATCCAAAACCGTGAGTCCCCCTTCCACTTCTCCTCCATTGCTTCCATTTCCACCACTCCTCTACCATTTCCATAATCCCCCAAACCTCACCTTAGACCTTGTGCTACAATAACGAGGAAGATAAGAGGGCCTAAACGTTCATACAATTCAAGTTTGAGTTGTTGGAATGTTTAGGTGTTTCTTTGATTTCAAAATTTAAATTCAATTCTCTTTGTTTTGTACGTATGAGGAATGGAAGAGAAGAGTGCCTAAACGTTCATACAATTCAAGTTTGAGTTGTTGGAATGTTTAGGTGTTTCTTTAATTTCAAAGTTATGAGGAAATAAAACCCCCTTTAGCTAGGGGGTGATTCGAAACTATGTTTATATTTGCAATATGAATTGATTAACTTTCGTTGGAATTTCATAAGTTGTTGATTCAATTTGTTTAACCGTTTGATTGATAACTTATTTATGTATGTTTATTAAGAATGCGCGCTTAATTTTCATGCATGAATATGACGCTAGAATATAAGTGAATTTCACCTAATCGTTATGAACTTATATTCACAAGTAGTGGAGGTTGCTTATAAACAATCGCGTTAAACGAATTCTTGGCATAAGTTTCATGCGTATTCCATAGTAACGAATGCCTCGTCAACACTTATAGTTTTCATGTTGCTTAATGATCTTTGATTGTATCTTTATTGTGCTGTTCACGTAAAGGACTTTTGGAGAATGTTGTGAATTGCGTTGCGCTAACCCATCCAATTCATTAACTTAAGGAAAACTTGACGGTTAATTTAAGCGGACCTAATTAACCCGGAGTGTTGAGTTTCATAATTTATCGAAAGACCAACTGAGAATCAATCTTGTATGCAAGTGTAACATGTGTGGAGAAGAACCCCTTGGCTATTCCATCATCCATATTTTCATCACATTTATATTTACGTTTTGCCTTTAATTACAATTTGTGCAATTTAGCTAATTTCGTCAAATCAAACCCCCCCTTTACTTTCCTGTTCTTTAGTGCTTAGAATCTGTTTAGTTTATGTTTTAAAGTATTTTTTTTGTTTTTTTTTGGTTTGTCTTAGTGTTTTAAACTTTAATTTTGCATTCTTTGAGTCTAGTTTAGTGTTTTAACTTTATTTTACGTTTTTGAGTCAGTTTCCAAGAGATTTGCAATCCCTCCTAATCCCCGGTCCAGAACGATCCCTACTTATACTTATACTACAAATCGACAAAAAGAGGGTTTAATTTGTGCGCGTATAAATCTCGCATCAGCGCCCCTTCGATTTCTGAACGACGCCCCTTCGCTTTCTGAACGACACGTGGTAGTGCAGATGCGGCTCCTTTTGACAAAGCTGCACGCATTTTCTGAAAAGCAGAGAAAGCGTCGCCGGACTTTGCGCTTGTCGGCTAAAGATGTGTAGTTGCGATGATGGCCTCCACGTGTTGTCTGAAAAGAAGAAATCTTTTGACAAAGTTGAACGCGTCTTCTGAAAAGCCGAGAACGCGTCGCCTAACTTACGCCGGAAATTCCGGCTTTTTGAATCGGTGGACGCGTCGCCTTGGCTTTTTATAGAGCTATCGATCACCACAACATACACACTCTGAAGATTGCCCATTCTTGAAAATCGACTCCGGCCCTTTGAGAATTAACTCCATCCACCCCATCTCTTTGAACACTTTTGAAAAAATGGCAAACTCATCGAACCATAGCTTGGAATTGAGCCTTAGCAGTGATACGGGCGCGCCGCGTCAAGGTAACGTATGGCGCCCTTCTTTCTTATCTTCTAACGGTCTTCTTACAGGTGAAGACTCCGTGATGCAGGCCGCCACAACAGCTACAATAGTAGCTAGGAACCTCCTCACTCCAAAAGATAGTAGGCTGCTGTCAGGACGGTCCGATGAGTTGGCCGTTCAAGAGTCCCTCGCACTTAGTGTTCAGTGTGCGAGTTCTGTGTCCAACATGGGCCAACGCCTGCTTGCCCGCTCCCGTCAGGTGGAATCATTGATGGCAGAGGTGGAAAGTCTTAAGCAGGAGATCAAACTGCTTAAGCATGAGAATAGAAGTTTGCACGTGCTTGCCAACAACTATTCGATGGGCATGAAGAGGAAGCTTGATGAACTGCAAGAGTCTGAAGGTCGGATTCAAAGTGACCGTCAAAGGTTTTCGTCTTTCCTCCAGAGGCACCTTTTTCCTGGATCATCCAGCGTTTGGCCAAGTATTGAGGCCTCGAATGCTCTATCTTCGATGCCTCTAGCTCCGATGCCTTCCGCTCCTATATCTTCAGCTCCGATGCCTTCCGTCCCGATGCCTTCCGCTTCAGGAGTTTTGCCACGTAGTGGGTCTTTAAGTAAACAACCTTTGTGAAGCCTCCATCGTTCTGCCATGTTTTTTTTTGTTTTTTTTTTTTTTCAAAATGCATTGGGTTGCCTCCCAAGTAGCGCTTTCTTTTACGTCTTGCAGCCGGACGAAGAACCCAATCACTCCAGGATACGTTCACGAATCGGATGAGAACTCCGAGTCATAAACTAGTACCTAGAACAAGAAACAAAATAACATAAGAATCTGGAATAAAATAAAAACAAACGAAAATAAAACAATCCAAGGGATTAGCAAATTTTCTAATCCCCGGCAACGGCGCCAAAATTTGATGCGAGATTTATACGCGCATAAATTAAACCCTCTTTTTGACAATTGTAGTATAAGTATAAGTAGGGATCGTTCTGGACCGGGGATTAGGAGGGACTGTTAACCACTTGGATTTGACTCAAAAACGTAAAATAACAATATGAAACACTATACTAGACTCAAAGAATGCAAAACTAAACTTTAAAACACTAAGACAAACCAAAAGACTCAAAACAACACAAACACACTCAAATCTGCCTAAAAACCACTTTCTGGGCAGATTTGAGCAAAACCACAAATTTGGACGAAATTAAGTAATAACTTGACTCAAGAACGTAAAAACACAATATAAAACACTAAACTAACTCAAAGAATGTAAAACTAAACACTTAAAACATTAAAACAAACCAAAAGACTCAAACATCACCCAAAACACTCAAAACTGCCTTCAAATCACTTTCTGGGCAGTTTTGAGCACTTTGGTGAATTTGGACGAAATTATGTAACAAAATGAATCAAAACACTTATAAACATAAACTAAAACACTTTCTACTAAATTGGACAATAAAGTAAAGGGGGATTGAGTTTTATACGAAATTAAATAAAATGTACAGATTCGAATTAAGACAGATAGTATATATGAATGTGATGAAATGGAATGAATGGATGGATGCTAGCCAAGGGGTTCATCTCCATACATGTTATACTTGCATAATAAATGATTTCCAATTGCATTTCAATAAACCATGAATTCTCAACACCCCAAGTTAACCGTGATGCACTAATTAACCTTCAAATCTTCCTAACATTATTGAATTGGATGATGCATGCGACAATTCAAAACATTCCCCACAAGTCCTCAACATGAATGCATAGAAGAGGTACAAGCAAGAATCATTACGCTCTATGAAAATTATAAGTGTTGACGAGGCATTCGTTACTATGAATGCATGAAACTCTTGCCAAGAATTCGTTTAACGCGATTGTTTATAAGCAACCTCCACTACTTATGAATATAAGTTCGTAACTATTAGGTGAAACTCACTTATATTCTAGCGTCATATTCATGCATGAAAATTAAGCGTGCACTCTCAATAAACATACATAAATAAGTTATCAATAAAACGGTTAAACAAATTGAATCACAACTTATGAAACGCAATTAGAAGTAATCAAATCAAAATGCAAGCATAAACATATATTCGAATCACCCCCCAACCAAGGGGGAGTTTAGTTCCTTATGATACAAAACAAAGAGAATCAAAGAAACACCTAAACATTCCAACAACTCAAACTTGAATTGTATGAACGTTTAGGCACTCTTCTCTTCCATGCCTCATTCGTACAAAACAAAGAGTATTGAAATTAAACATAGAAATCAAAGAAACACCTAAACATTCCAACAACTCAAACTTGAATTGTATGAATGTTTAGGCACTCTTATCTTCCTCTTCGTTGTAGCACAAGGTCTAAGGATAGTTTGATGGTGTGAATGGTTTGGGTAGTGGTGGAGGAATGGAAGGATGGTGTTTGGATTTGTAGGGGAGACTCACGGCACAAAGGGGGTGGTTTGATGGTCTACATTTCTGCAATGGATGAGTTTATGGAAGAGTGTTTGGAATGGGTGAATTTCTGGCACAAAGGCCTTATTTCTGTGGTGAATGGATCCCCCCTCCTTGTGGCTGCAATGAAGGGTTATTTATAGGTGAAATGGGGGGAACATGACAGCTAGGAGGGTGGTGGAAATCTGGAATGGTGATGGGAGATGCATGTGGCTGATTTATGCATGTGATTAAAGGGTGGAAATGCATGTGCTTTGAATAAGTGGCTGCATGTGCAAGGGGACAATCTGGAAATGAGATGGGAGATGCATGTGGCTGATTTGAATGTGTTTGCATGTGACTTAAAGCTAGGGTGAATGATGATAAATGCATGTGGATGGAAATAATGAAGGGTGAATGTGCATGTGCTGCAATGGGTTGGGAAAACATGTGAGGGAATGATTATGGTGAATGAATAATGAAATGGGAAAGCATGTGCAAAAGGGGAATGCATGTGGCTGCAAGGTTTTGTGTTAGGTGATGGGTGCATGTTAAGGGATAAGTGATTATGATAAGTGATATGATAAGTGATGATGATAAGTGATAAGTGATAAGTGATAAGTGATAATGATAAGTGATAAGTGATAAGTGATAAGTGATATGATATGTGGTTATGATAAGTAATGGGAGCATGTGAGGGAATGAATAATGAATGCATGTGTATGGTTTTGGGAGAAAGGTGGAGATGCACGGCATAAGGGAATTGGAAAGGTTTAAATGTCCTAAAACTAAAGGGAACAAAGTTCCAACACTTTGGTCTTCAATTTCGTCCAACATTTTGGCGCCAAGCATAAGCTATCCATCCTTAGCCCAAAAGTGCTCCAAAAGTCTCCAAAATGCATCTTTTTGCTCCTTTAGCCCTTTGGACCTACAAACACACGAAAATAGCTTAAAGGACTAAAATAACTAAAGAAACATAACGTAAATGCACGAGAACAAGCCATTTAAGTCGCATGAATATGCTCCTATCAATATTCTAGCGTCATATTCATGCATGAAAATTAAGCGTGCACTCTCAATAAACATACATAAATAAGTTATCAATCAAACAATTAAACAAATTGAATCCACAACTTATGAAACGCAATTAGAAGTAATCAAATCAAAATGCAAGCATAAACATATATTTCGAATTCCCCCCTAGCCAGGGGGTTTAGTTGAATTTAAACATTGGAATCAAAGAAACACCTAAACATTCCAACAACTCAAACTTGAATTGTATGAACGTTTAGGCCCTCTTCTCTTCCATTCCTCATTCGTACAAAACAAAGAGTATTGAAATTAAACATTGAAATCAAAGAAACACCTAAACATTCCAACAACTCAAACTTGAATTGTATGAACGTTTAGGCCCTCTTATCTTCCTCTTTGTTGTAGCACAAGGTCTAAGGATAGTTTGATGGTGTGAATGGTTTGGGGAGTGGTTGGAGTGGCTGCAATGGAGGAGAAAAGTGTTTTGGTGGCTGCTGCAAGGGTGTGGAGAGGTTTTGACGAATTTCTGGAATATGGAAGAGTGTTGAATGAGAATGAATGCAATGGATGCTTATTTATAGGTGAAATGGGGGGAACATGACAGCTAGGAGGGAATGTGGCTGCATGTTTGAATGATTAAAGGATGCATGTGGGTTGGAATTGCATGTGCAATGAATATGTGGCTGCATGTGCAAGGGGACAATCTGAAAATGCATGTGAAAGCATGTGTTGGTTGCAATGATGAAATGGATGGGAGTGCATGTGGCTTAATTAATTAAAGGGAGTGCATGTGCAATGTTTTAAAGGATGGAATGCATGTGAATATGATGGAAATCTGATATGGTGATGGGAGATGCATGTGGCTGATTTATGCATGTGATTAAAGGGAGTGCATGTTTGGTTGTTGTTGGTGCAATGATGGAGGAACAAGTGCATGTGGCTGAAATGTGGAAGGTGTGTGGCTACTTCAAGTAGGAATCCTTGTGACATCAACTCTTCAATTTCGTCCATTCCTTTTGCTCCAAGTATAAGTTATCCCTTCCAAGTCCAATTTTGCTCCAAAATGCATCTTTTTGCTTCCTTAGCCACATGAACCTAAAAACACACGAAAATGGCTTAAACGCCAAAAACAACTATGAATTAACAATATAAATGCACGAAAACAAGCTAAGTAAGTCGCCTAAATATGCTCCTATCACTTATGCTTGGAGCCAAAGTGTTGGACGAAATTGAAGACCTAATTGGAGCCAAAGTGTTGGAACCTTGTTCTCTTTAGTTTTAGGACATTTAAACCTTTCCTAATCCCAATCATGCCATGCATAACACACATCCATTCTAACACATTGTCATTGCACATGCATTTCCTTCATTAATTAACCCACATGCTCCCATTACTTATCATAACCACATATCATATCACTTATCACTTATCATCATCACTTTATCATATCACTTATCACATCATAACCACATATCATATCACTTATCACTTATCAATTATCATCATCACTTTAGCTTTAATTCACATGCACATTCACTCACCACAAACATTTCACATGCTTTCCTATTCAATTAAATCAGCCACATGCATTCTTTTGCTCTTTTAGCCCTTTGGACCTACAAACACACGGAAATAGCTTAAAGTACTAAAATAACTAAAGAAACATAACGTAAATGCACGAGAACAAGCCATTTAAGTCGCATGAATATGCTCCTATCAATGCACACAAATTAAACCCTCTTTTTGACAATTGTAGTATAAGTATAAGTAGGGTCGTTCTTAACCGGGGATTAGGAGGGATTGCAAATCACTTGGAAACTGACTCAAAAACGTAAAAACACAATATAAAACACTATACTAGACTCAAAGAAAGCAAAACTAAACTTTAAAACACTAAAACAAATCAAAAGACTCAAACATTACCCAAAACACTCAAAACTGCCTTAAAATCACTTTCTGGGCAGTTTTGAGCACTTTGGTGAATTTGGACGAATTTGTGTAATAAATTGAATCAAAACACTTAGAAACATAAACTAAGATACTTTCTAACTAAATTGGACAATAAAGTAAAGGGGGATTGAGTTTTGGACGAAATTAAAATAAATGAACAAATTCTAATTAAAACAGAATGTAAATATGAAAATGATAAAATGGAATGAATGGATGATAGAATAGCTAAGGGGTTCATCTCCACACATGTTACACTTGCATAATAAAATGATTTCCAATTGCATTTCAATAAACCATGAATTCTCAACGCTCCAAGTTAATTAGGTCTGCTTAAATTAACTTTCAAATCTTCCTAACGTTATTGAATTGGATGATTGCATACGACAACCCAAAACATTCCCCACAAGTCCCCTACATGATTGCATAATAGAGATACAAGCAAGAATCATTACGCTCTATGAAAATTATAAGTGTTGACGAGGCATTCGTTACTATGGAATACGCATGAAACTTATGCCAAGAATTCGTTTAACGCGATTGTTTATAAGCAACCTCCACTACTTGTGAATATAAGTTCGTAACTATTAGGTGAAACTCACTTATATTCTAGCGCCATATTCATGCATGAAAATTAAGTGTGCACTCTCAATAAACATACATAAATAAGTTATCAATCAAACAGTTAAACGAATTGAATCCACAACTTATGAAACGCAATTAGAAGTAATCAAATCAAAATGCAAGCATAAACATATATTTCGAATTCCCCCCTAGCCAAGGGGGGTTTAGTTGAATTTAAACATTGGAATCAAAGAAACACCTAAACATTCCAACAACTCAAACTTGAATTGTATGAACGTTTAAGCACTCTTTTCTTCCATTCCTCAAACATACAAAACAAAGAGTATTGAAATTAAACATTGAAATCAAAGAAACACCTAAACATTTGATGCGTGATTTATACGCGCATAAATTAAACCCTCTTTTTGACAATTGTAGTATAAGTATAAGTAGGGATCGTTCTGGACCGGGGATTAGGAGGGATTGTTAACCACTTGGATTTGACTCAAAAACGTAAAATAACAATATGAAACACTATACTAGACTCAAAGAATGCAAAACTAAACTTTAAAACACTAAGACAAACCAAAAGACTCAAAACAACACAAACACACTCAAATCTGCCTAAAAACCACTTTCTGGGCAGATTTGAGCAAAACCACAAATTTGGACGAAATTAAGTAATAACTTGACTCAAGAACGTAAAAACACAATATAAAATACTAAGCTAACTCAAAGAATGTAAAACTAAACACTTAAAACATTAAAACAAACCAAAAGACTCAAACATCACCCAAAACACTCAAAACTGCCTTAAAATCACTTTCTGGGCAGTTTTGAGCACTTTGGTGAATTTGGACGAAATTATGTAACAAAATGAATCAAAACTCTTATAAACACAAACTAAGACACTTTCTAACTAAATTGGACAATAAAGTAAAGGGGGATTTTAATTTGACGAAAATTGAAATAACGAAACAAGTTTAATAAACTAGACAGAATGTAAATATGAATGCGATGAAAATGAATGGATGAATGCTAGCTAGAAGGTTCTTCTCCACACATGTTACACTTGCATAATAAAATGATTTCCAATTGCATTTCAATAAATCATTAATTCTCAACACCCCAAGTTAACCGTGATGCACTAATTAACCTTCAAATCTTCCTAACGTTATTGAATTGGATGGGTTAGCGCATACAACAATTCAAAACATTCCCCACAAGTCCCCTACATGACTGCATAATAGAGATACAAGCAAGAATCATTACGCTCTATGAAAATTATAAGTATTGACGAGGCAATTGTAACTATGAATGCATGATACTCCTGCCAAGAATTCATTTAACGCGATTGTTTATAAGCAACCTCCACTACTTGTGAATATAAGTTCGTAACTATTAGGTGAAACTCACTTATATTCTAGCGTCATATTCATGCATGAAAATTAAGTGTGCACTCTTAATAAACATACATAAATAAGTTATCAATCAAATAGTTAAACAAATTGAATCCACAACTTATGAAACGCAATTAGAAGTAATCAAATCAAAACGCAAGCATAAACATATATTTCAAATTACCCCCTAGCAAAGGGGGGTTTAGTTCCTTATGATACAAAACAAAGAGAATTGAATTTAAACATAGAAATCAAAGAAACACCTAAACATTCCAACAACTCAAACTTGAATTGTATGAACGTTTAGGCACTCTTATCTTCCTCTTCGTTGTAGCACAAGGTCTAAGGATAGTTTGATGGTGTGAATGGTTTGGGTAGTGGTGGAGGAATGGAAGGATGGTGTTTGGATTTGTAGGGGAAACTCACGGCACAAAGGGGGTGGTTTGATGGTCTACATTTCTGCAATGGATGAAGTGTATGAATGGAATGGATGGACTTTGTGAAGGGCACGGCCCCAAGGGACCAATTTCTGTTGTGAAATGAATTGTGCTTCAATGAGAATGAATGAATGAGTATTTATAGGTGAAATGGGGGGAACATGACAGCTAGGTTGCATGTGCTAATGCTTGTGTGTGCATGTGAAATCTGCCAAGATGCATGTGAAAGTGTGTGAATTAAATGGATGTGAGTGGAAATGTGGCTGCAATGATGAAGTGAATGCATGTGGAATGGATGCAAAGGGAATTAGGCTCGGCAATGATGGTGTTTTTCTGTGGTGAATGGTAATGCAATGTGTTTGCATGTGAATTAAAGCTATGTGAATGATTAGGGTGAGTGTACATGTGCTTTGACAGCTAGGATGAATTAATTAAAGGAAGTGCATGTGATTGCAAAATGTGAATGATTATGAGTGTGTGTGAGTGAATTAAAGGATGGAATGCATGTGAAATGAATGAAATGCAATCTGAAATGGGATAGCATGTGGGTGAATGTGTGGCTGCAATGATGAAGTGAATGCATGTGTTGAATGATTAAAGTGCATGTGCAATGTTTTAAAGGATGGAATGATGGAGGAACAATTGCATGTGAATGCATGGTGATAGCTGATAGGAGCATATTTAGGCGACTTAACTAGCTTATTCTTGTGCATTTGTGCTATTATTTCTTAGTTAATGTCGTATTACAACTCAATTTCGTGTGTTTGTAGGTCCTATGGGTTAAAGTATCAAGAAAGTGCATTTTGGTGCATTTTGGAGCTATTTTGGACACTAGTTGGTGAGCTTGCATGTGGGCTAACATGGATGGACGAATTTGGACTTCAAGAAGTTGGAAATGTGATAAGAAGAGGAAGGAACTAAGCTAAGGACAAAGTGGATAAGGAAAGTGCAAGAAAAGAGGAAACATTATCCAAAACATTATCCAACCTTATCCAACCTTATCCAACATTATCCAATTATCCAAAACATTATCCAAACCTTATCTCATCTTATCTTATCCAAACCTTATCATGTCTTACTCCTAATTACATGGGGACCTAAATGGATCATTCTAGAACCTATTTCTAGAAGCATCCTAGTCTAGAAGGCCCAAATCTGCCACAAAACCTATTCTTTCTATAAGCCCTAGAAAAGTGGCGCCCCAATCCATTCTAGAAGGCTTTGGCTTGCCTTGCAAGCCAAGCAACCCTCTCCCCTAAGTTAGCCGCACCTTCCTAGGCCCAATCCCTTTGGGATTCTGAATTCCAAGGCCTAATCCTTGTGGATTTGGGTATACAAATCAGTTTATAGAACTATGTGGGCCAAAACCTTCTCCTAAGTGGATTTGAATCACCATGGCCGAATTCTAGGGCCCTAATCCAATAAATCTGCTAAGTTAACCCTAATCTAATAAACCCTAGGACTATATAAACATATTTTCAGCCACAAATTCGTACCACCCCCTTATGCTATTCAGAAACCCTTGTGCCGCACCTCCATTCCCCATTCTTGACCTCCATAGACCTCCCTACACATCCATACATCTCTGCCGCACCCTTCCCACCATAATCAACCATCCTCCATCCCTCCATACTAGAAAACACCATCCAAAACCACCAATTCCATCACCCTAACTTTGTGCCGCAGCAAGGAGGAGGAAGAGGAGCAATCTGTGCATCGAATCCATCTTGGAATTGCTGAGCATTTAGGTGTATTCTTTCTTATGATTTCCATGTTTAAATTCAATACTTTTTGTTGTGCAAGCATGAGGAACTAATCCCCCCTTTGGCTAGGGGGGAAATTCGAAACCATGGTTGTATTTGCATGATGATTTGATTACTTTCAGTTGTGATTTCATGAATGATGAATTCAATTTACTTATCTATTTTAATTAAAACTTGCTTATGTATATGAATTGAGAGTGCACGCTTGATTTGCATGCATAAACATGATGCTAGGATATGAGGGAACTTCACCTAATCGTTGGGAACTCACATCCATGAGTAGTTAAGATTGTTGGTCGCAATTATGTTAAGTAAATTCTTGGTATAAGTATCATGCGCTTTCATAGTTACGAATGCCTCGTCAACACCTATGATTTCCATAGAACCTAATGATCTTTGATTGTCTTTCTATCATGCGCTTTCATATAGAAAACTTTTAAGGAATAATTTGATTGCAATGCGCTAATTCCATTCAATTCAATGACCTAAGGGAAATCTGAGAGTTAATTTAAGCGTACCTAATTAACTTGGGGTGTTGAGGTTCATAAATTCATCGAATAAGCAACTGGAGATTATTTTGTATGCAAGTATGCCATGTGTGGAGAAAAACCTCCTAGCCATCTCACCATCCACTTAATTTCACCAATTTCGTCAGAATCTGCCTATTTTACATATTTGTTTTGTTTGTTTGATTTTCGTCAAAAACCAAATCCCCAAGTGTCTTAGAGTGTCTAATTAGTTAGAATATGTTTTAGATTGTGTTTTTGAGTGTTTTGATTCAAGTTGTTACCCAAATTCGTCCAAATTAGTGAAAGTGCTCAAAACTGCCCAGAAAGTGTTTTTAAGGCAGTTTTGAGTGTTTTGGGGCTGTTTTGAGTCTTTGGGTTTGTTTTAGTGTTTTTATTGTTTAGCTTTGCATTCTTTGAGTCTAGTTTAGTGTTTTAACCTTTGTTTTACGTTTTTGAGTCAGTTTCCAAGTGATTTAGCAATCCCTCCTAATCCCCGGTTTAGAACGATCCCTACTTATTTATATGCTACAATTGTCAAAAGAGGGTTAATTTGTGTGTTAAGTTAACTTTGCGCATCAAATTTTGGCGCCGTTGCCGGGGATTAGCAAAGTTGCTAATCCCTTGGATTGTTACTTTCGTTTTTCTTATTAGATCAGATTCTTATGTTATTTTGTTTCTTGTTTTAGGTACTTGTTTATGACTCGGAGTTCTAATCCGGTTCACGAACATATTTTAAACTTTGACGACGATTTTGAGCGTGAGTTGAGACGCAAGAGGAAGCACGGTTTTGGTTGGAATGATGGCAGATTGTGAAAACATGTGAATGCATGTGTTTGATGAATGATAAGTGGTGAATGATATGATAAGTGATAAGTGGTGAATGATAAGTGATGAATGATAAGTGGTGAATGATATGATAAGTGATAAGTGGTGAATGATAAGTGATGAATGATAAGTGGTGAATGATATGATAAGTGGTGAATGATAAGTGATATGATATGTGATTATGATAAGTAATGGGAGCATGTGAGGGAATGAATAATGAATGCATGTGTATGGTTTTGGGAGAAAGGTGGAGATGCACGGCATAAGGGAATTGGAAAGGTTTAAATGTCCTAAAACTAAAGGGAACAAAGTTCCAACACTTTGGTCTTCAATTTCGTCCAACATTTTGGCGCCAAGCATAAGCTATCCATCCTTAGCCCAAAAGTGCTCCAAACGTCTCCAAAATGCATCTTTTTGCTCCTTTAGCCCTTTGGACCTACAAACACACGAAAATAGCTTAAAGGACTAAAATAACTAAAGAAACATAACGTAAATGCACGAGAACAAGCCATTTAAGTCGCATGAATATGCTCCTATCAACATTCCAACAACTCAAACTTGAATTGTATGAACGTTTAGGCCCTCTTATCTTCCTCTTCGTTGTAGCACAAGGTCTAAGGATAGTTTGATGGTGTGAATGGTTTGGGGAGTGGTTGGAGTGGCTGCAATGGAGGAGAAAAGTGTTTTGGTGGCTGCTGCAAGGGTGTTCTGTTTTGACGAATTTCTGGAATATGGAAGAGTGAATGGAAGAATGTATGAGAATTTCTGAATATGGGAATGAGTTTTGTGGCTGCAATGGGTGCTTATTTATAGGTGGAGAAAGGGGTGAATGTGCATGTGGCTGATTTGTGGTGCAATGATGAAAGGAAATGTGCATGTGGCTGATTTGTGGTGCAATGATGAAAGGAAAAGTGCATGTGGCTGATTTGTGGTGAGTGGGAATGCAATCTGAAATGGGAGAGCATGTGGATTAAAGGGGGAATGCATGTGGCTGCAATGGATGAATGATTATCAATGCATCTGCAATGTTTTGGGAGAAAATGGGAGTGCATGTCAATGATGGTGTTTGGTGCTGAAAATGAATGTGTTTGCATGTGAATTAAAGCTAGGGTGAATGATGATGAATGCATGTGGATTAAAGAGTGAATGGTGGCTGCAAAGTGAATGAATAATGAAATGGGAAAGCATGTGCAAGGTTTTGGTGTGAATGATTGAATGTGCATGTGGCTGCAATGGATTAGGAATCCTTCAATTTCGTCCATCCTCTTAGCTCCAAGCATATGATATCCATTCCAATCTTTAATTTGCTCCAAAAGGCTCCAAAAGGCATCCTTTAGCATACTTTGCCCTTAGAACCTGAAAACACACAAAAGAAGCATAAAGGACTAAAATAACTAAAGAAACATAACGTAAATGCACGAGAACAAGCCATTTAAGTCGCATGAATATGCTGCTATCAAATTCCCCCACACTTAGCTTTTGCTAGTCCTCGAGCAAAACAAAACAAAAGAAACCAAAAACAAAACAAAACGAACAAAACACAACCTACACCTTCCAACAAACGTCTCAGGTATTTCCAATGCACATGACATGTTAAAAATCATTATTCCCACAGATTTTAGCCATCTTTATACTTAAGTACATTCTTACTCATAGTCACCACATACTAGTTCACAATTAAGCATTTAAAACCATGATTTGAATGTAGTAACATGCCTTAGAGAATTTGCTCAAATCCTTACAAGATATGCACTTGTTTTTCAGACAGATTTTCTGACTACACACCCTACACTAGTTATATGTGAGAAGATTGATGTAAATATGAATTCTAACACTCACATATGTTATATCAAAGAAAGCATTTTCTGGATTTACGACAATGACATGAATATGATCTCATGAATGGAATGCTACTACTTAGAACGAGAACCAGTGATTCCATAAGCTCATATCAATTCCAAACTCCACATTATTGAACACATAACGATCAAGATAGAAGTCAAAGGGGTGTAACGGGGCTTGGGGAGTTGGCTAACAATGAAAGGATAGGGAAAACAAACGTTCTTTAAGCAATAGTGAGCAAAGTATTGAATTAGGCACTTAGAATTCCCTTTAGAACGCAGAAGTCAACTTTGAACACCCAAGGGGAAGTCACACAAAACTTAGGGCCATATTCAAACTTTTTGGGCCCTTTCTTCAACAATCACACTTGTGAGTCCATTCTCACTTATTTTCATTCTTTTTCTTTCTTTTCTTCTTCTTTTTGGTTCTCATATGTTTTTCACAATTTTTTTCTTTTCTTTTGACTCTCAAAACATACAAACTTAAGAACAAACTTTCCCTCCCCCACACTCATTTTCTTGCAAAATGTAACTCAAAAGGAATTCAATTAAGTCATGCTCACTATACTTCAAGAACAAGGGTACGGATGGTCCTACTCTAGGCTAGGTAAGGGGTGATGTGGTTAGCAAAGAAAATAGGCTAAACGAGGCTCAACAGGGTTAAAACTAATATATACGAAATATGGGAAGTAAGGCTATTTGGCTATGGTGGCAACTACACAACTTCATCTTGATATATGTTATGCAATTCAATGTCATGCTTTGAATGAAACGGATATAAGTTCTAGCATTTAGTTCTATCATGATACAATTGCATTCTAAGTAGCAACCAAGCAAGGAATAATGAGATCATGCAACAACTTTAGAAAACAAAGAATCATAGAAAATAACTCTCCAAAGAAAGTAATGGCTCGAGTCTCACAGGGATGTAGCGTTATTATGAGTTTCTTCCTTCAAGCATGTTACAAAAACGAATTTTTCTTTTATGATTGCATGTGAAGTCATACATTATAACCATAACCAAGCATGTACCAAGAGTAAATCAAACTTTCATCCATGTTTATAACTCTCTTTAACAATCGTGCAATTATAAACCAAATCCTTATCATTGTGTTGGAAGGTACCTTAAGACACAAACAAAAAAAAACGACTCAAAACACTCTTTTTAGGCTTTTCAAAACATGTTTTTCAAATTTTTATTTGTTTTTCGGAGTTATAAAAACAAAACAATATAAAACACTCTAAAACAACTTAAAACACCTTAAAACAGCAAGGAACAACATTTGAAGTTATGGGTGATAAAATCCCACGAATTTGCATTAAATATACTTAGTTACCCCCCCACACTTAAATCAAACATTGTCCTCAATGTTTTAAGCATAGATTCACACAAAATATAAGTAAACACACAAAAAACACTTAAACATACTAAACATGGCAGAATGTAATTAACAAAGAGAAGAGTCTAGGGACGCAAATCTGGTTATGGAGTGTAAATTCCCTCTTCTCCTTGGTGATTGCATTGAGGCTTTGATCTTTGTGATTCCACAGGCTTACTCTTGAACTGGTTTCCGCCCATCGTTGATTTTCCTTTGTGCTACTCTTGAACTGGGCAGCAGGATTCCCTTTAGGGTCTCCCCCGAAGGTCTGAGCTTCCTCCTATTATCTGTTTCTTTGTTCAATCTTTGCAGGAGTGGTCCCTTCGCTGGAAGTGTATCAACCGTTGAAGATGACTACTCGAGAGCAACGCTAGGTAAGCAACCAGGAAAAAATTCCAGGCAGTTGATGATAGGAGCATATTCATGCGACTTAAATGGCTTGTTCTCGTGCATTTACGTTATGTTTCTTTAGTTATTTTAGTCCTTTAAGCTATTTTCGTGTGTTTGTAGGTCCAAAGGGCTAAAGGAGCAAAAAGATGCATTTTGGAGACTTTTGGAGCACTTTTGGGCTAAGGATGGATAGCTTATGCTTGGCGCCAAAATGTTGGACGAAATTGAAGACCAAAGTGTTGGAACTTTGTTCCCTTTAGTTTTAGGACATTTAAACCTTTCCAATTCCCTTATGCCGTGCATCTCCACCTTTCTCCCAAAACCATACACATGCATTCATTATTCATTTCCTCACATGCTCCCATTACTTATCATAATCACATATCATATCACATATCATTCACCACTTATCATTCATCACTTATCATTCACCACTTATCACTTATCATATCATTCACCACTTATCATTCATCAAACACATGCATTCACATGTTTTCACAATCTGCCATCATTCCAACCAAAACCGTGCACATGCTATCACCATGCATTCACATGCACTTGTTCCTCCATCATTCCATCCTTTAAAACATTGCACATGCACTTTAATCATTCAACACATGCATTCACTTCATCATTGCAGCCACACATTCACCCACATGCTATCCCATTTCAGATTGCATTTCATACACTTTCACATGCATCTTGGCAGATTTCACATGCACACACAAGCATTAGCACATGCAACCTAGCTATCATGTTCCCCCCATTTCACCTATAAATACTCATTCATCTCATTCTCATTCATTCACTCTTCCATATTCCAGAAATTCGTCAAAACCTCTCCACACCCTTGCAGCAGCCACCAAAACACTTTTCTCCTCCATTGTAGCCACTCCAACCACTCCCCAAACCATTCACACCATCAAACTATCCTTAGACCTTGTGCTACAACGAAGAGGAAGATAAGAGGGCCTAAACGTTCATACAATTCAAGTTTGAGTTGTTGGAATGTTTAGGTGTTTCTTTGATTTCAATGTTTAATTTCAACTAAACCCCCCTTGGCTAGGGGGGGATTCGAAATATATGTTTATGCTTGCATTTTGATTTGATTACTTCTAATTGCGTTTCATAAGTTGTGGATTCAATTTATTTAACTGTTTGATTGATAACTTATTTATGTATGTTTATTGAGAATGCACGCTTAATTTTCATGCATGAATATGACGCTAGAATATAAGTGAGTTTCACCTAATAGTTACGAACTTATATTCACAAGTAGTGGAGGTTGCTTATAAACAATCGCGTTAAACAAATTCTTGGCATAAGTTTCATGCAATCATAGTAACGAATGCCTCGTCAACACTTATAATTTTCATAGAGCGTAATGATTCTTGCTTGTACCTCTTTGATAGGAGCATATTTATGCACCTTAGTTAGCTAGTTCTTATGCATTTATGTTGTGTTTTCTTACTTAATTTAGTGTTTAAAGTCATTTTCGTGTGTTTATAGGTTCATTTGGCTAAGGATGCAAAAAGATGCCTTTCGGAGCCTTTTGGAGCAAATTAGAGATTGGAATGGATTGCATATGCTTAAAGCCAAGTAGATGGACGAAATTGAAGACCAAAGGAATGAAAATGAAGAACAAAGAGTTCACATTCATCACCAACACAACCATGCATCCACACATTCTTTCCCCATCATTGCCGTGCAAAACACCATCATTGCACCACAATCCCCTTTTGCCGTGCACTCCCATCCTTTACCATTGCAGTCACATGCACATTCCACTTCATCATTTCAGATTTCCACCATCAACAAAGAACCATTCATTAATCATTTACACTTTAATCATTCAACCACATTCACACATCACCCATTCACCTTTGTGCCATGCTTCTACCTTTGTTCAAGCCCTTCCACATAACCTGCCTTCATTCATTCAGAAAATGAATTCCTTGCCGTGGCTTACATGCACTTCCCACTACCTTTCATTTCAGCCAAATCACATGCATTCCCACATGCATTTCCACCCACATACACCCATAATCATTCAACACATGCATCCATAATCATTTCTCAAAACCGTGCATTTCATGTTCATTCCAACCTTTAATCCACATGCACTCCCTTTAAATAATCAACCCACATGCACCATTCAAACATAAACCCATTCACCACCAGAAAACAACCATGCCGTGGGTTCCCATTCCAGATTTCCAGCATTCCCTTTTATTTTATGTCAAAGCACATGCATCTCCCATCACCATTTCAGCTTTCCACCTAATTCCTAGTCATCATGTCCCCCCCATTTCACCTATAAATAAGCATGCATTGCAGCCACAAAACACACACTCTTCCATTTCAGAAAACCATCTCTCATACACATTCATTCACGCCAGAAATTCCTCCCCTCTCTCTAGCACTACCATACTTCACCATTCTTCATATTTTCTGCCCAAAAACACTCCTTGCCTTCCCCTACATCCATCCCTACCCTAAACACATCATTCTACATCATCCATAACCACCAAAACTCACCAAAACCCCTTGTGCCGCAGCAACTAGAGGAGAAGAGGCCTAAACGTTCATACAATTCAAGATTGAGTTGTTGGAATTTTTAGGTGTACTTCGATTCTTGTTTTCAATACTTACTTTGTTATTACTCTCTAAGTTTGTTGTAATCATGAGTGGCTAAACCCCTAATTAGTTAGGGGAAAGTTTGAAGCCATGAACATGTTTCAAATATGAATTGATTTCTTCCAATTGTGATTTGTTAAGTTGTGATTGTAATTCAATTATCATGTTTATTAAAAACTTGTTTTTGTATGTTGATTAGGGATGCATACTTAGTCTTCATGCATAAACTCGATGCTAGTTTATAAACGAGTTTCACCTAATCGTCACAAGTTTATAAACATGAGTAGTGAAGGTTGCTAGTCACAACCGCGTTAATTGAATTCTTGGCAAAAGTATCATGCATTCATAGTTACAATTGCCTCGTCAACACTTATAATTTTCATAGAGCATAATGATCTCTCATTGTATCTCTTCTATGCATTCATGTTGAGAACCATTGGAGAATGATTTGAATTGTCGCATGCATCATCCAATTCAATAACATAAGGAAAATTTGAGAGTTAATTAGTGCATCACGGTTAACTTGGGGTGTTGAGCATCATAGTTAATGAAAAACAATTGGAGAATCGATTCATATTTATAAATGTATCATGTGTGGAGAATGGACCTCTAACTAATCCATCCATCATCTTATTTCTCAAATCTGTTTATACAACCTGCCTAGTTTATTAACTTGTTTTGTTAATTCAAATTTCGTCAAATCAAAACCCCCCTTTACTTTCTTGTTCCTTGGTGCTTAAAATCTGTTTAGTTTATGTTTTAAAGTGTTTTGATTCAATTTATTTCCCAAAATTCGTCCAAATTCACCAAAGTGCTCAAAACTGCCCAGAAAGTGATTTTAAGGCTGTTTTGAGTGTTTTGGGTGATGTTTGAGTCTTTTGGTTTGTTTTAATGTTTTAAAGTTTAGTTTTGCATTCTTTGAGTCTAGTATAGTGTTTCATATTGTTATTTTACGTTTTTGAGTCAATTTAGAGGTTTTAGCAAGCCCTCCTAATCCCCGGTCTAGAACGATCCCTACTTGCATCCTTACTACAATTTGACAACAAGAGGGTTAATTTGTGTGCTTAACTATTTTCGCATCACTCTTCTATGCATTCATGTTGAGGACTTGTGGGGAATGTTTTGAATTGTCGCATGCATCATCCAATTCAATAACGTTAGGAAGATTTGAAGGTTAATTAGTGCATCACGGTTAACTTGGGGTGTTGAGTATCATAGTTTATTGAAATGCAATTGGAAATCATTTTATTATGCAAGTATAACATGTATGGAGATGAACCCCTTAGCTAGGTTCCCATCCATTCAATTCCATCAAATTCATCTTTACATTCTGTCTAGTTTATTAACTTGTTTCGTTATTTCAATTCTCGTCAATTTAAAACCCCCCTTTACTTTCTTGTTCTTTAGTGTTTAGACTTTGTTTAGTTTATGTTTTAAAGTGTTTTGATTCATTTTATTTCCCAATTTCGTCCAAATTCACCAAAGTGCTCAAAACTGCCCAGAAAGTGATTTTAAGGCAGTTTTGAGTGTTTTGGGTGATGTTTGAGTCTTTTGGTTTGTTTTAATGTTTTAAGTGTTTAGTTTTGCATTCTTTGAGTCTAGTATAGTGTTTCATATTGTTATTTTACGTTTTTGAGTCAGTTTCCAAGTGATTTGCAATCCCTCCTAATCCCCGGTTAAGAACGATCCCTACTTATACTTATACTACAATTGACAAAAAGAGGGTTTAATTTGTGTGCGTATAAATAACGCATCAAATTTTGGCGCCGCTGCCGGGGATTAGCAAATTTGCTAATCTCTTGGATTTTTGTTTCTGTTATGTATTTTAGTTTTAGTTTTTGATTTTTGTTTTGTTTGTTGAATTCAAATACTAGAGAAGAACAACATGGCACTTGATAATGCTTCTCTTTTGTCACAGCTCATGGAAAGGTCTCAAATGCAAAGAGTTGATATATTGAATCTTCAATCAAGGAATAACGTGTTTTCCAATACTTACAATTCGGATTGGAGTGATCATTCAAACTCTATGTGGTGGGAACCTCAAAATGCTCAACAAGGAGGATATTGGCAGCCACCACAACCTCATATTCAATATGCCCAACCAAACTTAAGTTCGTCAATAGATTATAATCAAAAGCTTAACGAATTAATTTGTTTGGTGCAGGGCTCACAAAATCAAGACAATGAGGCTCGACAAGAAGACAAAAGGTTGGACCACTTGGAAAAGCAAATTGGGCAGATCGCGGAGTTCGTAGGACAATTTTGCGACCAAGGCAAACTCCCTAGTTCAACCATTGTAAAACCAAAGGGAGAATTTGAAGCACCTTTGCTGGAAGCACTTATTGCTCCTACGCCATCTAATTCAAGTAAGGTTGTTCCAATTTGTTCTAACCCCATTCCACCTAATATCCCTATTCCTTGCAGGTTCATGAATTCCAAGGAAGAAGAAAGTGAAAAAGACATCTTGGAAGACCTTCCAAAGGTGCAAAGTAGGGAATTTCATGAATTCATCAAAGAGGATATACTTGAGACAACAATGCCCAAAGAAGTTGAATTTGATGACATTGGACAAGTCATAACCATCACATGCAATCTGGCCAAGTCCAATATCCCTGAAACTTTCAAAGGAGTGGTGTTTGTCATTGAGTTCTTGTCAGACAAAACAAGTAAGTCATTTTTTTCAAATTCCATTACATTTTATACTAACTTGTTGTTTTTTTTGAATCAGGCACCTACATTAGAATTCAAACCAATGCCGGTTCACTTCAAGTATCACCTTCCATTCAAAGACCAATCCCATGCCGTTTGATTTTATTTATGTTAATAAAAAAAATAAATAAATAAAAAAAAAAAAAAAAAAAAAAGATACTAAACATGGAGAAAGATGGAGCCTTCACAGAGGATGTTTACGTGAAGCCCCACTACGAGGCGTCGAAGCAGAAGGAATAGAAGCGGAAGGCATAGGAGCAGAAGGCATAGAAGCAGGAGGCATAGAAGCGGAAGCCATCGGAGCGGGAGGCATCGGAGCTAGAGCATTCCAGGCCTCAATACTTGGCCAAGCGCTGGATGACCCAGGAAAAAGGTGCCTCTGGAGATAAGACGCAAGCCTTTGACGGTCACTGTGAATTCGACCCTCAGATTCTTGCAGCTCATCAAGCTTCCTCTTCATCCCCGACGAATAGTTATTTGCAAGCACATGCAAACTTCTATTCTCGTACTTAAGCTGCTGGATCTCTTGCTTAAGTCTTTCCACCTCTGCCATCAACGATTCCACTTGGCGGGACCGAGCAAGCAGGCGTAGGCCCATGTTGGACACAGAGCTCGCACACTGAACACTAAGTGCGAGGGACTCTTGAACGGCCAGCTCATCGGACCGTCCTGACAGCAGCCTACTATCTTTTGGAGTGAGGAGGTTCCTAGCTACTATTGTAGCTGTTGTGGCGTCCTGCATCACAGAGTCTTCACCTGAAAGAGGACCGTTAGAAGATAAAAAAGAAGGGCGCCATACATTACCTAGACGGGGCGCAACCGGATCGCTGCTGAGACTCAAATCTAAGCTAAGGTTCGATGAGTTTGCCATTTTTTTTCGAAAGTGTTCAAAGAGAAGGGGTGGATGAAGTTAAAATTTCAAAGGGCCGGAGACGATGTTCAAGAATGGGAAATCTTCAGAGTGTGTATGTTGGCGGTGATCGATAGCTCTATAAAAAGCCAAGGCGACGCGTCCACCGATTCAAAAAGCCGGAATTTCCGGCGTAATTTAGGCGACGCGTTCTCGGCTTTTCAGAAGACGCGTTCGACTTTGTCAAAAGATTTCTTCTTTTCAGACAACACGTGGAGGCCATCATCGCAACTACACATCTTTAGCCGACAAGCGCAAAGTCCGGCGACACTTTCTCTGCTTTTCAGAAAACGCGTGCAGCTTTGTCAAAAGGAGCCGCATCTGCACTACCACGTGTCGTTCAGGAAGCGAAGGGGCGTCGTTCAGAAATCGAAGGGGCGCCTGCTCAGAAATCGAAGAGGCGTCTTCAAAGATCGAAGAGGCGCCACTATTTCAAAAAGCCGGATTTGCGGGATCAAAACGTTTGTCGACAAGGGTAAAAACACAGTACCACCACTTGATATTATCTCTATATATGTCGACCTTCGTCTTTTATGGCAAGGCAAACCTGAAGAAAAATGCCCAACTCTCCCTCACCTCTGAGGGCG
This sequence comes from Pyrus communis, assembly GCF_963583255.1. Lineage (NCBI taxonomy): Eukaryota > Viridiplantae > Streptophyta > Magnoliopsida > Rosales > Rosaceae > Pyrus > Pyrus communis. The sequence goes on along the minus strand of NC_084805.1, from coordinate 10,064,303 downwards.
CACTCCCAGTAAAGCCTTTCGAAAGACTCAATTCTTTCTTCTTCCCCAAAGATGATACCAGATGCCTGGAGTACATATGACCCAGGAGGAAACAGCACAACAAATACATGTGCTAATTCATTCACCGCTTCTTCAAAAGCAAAGGTATCTCATATCATAAAGGTCAAAAGCAAAAGTATCTCATATCATGCTCTTTCCCTGTCTTTTTCTTTGTCCTTGTTCTTACTCGCATGGCAAAGTAAAAGAAGCAATCAGCCGGCACTTGGAGTCAATCTTCCGATCTGGAGCCAACTGCCTGGAATCTATTCCTGATTGCTTACCTAGCGTTGCTCTCGAGTAGTCATCGTCAACAGTTGATACACTTCCGGAGAAGGGACCACTTCTGCAAAGGGGAGCGAGTAAGGCAAGTGAAAATGATGCATTGAAGCATGTGGAGACAAACATAGGCTGAGTTATCCTCCAACCCTTTTCAATACGAATTGGAAAGATTGAACAAAGAAACAGACCAAAGGGGTAAGCTCAGACCTTCGGGGAAGACCAAAAGAATCCTGCTGCCCAGTTCAACAGTAGCACAAAGGAAAATCAATGATGGGCGGAAACCAGTTCAAGAGTAAGCCTGTGGAGTCACTATGATCAAAGCCTCAATGCAATTACCAAGGAGAAGAGGGAATTTACACTCCATAACCAGATTTGCGTCCCTAAACTCTTCTCTTTGTTAATTACATTCTGCCATGTTTAGTATGTTTAAATTGCTTTTTGTGTGTTTACTTATGCTTAAAACATTGAGGACAATGTTTGATTTAAGTGTGGGGGGGTAACTAAGTATATTTAATGCAAATTCGTGGGATTTTATCACCCATAACTTCAAATGTTGTTCCTTGCTGTTTTAAGGTGTTTTTAAGTTGTTTTAGAGTGTTTTAGTATGTTTTGTTTTTATAACTCCGAAAATCACATAAAAATTTGAAAAACATGTTTTAAAAAGCCTAAAAAGAGTGTTTTGAGTCGTTTTTGTGTGTTTGTGTCTTAGGGTACCTTCCAACATAATGATAAGGATTTGGTTTGTAATTGCATGACGGTTAAAAAGAGTTATAAACATAGAGAAAAGTTTGATTTACTCTTGGTATATGCTTGGATATGGTTATAATGTATGACTTCACATGCAATCATAAAAGAAAAATTCGTTTTTGTAACATGCTTGAAGGAAGGAACTCAAACAAACGCTACATCCCTGTGAGACTCGAGCCATTACTTTCTTTGGAGAGTTATTTTCTGTGATTCTTTGTTTTCTAAAGTTGTTGCCTGATCTCATTATTTCTTGCTTGGTTGCTACTTAGAATGCAATTGTATCATGATAGAACTAAATGCTAGAACTTATATCCGTTTCATTCAAAGCATGACATTGAGTTGCATAACATATATCAAGATGAAGTTGTGTAGTTGCCACCATAGCCAAATAGCCTTACTTTCCATACTTCGTATATGTTGTAAGTTTTTAACCCCGTTGAGCCTCGTTTAGCCTATTTTCTTTGCTAACCACTTCACCCCTTACCTAGCCTAGAGTAGGACTTTCCTATACCCTTGTTCTTGAAGTATAGTGAGCATGACTTAAATGAATTCCTTTTGATTAATATGTTGCAGAAAATAAGTGTGGGGGAAGGGATTTTTGTGTGTATGTATGAAAGGAGGCACGGGAAAAAGAAAAAAAAAATATGAGAAAAAGAAGAAGAAAAGAAAGAAAAAGAGTGAAAATAAGTGAGAATGGACTCACAAGTGTGATTGTTGAAGAAAGGGCCCAACAAGTTTGAACATGGCCCTAAGTTTTGTGTGACTTCCCCTTGGGTGTTCAAAGTTGACTTCTGCGTTCTAAAGGGAATTCTAAGTGCCTAATTCAATACTTTGCTCACTATTGCTTAAAGAACGTTTGTTTTCCCTATCCTTTCTTTGTTAGCCAAACACCTTTGGCCCCGTTTCAACCCTTATGCTTCTATCTTGATCGTTATGTGTTCAATATGTGGAGTTTGGAATTGATATGAGCTTATGGAATCACTGGTTCTCATTCTAAGTAGTAGCATTCCATTCATGAGATCATATTCATGTCATTATCGTAAATCCAGAAAATGCTTTCTTTGTTATAACATGTGAGATACTAGTCTTTCATGTTTACATCAATCTCTCACTTATAACTAGTGTAGGGTGTGTAGTCAGAAAATCTATGTGAAAATAAAGTGCATTCTAGTAAGGAATTGAGGAAATTCTCTAAGGCATGTTACTACATTCGAAATGGTTTTAAATGCTTAAATGTGAACTAGTATGTGGTGACTATGATTAAGAATGTACTTAAGTGTAAAGATGGCTAAAATCTGTGGGAATAATGATTTTTAACTTGTCATGAGCATTGGAAATCCGTGAGACGATTGTTGGAAGGTGTAGGTTGTGTTTTGTTCGTTTTGTCTAGTTTCGTGTTCTTTTGTTGTTTTGTTTTGCTCGAGGACTAGCAAAAGATAAGTGTGGGGGTATTTGATAGGAGAATATTCATGCGACTTAAATGGCTTGTTCTCGTGCATTTACGTTATGTTTCTTTAGTTATTTTAGTCCTTTAAGCTATTTTCGTGTGTTTGTAGGTCCAAAGGGCTAAAGGAGCAAAAAGATGCATTTTGGAGACTTTTGGAGCACTTTTGGGCTAAGGATGGATAGCTTATGCTTGGCGCCAAAATGTTGGACGAAATTGAAGACCAAAGTGTTGGAACTTTGTTCCCTTTAGTTTTAGGACATTTAAACCTTTCCAATTCCCTTATGCCGTGCATCTCCACCTTTCTCCCAAAACCATACACATGCATTCATTATTCATTCCCTCACATGCTCCCATTACTTATCATAATCACATATCATTCACCACTTATCATTCATCACTTATCATTCACCACTTATCACTTATCATATCATTCACCACTTATCATTCATCAAACACATGCATTCACATGTTTTCACAATCTGCCATCATTCCAACCAAAACCGTGCACATGCTATCACCATGCATTCACATGCACTTGTTCCTCCATCATTCCATCCTTTAAAACATTGCACATGCACTTTAATCATTCAACACATGCATTCACTTCATCATTGCAGCCACACATTCACCCACATGCTATCCCATTTCAGATTGCATTTCATACACTTTCACATGCATCTTGGCAGATTTCAGATGCACACACAAGCATTAGCACATGCAACCTAGCTGTCATGTTCCCCCCATTTCACCTATAAATACTCATTCATCTCATTCTCATTCATTCACTCTTCCATATTCCAGAAATTCGTCAAAACCTCTCCACACCCTTGCAGCAGCCACCAAAACACTTTTCTCCTCCATTGCAGCCACTCTAACCACTCCCCAAACCATTCACACCATCAAACTATCCTTAGACCTTGTGCTACAACGAAGAGGAAGATAAGAGGGCCTAAACGTTCATACAATTCAAGTTTGAGTTGTTGGAATGTTTAGGTGTTTCTTTGATTTCAATGTTTAATTTCAACTAAACCCCCCTTGGCTAGGGGGGGGGATTCGAAATATATGTTTATGCTTGCATTTTGATTTGATTACTTCTAATTGCGTTTCATAAGTTGTGGATTCAATTTATTTAACTGTTTGATTGATAACTTATTTATGTATGTTTATTGAGAATGCACGCTTAATTTTCATGCATGAATATGACGCTAGAATATAAGTGAGTTTCACCTAATAGTTACGAACTTATATTCACAAGTAGTGGAGGTTGCTTATAAACACTCGCGTTAAACAAATTCTTGGCATAAGTTTCATGCAATCATAGTAACGAATGCCTCGTCAACACTTATAATTTTCATAGAGCGTAATGATTCTTGCTTGTACCTCTTCTATGCATTCATGTTGAGGACTTGTGGGGAATGTTTTGAATTGTCGCATGCATCATCCAATTCAATAACGTTAGGAAGATTTGAAGGTTAATTAGTGCATCACGGTTAACTTGGGGTGTTGAGTATCATAGTTTATTGAAATGCAATTGGAAATCATTTTATTATGCAAGTATAACATGTATGGAGATGAACCCCTTAGCTAGGTTCCCATCCATTCAATTCCATCAAATTCATCTTTACATTCTGTCTAGTTTATTAACTTGTTTCGTTATTTCAATTCTCGTCAATTTAAAACCCCCCTTTACTTTCTTGTTCTTTAGTGTTTAGACTTTGTTTAGTTTATGTTTTAAAGTGTTTTGATTCATTTTATTTCCCAATTTCGTCCAAATTCACCAAAGTGCTCAAAACTGCCCAGAAAGTGATTTTAAGGCAGTTTTGAGTGTTTTGGGTGATGTTTGAGTCTTTTGGTTTGTTTTAATGTTTTAAGTGTTTAGTTTTGCATTCTTTGAGTCTAGTAGTGTTTCATATTGTTATTTTACGTTTTTGAGTCAGTTTCCAAGTGATTTGCAATCCCTCCTAATCCCCGGTTAAGAACGATCCCTACTTATACTTATACTACAATTGACAAAAAGAGGGTTTAATTTGTGTGCGTATAAATAACGCATCAGTTGATGCGAGATTTATACGCACACAAATTAAACCCTCTTTTCGTCAAATTGTAGTATATGTATAAGTAGGGATCGTTCTGGACCGGGGATTAGGAGGGATTGTTAATCACTTGGATTTGACTCAAAAACGTAAAATAACAATATGAAACGTTCACAAAGACTCAAAGGACTCAAAACAAGTTCAAAAGACTCAAAACTGCCTAAAAACACTAACTAGGCAGTTTCTGACCTTAAACCCAATGTTGGACGAATTTAAGATTATGGTTTGATTCAAACGTAAAAACACAATATAAAACACTATACTAGACTCAAAGAATGCAAAACTAAACTTTAAAACACTAAAACAAACCAAAAGACTCAAACATCACCCAAAACACTCAAAACAGCCTTAAAATCACTTTCTGGGCAGTTTTGAGCACTTTGGTGAATTTGGACGAATTTTGGGAAATAAATTGAATCAAAACACTTTAAAACATAAACTAAACAAAGTCTAAACACTAAAGAACAAGAAAGTAAAGGGGGGTTTTAAATTGACGAGAATTGAAATAACGAAACAAGTTAATAAACTAGACAGAATGTAAAGATGAATTTGATGGAATTGAATGGATGGGAACCTAGCTAAGGGGTTCATCTCCATACATGTTATACTTGCATAATAAAATGATTTCCAATTGTATTTCAATAAATCATTAATTCTCAACACTCCAAGTCAACCGTAATGCACTAATTAACCTTCAAATCTTCCTAACGTTATTGAATTGGATGATTGCATACGACAACCCAAAACATTCCCCACAAGTCCCCTACATGATTGCATAATAGAGATACAAGCAAGAATCATTACGCTCTATGAAAATTATAAGTGTTGACGGGGCATTCGTTACTATGATTGCATGAAACTTATGCCAAGAATTCGTTTAACGCGATTGTTTATAAGCAACCTCCACTACTTGTGAATATAAGTTCATAACGATTAGGTGAAACTCACTTATATTCTAGCGTCATATTCATGCATGAAAATTAAGCGCGCATTCTCAATAAACATACATAAATAAGTTATCAATCAAACGGTTAAACAAATTGAATCCACAACTTATGAAACGCAATTAGAAGTAATCAAATCAAGATGCAAGTATAAACATATATTTTGAATCACCCCCTTAGCTAAGGGGGGTTTAGTTGAATTTAAACATTGGAATCAAAGAAACACCTAAACATTCCAACAACTCAAACTTGAATTGTATGAACGTTTAGGCCCTCTTCTCTTCCATTCCTCATTCGTACAAAACAAAGAGTATTGAAATTAAACATTGAAATCAAAGAAACACCTAAACATTCCAACAACTCAAACTTGAATTGTATGAACGTTTAAGCCCTCTTATCTTCCTCTTCGTTGTAGCACAAGGTCTAAGGATAATTTGATGGTGTGAATGGTTTGGGGAGTGGTTGGAGTGGCTGCAATGGAGGAGAAAAGTGTTTTGGTGGCTGCTGCAAGGGTGTGGAGAGGTTTTGACGAATTTCTGGAATATGGAAGAGTGAATGAGAATGAATGAGTGTGAATCCATGTTGTGTGAAGTGTGTATGGTTTTTATAGGGAGATGAATGGATGGGAGAGGGAACATGACAGCTAGGTTAAGTGAATGCATGTGCAAAACAGCTAGGATGGCTGAAATTGTAAGGGGAATGCATGTGCAATGTTGGAAATCTGATGGGAGAAAGGTGGATGCATGTGTTGAATGATTTCTTGGTGAGAGATGTGGAGTGGCTGGAATGATGAAAGAATAAAGGGTGCATGTGGGTTAATTAACTAAAGGGAGTGCATGTGCAATGTTGTTATTGGTGCAATGATGGAGGAACCAGTGCATGTGGCTGAAATGTGGAAGGTGTGTGGCTACTTCAAGTAGGAATCCTTGTGACATCAACTCTTCAATTTCGTCCATTCCTTTTGCTCCAAGTATAAGTTATCCCTTCCAAGTCAAATTTTGCTCCAAAATGCTCCAAAATGCATCTTTTTGCTTCCTTAGCCACATGAACCTAAAAACACACGAAAATGTCTTAAACGCCAAAAACAACTATGAATTAACAATATAAATGCACGAAAACAAGCTAAGTAAGTCGCCTAAATATGCTCCTATCAAATTCCCCCACACTTAGCTTTTGCTAGTCCTCGAGCAAAACAAAACAAAAGAAACCAAAAACAAAACAAAACGAACAAAACACAACCTACACCTTCCAACAATCGTCTCAGGGATTTCCAATGCACATGACATGTTAAAAATCATTATTCCCACAGATTTTGGTTATCTTTACACTTAAGTACATACTTAATCATAGTCACCACATACTAATTCACAATTAAGCATTTAAAACTATATTTTGAATGTAGTAACATGCCTTAGAGAATTTGCTCAATTCCTTACAAGATATGCACTCAATTTTCACTCAGATTTTCTGACTACACACCCTAAACTAGTTATATGTGAGAAGATTGATGTAAACATAAAAACGAACACTCACATATATGTATTTCAAAGGAAGCAATTTCTGGAGTTAATAAGCATGTTTAGATATGATCTCATGAATGGAATGCTACTACTTAGATGCGAGAACCAGTGACACCATAAGCTCATATCAATTCGAAACTCCACATTTTGAAACACATAACACTCAAGATAGAAGTCAAAGGGTTGTAACGGGGCTAGGGTATTGGCTAACAATGAAAGGTGAAGGATAAACAAACATTCTTAAAGCAATAGTGAGCAAAGTATTGAATTAGGCACTTAGAATTCCCTTAAGAACGCAGAAGTCAACTTTGAACACCCAAGGGAAAGTCACACAAAACTTAGGGCCATATTCAACTTTTTGGAGCCTTTCTTCAACCATCAACGCTCGTGAGTTCATTCTTACTTATTTTCACTCCTTTTTTTTTTCTTTTCTTCTTCTTTTTCTTTTGAATCTCAAAACATACATATAAACGTAAGAACAAACTTTTACTCCCCCACACTCATTTTCTTGCATAATGTAACTCAAAAGGAATTCATTTAAGTCATGCTCACTATACTTTAAGAACAAGGGTATAGGAAAGTCCTACTCTAGGCTAGGTAAGGGGTGATGTGGGTTAACAAAGAATAAAGGCTAAACGAGGCTCAACGGGGTTAAAACTTACAACAAATACGAAATATGGGAAGTAAGGCTATTTGGTTATGGTGGCAACTACACAACTTCATCTTGATATATGTTATGCAATTCAATGTCATGCTTTGAATGAAACGGATATAAGTTCTATCATGATACAATTGCATTCTAAGTAGCAACCAAGCAAGGAATAATGAGATCATGCAACAACTTTAGAAAACAAAGAATCACAGAAAATAACTCTCCAAAGAAGGTAATGGCTCGAGTCTCACAGGGTTGTAGTGTTTGTTTGAGTTCCTTCCTTCAAGCATGTTACAAAAACGAATTTTTTCTTTTATGATTGCATGTGAAGTCATACATTATAACCATAACCAAGCATATACCAAGAGTAAATCAAACTTTTCTCTATGTTTATAACTCTTTTTAACAGTCATGCAATTACAAACCAAATCCTTATCATTGTGTTGGAAGGTACCCTAAGACACAAACACACAAAAACGACTCAAAACACTTTTTTTAGGCTTTTTAAAACATGTTTTTCAAATTTTTATGTGATTTTCGGAGTTATAAAAACAAAACATACTAAAACACTCTAAAACAACTTAAAAACACCTTAAAACAGCAAGGAACAACATTAGAAGTTATGGTGGATAAAACCCTACGAATTTGCATCAAAACACTTTAGTTACCCCCCCCCCCCCCCCAACACTTAAATCAAACATTGTCCTCAATGTTTTAAGCATAGATTCACACAAAACATAAGTAAACACACAAAAAGCATTTAAACATACAAAACATGGCAGAATGTAATTAACAAAGAGAAGAGTTTAGGGACGCAAATCTGGTTATGGAGTGTAAATTCCCTCTTCTCCTTGGTGATTGCATTGAGGCATTGATCTTGGTGATTCCACAGGCATACTCTTGAACTGGGCTGCATGATTCTTTTGGTCTCCTCCACTTGTTGATTTTCCTTTGTGCTACTGGGCTGGAGGATTCTTTTGGTCTTCCCCGAAGGTCTGAGCTTACTCCTTTGGTCTGTTTCTTTGTTCAATCTTTCCAATTCGTATTGAAAAGGGTTGGAGGATAACTCAGCCTAAGTTTGTCTCCACATGCTTCAATGTATCATTTTCACTTGCCTTACTCGCTCCCCTTTGCAGAAGTGGTCCCTTCTCTGGAAGTGTATCAACCGTTGAAGATGACTACTCGAGAGCAACGCTAGGTAAGCAATCAGGAATAGATTCCAGGCAGTTGGCTAAAGATCGGAAGACTGACTCCAAGTGCCGGCTGATTGCTTCTTTTACTTTGCCATGCGAGTAAGAACAACGACAAAGAAAAAGACAGGGAAAGAGCATGATATGAGATACTTTTGCTTTTGACCTTGATGATATGAGATACCTTTGCTTTTGAAGAAGTGGTGAATGAATCAGTACACTTCAATCCGTCGTTTCCTCCTGGGTCATCTGTACTCCAGGCATCTGGTATCATCTTTGGGGAAGAAGAAAGAATTGAGTATTTCGAAAGGCTTTGCTGGGAGTGCGCCCTCAGAGGTGAGGGAGAGTTGGGCATTTTCTTCAGGTTTGCCTTGCCATAAAAGACGAAGGTCGACATATATAGAGATAATATCAAGTGGTGGTACTGTTCTTTTACCCTTGTCGACAAACGTTTTGATCCCGCAAATCCGGCTTTTTGAAATAGTGGCGCCTCTTCGATTTCTGAGCAGGCGTCCCTTTGCTTTCTGAACGACACGTAGTAGTGCGGAAGCGGCTCATTTTGACAAAGCTGCATGCGTTTTTCTGAAAAGCAGAGAAAGCGTCGCCGAACTTTGCGCTTGTCGGCTAAAGATGTGTAGTTGCGATGATGGCCTCCACGTGTTGTCTGAAAAGAAGAAATCTTTTGACAAAGTTGAACGCGTCTTCTGAAAAGCCGAGAAAGCGTCGCCTAACTTACGCCGGAAATTCCGGCTTTTTGAATCGGTGGACGCGTCGCCTTGGCTTTTTTATTGAGCTATCGATCACCACAACATACACACTCTGAAGATTTCCCATTCTTGAACATCGTCTCCGGCCCTTTGAAATTTAACTCCATCCACCCCTTCTCTTTGAACACTTTTGAAAAATGGCAAACCCATCGAACCTTAGCTTAGAATTGAGTCTCAGCAGTGATACGGGCGCGCCGCGTCAAGGTAACGTATGGCGCCCTTCTTTCTTATCTTCTAACGGTCTTCTTACAGGTGAAGACTCCGTGATGCAGGACGCCACAACAGCTACAATAGTAGCTAGGAACCTCCTCACTCCAAAAGATAGTAGGCTGCTGTCAGGACGGTCCGATGAGTTGGCCGTTCAAGAGTCCCTCGCACTTAGTGTTCAGTGTGCGAGTTCTGTGTCCAACATGGGCCAACGCCTGCTTGCCCGCTCCCGTCAGGTGGAATCATTGATGGCAGAGGTGGAAAGTCTTAAGCAAGAGATCCAGCAGCTTAAGTACGAGAATAGAAGTTTGCATGTGCTTGCAAATAACTATTCGTCGGGCATGAAGAGGAAGCTTGATGAGCTGCAAGAATCTGAAGGGCGGATTCAAGGTGACCGTCAAAGGCTTGCGGCTTATCTCCAGAGGCACCTTTTTCCTGGGTCATCCAGCGTTTGGCCAAGTATTGAGGCCTGGAATGCTCTAGCTCCGATGCCTTCTGCTCCGATGCCTTCCGTTCCGATGTCTTCTGCTCCTACGCCTTCCGCTTCAAGAGTATTGCCACGTAGTGGGGCTTCAAGCAAACAACCTCTGTGAAGGCTACATCTGTTTTTTTTTTTTTGTTTTTTTTTTTTTTTTTTTTTTCTAAATCAAATCAAACGGCATGGAATTTATCTTTGAATGGACGGTGATACTTGAAATGATCCGGTAATAGTTTAAATTCAAGATTGGATGCCTGAATCATTAACAACATATTAGTATAAAAGAAAGTTGAAATTCGAGGAGGCGGCTTACTTATGTGATCCAATAAAAACTCACGAATAAACACCCCTTCGAAAGTTATGACTTGTCCCGTGTCATAAAATCCAACTTCTTTGGGAATTGTTGTCTCAAGTATATCTTCTTTGATGAATTCATGAAATTCCATACTTTGCACCTTTGGAAGTGCTTCCAAGATGCCTTTTTCACTTTCTTCTTCCTTGGAATTCATGAACCTGCAAGGAATAGGGATATTAGGTGGAATGGGGTTAGAACTAATTAAATTTGGAACAACCTTACTTGAATTAGATGGCGTAGAAGCAATAGGTGCCTCCGGCAAAGATGTTTCCACCCTTGCCGTGGGTTGGGTGTATTCCTCTTCCTTTTGATTTGATTTTGATGGTTGAGGGTCCGTTCCCACCTCCTTGTCACTTCTCAACATGATTTCCTTGGCAGTTTCAAATTCTCCATTCGGATTTGCAATGGTTGAACTAGGGAGTTCGCCTTGGTCTCGAAACTGTCCTACGAACTCCGCGATCTGCCCAATTTGCTTTTCCAAGTGGTCCAACCTTTGTCGTGGCTGCATAGGCGTTGAATAGAACTCCTCATATGGCTGCCAATATCCTTCTTGTTGAGCCTCATTGTCTTGATTTTGTGAGCCCTGCACCAAACAAATTAATTCATTAAGTTTTTGATTATAATCTATTGACGAACTTGAGTTTGGTTGGGCATATTGAATATGAGGTTGTGGTGGCTGCCAATATCCTTCTTGTTGAACATGTTGAGGTTCCCACCACATAGAGTTTGAATGATCACTCCAATCCGAATTGTAAGTATTGGAAAACACGTTATTCCTTGATTGAAGATCAAATATATCAATGCGTTGCATTTGGGACCTTTCCATGAGCTGTGACAAAAGAGAAGCATTATCAAGTGCCATGTTGTTCTTCTCTAGTACTTGAATTCAACAAACAAAACACAATTCAAAAACTAAAACTAAAATACATAATAGAAACGAACAATCCAAGAGGTTAGCAAATTTGCTAATCCCCGGGAACGGCGCCAAAATTTGATGCGAGATTTATACGCACACAAATTAAACCCTCTTTTCGTCAAATTGTAGTATATGTATAAGTAGGGATCGTTCTGGACCGGGGATTAGGAGGGATTGTTAATCACTTGGATTTGACTCAAAAACGTAAAATAACAATATGAAACGTTCACAAAGACTCAAAGGATTCAAAACAAGTTCAAAAGACTCAAAACTGCCTAAAAACACTAACTAGGCAGTTTCTGACCTTAAACCCAATGTTGGACGAATTTAAGATTATGGTTTGATTCAAACGTAAAAACACAATATAAAACACTATACTAGACTCAAAGAATGCAAAACTAAACTTTAAAACACTAAAACAAACCAAAAGACTCAAACATCACCCAAAACACTCAAAACAACCTTAAAATCACTTTCTGGGCAGTTTTGAGCACTTTGGTGAATTTGGACGAATTTTGGGAAATAAATTGAATCAAAACACTTTAAAACATAAACTAAACAAAGTCTAAACACTAAAGAACAAGAAAGTAAAGGGGGGTTTTAAATTGACGAGAATTGAAATAACGAAACAAGTTAATAAACTAGACAGAATGTAAAGATGAATTTGATGGAATTGAATGGATGGGAACCTAGCTAAGGGGTTCATCTCCATACATGTTATACTTGCATAATAAAATGATTTCCAATTGTATTTCAATAAATCATTAATTCTCAACACTCCAAGTTAACCGTAATGCACTAATTAACCTTCAAATCTTCCAAACGTTATTGAATTGGATGATTGCATACGACAACCCAAAACATTCCCCACAAGTCCCCTACATGATTGCATAATAGAGATACAAGCAAGAATCATTACGCTCTATGAAAATTATAAGTGTTTGATAGGAGCATATTTATGCGACTTAAATGGCTTGTTCTCGTACATTTACGTTATGTTTCTTTAGTTATTTTAGTTCTTTATGCTTCTTTTGTGTGTTTTCAGGTTCTAAGGGCAAAGTATGCAAAGGGATGCCTTTTGGAGCAAATTAGAGATTGGAATGGATATCATATGCTTGGAGCCAAAAGGATGGACGAAATTGAAGACTTGAAGTAGGAAAGTTAAATCCTAAAAAGACCTCATGTTTGAGCATCATTGAAAACTCCTACGCATTTTAGAACACAAAAACAACATTCCTAGCAACCTTAGGACATTGTCGTGTGTTTCCTTGTGTCTCCCTTCCTTGCCATGCAAGGAAGGGCTTTGTTCCCTATTTTAAATACTTAAACACTACCACTTATCATTCACCACTTATCATATCATACATTCATTTATCACTTATCATAATCATTCACTTATCACTTAACATATCATACACTTATCACTTATCACTCATAATCACCTACAACATCCACCTACTTCACCTACAACATCCACCTACTCACCTACAACATCCACCTACTTCACCTACAACATCCACCTACTTCACCTACAACATCCACCTACTCACCTACAACATCCACCTACTTCACCTACAACATCCACCTACTTCACCTACAAATGACATAGCCATATGTTCCCTCCACTACTCCTATAAATACCCTTGCATTCATTCAATTCACATCTCATTCACAACACAACACCCCTCAAACACTTCCATTATTCCCTAGCCGTGAGCTTCCCATCTTCCCCTTAGAATCCAAACCATCTTTCCATTTCCACCATTCCTCATCCATTTCCATAATTCCCCAAACCTCACCTTAGACCTTGTGCTACAACAACGAGGAAGATAAGAGGGCCTAAACGTTCATACAATTCAAGTTTGAGTTGTTGGAATGTTTAGGTGTTTCTTTGATTTCAAAGTTTAAATTCAATTCTCTTTGTTTTGTACGTATGAGGAATGGAAGAGAAGAGTACCTAAACGTTCATACAATTCAAGTTTGAGTTGTTGGAATGTTTAGGTGTTTCTTTGATTTCAAAGTTATGAGGAACTAAACCCCCTTTAGCTAGGGGGTGATTCGAAACTATGTTTATATTTGCAATATGAATTGATTAACTTTCGTTGGAATTTCATAAGTTGTGGATTCAATTTGTTTAACCGTTTGATTGATAACTTATTTATGAATGTTCATTGAGATTGCAAGCTTAATTTTCATGCATGAATATGACGCTAGAATATAAGTGAATTTCACCTAATCGTTATGAACTTATATTCACAAGTAGTGGAGGTTGCTTATAAACAATCGCGTTAAATGAATTCTTGGCATAAGTTTCATGCGTATTCCATAGTAACGAATGCCTCGTCGATGTTTATGATTTCCGTTGAACTTAATGATCTTTGTTGAATGTCTCTATCATGCGTATTCCATAGTTAGGGACTTTGATTAAGAATAATTTGGTTGTAATGCGTATCCCATTCAATCCAATGAATATAGGGAAATCTGAAGGTTAATTTAAGCGGACCTAATTAACTTGGAGCATTGAGTTTCATAATTTATCGAAAGACCAACTGAGAATCAATCTTGTATGCAAGTGTAACATGTGTGGAGAAGAACCCCTTGGCTATTCCATCATCCATATTTTATTCACATTCATATTTACATTCTGTTTTAATTGCAATTTGTTCATTTAGTTTAATTTTGTCAAAACCTAAATCCCCTTTACTTTAATGTCAAATTAGTTAGAAATCAATTTAGTTTGTGTTTTTAAGAGTTTTGAGTCTTTTGAACTTGTTAGAATCTGTTTAGTTTATGTTTTAAAGTATTTTTGAATTCTTTGAGTCTAGTTTAGTGTTTTATATTGTTTTTACGTTTTTAAGTCAGTTTCCAAGAGATTAACAATCCCTCCTAATCCCCGGTCCAGAACGATCCCTACTTATACTTATACTACAATTGTCAAAAAGAGGGTTTAATTTATGCGCGTATAATTCTCGCATCAAATTTTGGCGCCGTTGCCGGGGATTAGCAACTTTGCTAATCTCTTGGATTGTTTTATTTTCGTTTGTGTGTATATATTTTTAGTTTTATTTTAGACGCAAGACATGGCACTTGATAGTGCTTCTCTTTTGTCACAGCTTATGGAAGAGTACCAAACGCAAAGAGTTGGTACATTTGATCATAATCAATCAAGGAACGACGTGTTTTCCAATACTTACAGTTCAGATTGGAGTGATCATTCAAACTCTATGTGGTGGGAACCTCAACATGTTCAAGAAGAAGGATATTGGCAGCCATACGATGAGTTCTATTCAAGACCTATGCACCCACCACAACCTCATATTCAATATGCCCAACCAAATTTAAGTTCGTCAATAAATTATAACCAAAAGCTTGATGAATTAATTTGTTTGGTGCAGGGCTTACAAAATCAAGACAATGAGGCTCAACAAGAAGGATATTGGCAACCATATGAGGAGTTCTATTCAAGACCTATGCAGCCACCACAACTTCATATGCAATATGCTCAATTAAATTCAAGTTCGCCAATAGATTATAATCAAATTCTTAATGAAATAAATTCTTTGGCGCAGGGGTCACAAAATCAAGCCAAGGAGGCTCAACAAGAAGCATATTGGCAACCATATGAGGAGTTCAATACAACACCTATGCAGCCACCACAACCTCCCCCACAACAATTCCAATCAAGTTCATGTATGTCCATGGATAATGATAAAAATTTTCAATTACTAACCTCTTTGACGCAGGACGAACAAAATCAAGACAAGAAGTTGGGTAAATTGGAGGAGCAAATTGGGCAGATTATGGAGTTCATGAAACAAATTCAAGAGCAAAGTGAACTCTCCAACTCAACTATTGAAAACTCGAAGGAAGATTTTGAAATCCAAAATGCTATCACTTTGGGAAGTGCTATGGAGGTTGGAGCTGACCTAAAAATGTCCAAACATAGCCTAGAAGTGGATAAAGAGCTGCTAATTGAGGAGGAGGAAGAAGACATGCACACGGCAAGGGTAGAACAACCCTTGCCGCAGCCCCCTATGCCCTCTAAACCACCCACCACAAGTAAGGACGTCCCAATTCCATGTTATTCTGATGTTATTCCACCCAAAGTCCCTTTTCCTAGCAGGTTTTTGATTCCTAACCAAGAAGAGAGTAAAAAGGACATCGTGGAAGCCTTCCCAATGGTGCAAAATGCTATTCCAATTCTTGGTACAACACAGCAAGTTTTAGATGGTGTTGAATTCTTCAAAAGACTTTGTACACCAAAAAGAATGATTCAAGAGAAGGTAGTGGTTGGAGAAGATGTAGAATGCATCAAAGAGGACATATTTGAAACCACAATTCCCAAAGAAGTTGGATTTTATGACACAGGACAAGTCATAACTTTCGAATGGGTGTTTATTCTTGAGTTCATGTCGGAGCACACAGGTAAGCCACCTCCCCGAACTTCAAATTTCTTTTATACTAATATGTTGTTAATGATTCAGGCATCCACTCTAGTACTTAAACTATTAATGGATCATCTCAAGTATCACCTCCCATTCAAAGATCCATTGTATGTTGTGGGTCTTAAGTGAGGAATAAGCATACCATCGTCCGGCTGCAAGACGATAAAGAAAGCGCTACTTGGGAGGCAACCCATGCATTCAACAAAGGAAGACTTAGAAAGCACTCCAATTCCAGACTTGCATTCCTAAACTCTTCTCTTTGTTGTTATTTCGTTTCTGCCATGTTAGGTTGTTTAGTTGTTGTTTTGTTTGTTTGTTTGTTAATTGTGTGAGCCTATGATTGAAACATTGAGAACAATTCTTGATTTATTGATAGGCACTGCTAAACAAAGAAAGATGGAGCCTTCACAAAGGGCGTTTACTTGAAGCCCCACTACTGGGCAAAACTCTAGAAGCAGGAGGCATAGATGCGGAAGGCATCGGAGCAGAAGGCATCGAGGCGGAAGGCATCGGAGCGGGAGGCATCAAAGAAGAGGCCTCAATACTTGGCTAAACGCTGGATGAGCCCGGAAAAATGTGCCTCTGGAAGTAAGCCGCAAGCCTTTGACGATCAGTTTGATGGTCACTTTGCATCCGACCATTGGATTCTTGTAGCTCATCAAGCTTCCTCTTCATACCCGTCGAATAGTTGTTGGCAAGCACGTGCAAACTTCTATTCTCATACTTCAGCTGCTTGATCTCCTGCTTGAGACTTTCTACCTCTGCCATCAATGATTCCACTTGGCGGGACCGAGCAAGCAGGCGTTGGCCCATGTTGGACACAGAACTCGCACACTGAACACTAAGTGCGAGGGACTCTTGAACGGCCAACTCATCGGACCGTCCTGACAGCAGCCTACTATCTTTTGGAGTGAGGAGGTTTTTAGCTACTATTGTAGCTGTTGTGGCGTCCTGCATCACAGAGTCTTCACCTGAAAGAGGACCGTTAGAAGATAAAAAAGAAGGGCGCCATACATTACCTTGACGGGGCGCAACCGGATCGCTGCTGAGACTCAAATCTAAGCTAAGGTTCGATGAGTTTGCCATTTTTTTTCAAAAGTGTTCAAAGAGAAGGGGTAGATGGAGTTAAAATTTCACAAAGGGCCGGAGTCGAGTTTCAGGAATGGGAAATCTTCAGAGTGTGTGTGTTGGGGTGATTGATAGCTCTATAAAAAGCCAAGACGACGCGTCCACCGATTCAAAGAGCCGGATTTTCCGGCGTAATTTAGGCGACGCTCCCTCGGCTTTTCAGAAAACGCGTTCAACTTTGTCAAAAGATTTCTGACAAAGCTGAAAACACGTGGAGGCCATCATCGCATCTACACATCTTTAGCCGACAAGCGCAAAGTTCGGCGACGCTTTCTCTGCTTTTCAGAAGACGCGTGCAGCTTTGTCAAAAGGAGCCGCATCTGCACTACCACGTGTCGTTCAGAAAGCGAAGGGGCGTCGTTCAGAAATCGAAGGGGCGCCTGCTCAGAAATCGAAGAGGCGTATTCAAAGATCGAAGAGGCGCCACTATTTCAAAGAGCCGGATTTGCGGGATCAAAACGTTTGTCGACAAGGGTAAAAAGTACCACCACTTGATATTATCTCTATATATGTCGACCTTCGTCTTTTATGGCAGGGCAAACCTGAAGAAAATGCCCAACTCTCCCTCACCTCTGAGGGCGCACTCCCAGCAAAGCCTTTCAAAATACTCAATTCTTTCTTCTTCCCCAAAGATGATACCAGATGCCTGGAGTACATATGACCCAGGAGGAAACGGCGGATTGAAGCATGTGCTGATTCATTCACCACTTCTTCAAAGCAAAGGTATCTCATATCATCAAGGTCAAAAGCAAAAGTATCTCATATCATGCTCTTTCCCTGTCTTTTTCTTTGTCCTTGTTCTTACTTGCATGACAAAGTAAAAGAAGCAATCAGCCGGCACTTGGAGTCAGTCTTCCGAGTTGGAGCCAACTGCCTGGAATCTATTCCTGATTGCTTACCTAGCATTGCTCTCGAGTAGTCATCTTCAACGGTTGATACACTTCCAGAGAAGGGACCACTTCTGCAAAGGGGAGCGAGTAAGGCAAGTGAAAATGATACATTGAAGCATGTGGAGACAAACTTAGGCTGAGTTATCCTCCAACCCTTTTCAATACGAATTGGAAAGATTGAACAAAGAAACAGACCAAAGGAGTAAGCTCAGACCTTCGGGGGAGACCAAAAGAATCCTGCTGCCCAGTTCAAGAGTAGCACAAAGGAAAATCAACGATGGGAGGAACCCCTGTGGAATCAACAACATCAAGCCTCAATGAAATCAACAAGGAGAAGATGGAATTTACATTCCACAACCAGATTTGCGTCTCTAAACTCTTCTCTTTGTTATTTACATTTTGCCATGTTTAGTATGTTTAAATGTTTTTTGTGTGTTTACTTATGCTTTGTATGATTTTAAGCTTAAAACATTGAGGACAATGTTTGATTTAAGTGTGGGGGGGTAACTAATGTTGTTAATGCAAATTCGTGGGATTTTATCGCCCATAACTTCAAATGTTGTTCCTTACTGTTTTAAGGTGTTTTTAAGTTGTTTTAGAGTGTTTTAGTATGTTTTGTTTTTTTATAACTCCGAAAATACCATAAAAATTTGAAAAAATTGTTTTGAAAAGCCTAAAAAGAGTGTTTTGAGTCGTTTTTGTGTGTTTGTGTCTTAGGGTACCTTCCAACACAATAATGAGGATTTGGTTTATAATTGCATGACTGTTAAAAAGAGTTATAAACATGGATGAAAGTTTGATTTACTCTTGGTATATGCTTGGTTATGGTTATAATGTATGACTTCACATGCAATCATAAAAGAAAAATTCGTTTTTGTAACATGCTTGAAGGAAGGAACTCAAACAAACGCTACAACCCTGAGAGACTTGAGCCTATAACGTTCTTTGGAGAGTATAATCTGTGATTTCTTGTTTTCTAAAGTCGTTGCATGATCTCATTATTCCTTGCTTGGTTACTACTTAGAATGCAATTGTATCATGATAGAACTAAATGCTAGAACTTATATCCGTTTCATTCAAAGCATGATATTGATTGCATAACATACAATAAGATGAAGTTGTTAGTCAAGCCAAAGCCAAAAAGCCTATCCCTTTTCACATGTATTGTAGGATTACCCCTTTTGAGCCTTTTCAAGCTTATTTTCTTTGTTAACCCCTTGTTCTTAAAGGATAGTGAAGCATGACTTAGAATGAACTCCTTTTGATCAATATACTGCAGAAAATAAGTGTGGGGGAAGATAATAGGGCACGGCCAAAGAATGAAATAAAGAAAAAAAAATTGTTGAAAAGAAAGAAAAAAAAAAAAAAAAAAAAAAAAAAAAAAAAAAAAAAGAGTTGAAAAATAAGTGAGAATGATCTCACAAGCATTGGTTATTGAAACTAGGGTCCAAAAGAGTGAATTTGACCCTAGTTGTTGCATGAATCTTCCCTTGTGTTTAAAAGTTGATTTCTGCCATTAAAAGTGAGTTTAAGTGTCAATTTCATTACTTCGCTTTCTATTACCTTTGTTTCACTTTACCTTTCTTTGTTAAACCATTACCCTTAGCCCCGTTACAACCCTCAACTTCTATCTTGATGTTATGGAATTGATATGAGCTTATGGAATCACTGGTTATCATTCTAAGTAGTAGCATTCCATTCATGAGATCATATACATGTTAATAATTCCAGAAAATGCTTTCCTTGTTATAACATATGTGAGTGTTCGTCTACATGTTTACATCAATCTTCTCACATATACCTAGTGTAGGGTGTGTAGTCAGAAAATCTGTGAGAAAAACGAGAGTACATCTAGTAAGAAATTGAGGGAATTCTCTAAGGCATGTTACTACATTCAAAACATGGTTTTAAATGCTTAATTGTGAACTAGTATGTGGTGACTATGAGTAAGAATGTACTTAAGTGTAAAGATGGCTCAAATCTGTGAGAATAATGATTTTTAACTTGTCATGTGCATTGGAAGTCCCTGATACGATTGTTGGAAGGTGTAGGTTGTGTTTTGTTCTTTTTGTTTTGTTTTTCTGTTTTGCTCGAGGACTAGCAAAAGCTAAGTGTGGGGGTATTTGATAGGAGCATATTTATGCGACTTAAATGGCTTGTTCTCGTACATTTACGTTATGTTTCTTTAGTTATTTTAGTTCTTTATGCTTCTTTTGTGTGTTTTCAGGTTCTAAGGGCAAAGTATGCAAAGGGATGCCTTTTGGAGCCTTTTGGAGCAAATTAGAGATTGGAATGGATATCATATGCTTGGAGCCAAAAGGATGGACGAAATTGAAGACTTGAAGTAGGAAAGTTAAATCCTAAAAAGACCTCATGTTTGAGCATCATTGAAAACTCCTACGCATTTTAGAACACAAAAACAACATTCCTAGCAACCTTAGGACATTGTCGTGTGTTTCCTTGTGTCTCCCTTCCTTGCCATGCAAGGAAGGGCTTTGTTCCCTATTTTAAATACTTAAACACTACCACTTATCATTCACCACTTATCATATCATACATTCATTTATCACTTATCATAATCATTCACTTATCACTTAACATATCATACACTTATCACTTATCACTCATAATCACCTACAACATCCACCTACTTCACCTACAACATCCACCTACTCACCTACAACATCCACCTACTTCACCTACAACATCCACCTACTCACCTACAACATCCACCTACTTCACCTACAACATCCACCTACTTCACCTACAAATGACATAGCCATATGTTCCCTCCACTACTCCTATAAATACCCTTGCATTCATTCAATTCACATCTCATTCACAACACAACACCCCTCAAACACTTCCATTATTCCCTAGCCGTGAGCTTCCCATCTTCCCCTTAGAATCCAAACCATCTTTCCATTTCCACCATTCCTCATCCATTTCCATAATTCCCCAAACCTCACCTTAGACCTTGTGCTACAACAACGAGGAAGATAAGAGGGCCTAAACGTTCATACAATTCAAGTTTGAGTTGTTGGAATGTTTAGGTGTTTCTTTGATTTCAAAGTTTAAATTCAATTCTCTTTGTTTTGTACGTATGAGGAATGGAAGAGAAGAGTGCCTAAACGTTCATACAATTCAAGTTTGAGTTGTTGGAATGTTTAGGTGTTTCTTTGATTTCAAAGTTATGAGGAACTAAACCCCCTTTAGCTAGGGGGTGATTCGAAACTATGTTTATATTTGCAATATGAATTGATTAACTTTCGTTGGAATTTCATAAGTTGTGGATTCAATTTGTTTAACCGTTTGATTGATAACTTATTTATGAATGTTCATTGAGATTGCAAGCTTAATTTTCATGCATGAATATGACGCTAGAATATAAGTGAATTTCACCTAATCGTTATGAACTTATATTCACAAGTAGTGGAGGTTGCTTATAAACAATCGCGTTAAATGAATTCTTGGCATAAGTTTCATGCGTATTCCATAGTAACGAATGCCTCGTCGATGTTTATGATTTCCGTTGAACTTAATGATCTTTGTTGAATGTCTCTATCATGCGTATTCCATAGTTAGGGACTTTGATTAAGAATAATTTGGTTGTAATGCGTATCCCATTCAATCCAATGAATATAGGGAAATCTGAAGGTTAATTTAAGCGGACCTAATTAACTTGGAGCATTGAGTTTCATAATTTATCGAAAGACCAACTGAGAATCAATCTTGTATGCAAGTGTAACATGTGTGGAGAAGAACCCCTTGGCTATTCCATCATCCATATTTTATTCACATTCATATTTACATTATGTTTTAATTGCAATTTGTTCATTTAGTTTAATTTTGTCAAAACCTAAATCCCCCTTTACTTTAATGTCAAATTAGTTAGAAATCAATTTAGTTTGTGTTTTTAAGAGTTTTAAGTCTTTTGAACTTGTTAGAATCTGTTTAGTTTATGTTTTAAAGTATTTTTGAATTCTTTGAGTCTAGTTTAGTGTTTTATATTGTTTTTACGTTTTTAAGTCAGTTTCCAAGAGATTAACAATCCCTCCTAATCCCCGGTCCAGAACGATCCCTACTTATACTTATACTACAATTGTCAAAAAGAGGGTTTAATTTATGCGCGTATAATTCTCGCATCAGTGTTGACGGGGCATTCGTTACTATGATTGCATGAAACTTATGCCAAGAATTCGTTTAACGCGATTGTTTATAAGCAACCTCCACTACTTGTGAATATAAGTTCATAACGATTAGGTGAAACTCACTTATATTCTAGCGTCATATTCATGCATGAAAATTAAGCGCGCATTCTCAATAAACATACATAAATAAGTTATCAATCAAACGGTTAAACAAATTGAATCCACAACTTATGAAACGCAATTAGAAGTAATCAAATCAAAATGCAAGTATAAACATATATTTTGAATCACCCCCTAGCTAAGGGGGGTTTAGTTGAATTTAAACATTGGAATCAAAGAAACACCTAAACATTCCAACAACTCAAACTTGAATTGTATGAACGTTTAGGCCCTCTTCTCTTCCATTCCTCATTCGTACAAAACAAAGAGTATTGAAATTAAACATTGAAATCAAAGAAACACCTAAACATTCCAACAACTCAAACTTGAATTGTATGAACGTTTAGGCCCTCTTATCTTCCTCTTCGTTGTAGCACAAGGTCTAAGGATAATTTGATGGTGTGAATGGTTTGGGGAGTGGTTGGAGTGGCTGCAATGGAGGAGAAAAGTGTTTTGGTGGCTGCTGCAAGGGTGTGGAGAGGTTTTGACGAATTTCTGGAATATGGAAGAGTGAATGAGAATGAATGAGTGTGAATCCATGTTGTGTGAAGTGTGTATGGTTTTTATAGGGAGATGAATGGATGGGAGAGGGAACATGACAGCTAGGTTAAGTGAATGCATGTGCAAAACAGCTAGGATGGCTGAAATTGTAAGGGGAATGCATGTGCAATGTTGGAAATCTGATGGGAGAAAGGTGGATGCATGTGTTGAATGATTTCTTGGTGAGGGATGTGGAGTGGCTGGAATGATGAAAGAATAAAGGGTGCATGTGGGTTAATTAACTAAAGGGAGTGCATGTGCAATGTTGTTGTTGGTGCAATGATGGAGGAACAAGTGCATGTGGCTGAAATGTGGAAGGTGTGTGGCTACTTCAAGTAGGAATCCTTGTGACATCAACTCTTCAATTTCGTCCATTCCTTTTGCTCCAAGTATAAGTTATCCCTTCCAAGTCCAATTTTGCTCCAAAATGCTCCAAAATGCATCTTTTTGCTTCCTTAGCCACATGAACCTAAAAACACACGAAAATGGCTTAAACGCCAAAAACAACTATGAATTAACAATATAAATGCACGAAAACAAGCTAAGTAAGTCGCCTAAATATGCTCCTATCAGCAGTCGGAACCAGATCGGAAGACTGACTCCAAGTACCGGCTGATTGCTTCTTTCACTTTGCCATGCGAGTAAGAACAAGGACAAAGAAAAGGACAGGGAAAGAGCATGATATGAGATACTTTTGCTTTTGACCTTGATGATATGAGATACCTTTGCTTTGAAGAAGCGGTGAATGAATCAGCACATGCTTCAATCCGCCGTTTCCTCCTGGGTCATATGTACTCCAGGCATCTGGTATCATCGTTGGGGAAGAAGAAAGAATTGAGTATTTCGAAAGGCTTTGCTGGGAGTGCGCCCTCAGAGGTGAGGGAGAGTTGGGCATTTTTCTTCAGGTTTGCCTTGCCATAAAAGACGAAGGTCGACATATATAGAGATAATATCAAGTGGTGGTATTGTTCTTTTACCCTCGTCGACAAACGTTTTGATCCCGCAAATCTGGCTTTTTGAAATAGTGGCGCCTCTTCGATCTTTGAAGACGCCTCTTTGATTTCTGAGCAGGCGCCCCTTCGCTTTCTGAACGACACGTAGTAGTGCGGATGCGGCTCCTTTTGACAAAGCTGCACGCGTTTTCTCAAAAGCAGAGAAAGCGTCGCCGAACTTTGCGCCTGTCGGCTAAAGATGTGTAGTTGCGAAGATGGCCTCCACGTGTTGTCTGAAAAGAAGAAATCTTTTGACAAAGTTGAACGCGTCTTCTGAAAAGCCGAGAAAGCGTCGCCTAACTTACGCCGGAAATTCCGGCTTTTTGAATCGGTGGACGCGCGTCGCCTTGGCTTTTTATAGAGCTATCGATCACCACAACAAACACACTGAAGATTTCCCATTCTTGAACATCGTCTCCGGCCCTTTGAAATTTAACTCCATCCCTTCTCTTTGAACACTTTTGAAAAATGGCAAACCCATCGAACCTTAGCTTGGAATTGAGCCTTAGCAGTGATACGGGCGCTCCCCATCAAGGTAATGTATGGCGCCCTTCTTTTTTATCTTCTAACGGTCTTCTTACAGGTGAAGACTCCGTGATGCAGGACGCCACAACAGCTACAATAGTAGCTAGGAACCTCCTCACTCCAAAAGATAGTAGGCTGCTGTCAGGACGGTCCGATGAGTTGGCCGTTCAAGAGTCCCTCGCACTTAGTGTTCAGTGTGTGAGCTCTGTGTCCAACATGGGCCAACGCCTGCTTGCCCGCTCCCGTCAGGTAGAATCATTGATGGCGGAGGTGGAAAGTCTTAAGCAAGAGATCCAGCAGCTTAAGTACGAGAATAGAAGTTTGCATGTGCTTGCAAATAACTATTCGTCGGGCATGAAGAGGAAGCTTGATGAGCTGCAAGAATCTGAGGGTCGAATTCACAGTGACCGTCAAAGGCTTGCGTCTTATCTCCAGAGGCACCTTTTTCCTGGGTCATCCAGCGTTTGGCCAAGTATTAAGGCCTGGAATGCTCTAGCTCCGATGCCTCCCGCTCCGATGCCTTCCGCTTCTATGCCTCCCGCTCCGATGCCTTCCGCTTCTATGCCTTCTGCTTCGACGCCTCGTAGTGGGGCTTCACGTAAACATCCTCTGTGAAGGCTCCATCTTTCTCCATGTTTAGTATCTTCTTTTTTTTTTATTTTTTTTTTAACATAAATAAAATCAAACGGCATGGAATTGGTCCTTGAATGGAAGGTGATACTTGAAGTGAACCGGCATTGGTTTGATTTCTACTGTAGGTGCCTGATTCATAAAAAACAGCAAGTTAGTATAAAATGTAATGGAATTTGGAAAAAAAAAACTTACTTGTTTTGTCCGATAAGAACTCAATGACAAACACCACTCCTTTCAAAGTTTCAGGGATATTGGACTTGGCCAGATTGCAAGTGATGGTTATGACTTGTCCCATGTCATCAAATTTAACTTCTTTGGATTTTGTGGTTTCAAGAACGTCCTCTTTGATGAATTCATGACATTCCCTACTTTGCACCTTTGGAAGGGCTTCCAAGATGTCTTTTTCACTTTCTTCTTCCTTGGAATTCATGAACCTGCAAGGAATAGGGATATTTGTTGGAATGGGGTTAGAACTAATTGGAACAACCTTACTTGAATTAGATGGCGTAGGAGCAATAAGTGCTTCTAACAAAGGTGCTTCAAATCCTCCCTTCGGATTTACAATGGTTGAACTAGGGAGTTTGCCTTGGTCGCAAAATTGTCCTACGAACTCCGCTATCTGCCCAATTTGCTTTTCCAAGTGGTCCAACCTTTTGTCTTCTTGTCGAGCCTCATTGTCTTGATTTTGTGAGCCTTGCACCAAACAAATTAATTCGTTAAGCTTTTGATTATAATCTATTGACGAACTTAAATTTGGTTGGGCATATTGAATATGAGGTTGTGGTGGGTGTATAGGTCTTGAATAGAACTCCTCATATGGCTGCCAATATCCTTCTTCTTGAACATGTTGAGGTTCCCACCACATAGAGTTTGAATGATCACTCCAATCTGAACTGTAAGTATTGGAAAACACGTTATTCCTTGATTGAAGATCAAATATATCAACACTTTGCATTTGAGACCTTTCCATGAGCTGTGACAAAAGAGAAGCATTATCAAGTGCCATGTTGTTCTTCTCTAGTATTTGAATTCAACAAACAAAACAAAAATCAAAAACTAAAACTGAAATACATAACAGAAACAAACAATCCAAGAGATTAGCAAATTTGCTAATCCCCGGCAACGGCGCCAAAATTTGATGCGAGATTTTATACGCACACAAATTAAACCCTCTTTTTGACAATTGTAGTATAAGTATAAGTAGGGATCGTTCTTAACCGGGGATTAGGAGGGATTGCAAATCACTTGGAAACTGACTCAAAAACGTAAAAACACAATATAAAACACTATACTAGACTCAAAGAATGCAAAACTAAACTTTAAAACACTAAAACAAATCAAAAGACTCAAACATTACCCAAAACACTCAAAACTGCCTTAAAATCACTTTCTGGGCAGTTTTGAGCACTTTGGTGAATTTGGACGAATTTGTGTAATAAATTGAATCAAAACTAAGATACTTTCTAACTAAATTGGACAATAAAGTAAAGGGGGATTGAGTTTTGGACGAAATTAAAATAAATGAACAAATTCTAATTAAAACAGAATGTAAATATGAAAATGATAAAATGGAATGAATGGATGATAGAATAGCTAAGGGGTTCATCTCCACACATGTTACACTTGCATAATAAAATGATTTCCAATTGCATTTCAATAAACCATGAATTCTCAACGCTCCAAGTTAATTAGGTCTGCTTAAATTAACTTTTAAATCTTCCTAACGTTATTGAATTGGATGATTGCATACGACAACCCAAAACATTCCCCACAAGTCCCCTACATGATTGCATAATAGAGATACAAGCAAGAATCATTACGCTCTATGAAAATTATAAGTGTTGACGAGGCATTCGTTACTATGGAATACGCATGAAACTTATGCCAAGAATTCGTTTAACGCGATTGTTTATAAGCAACCTCCACTACTTGTGAATATAAGTTCGTAACTATTAGGTGAAACTCACTTATATTCTAGCGTCATATTCATGCATGAAAATTAAGTGTGCACTCTCAATAAACATACATAAATAAGTTATCAATCAAACAGTTAAACGAATTGAATCCACAACTTATGAAACGCAATTAGAAGTAATCAAATCAAAATGCAAGCATAAACATATATTTCGAATTCCCCCCTAGCCAAGGGGGGTTTAGTTGAATTTAAACATTGGAATCAAAGAAACACCTAAACATTCCAACAACTCAAACTTGAATTGTATGAACGTTTAAGCACTCTTTTCTTCCATTCCTCAAACATACAAAACAAAGAGTATTGAAATTAAACATTGAAATCAAAGAAACACCTAAACATTCCAACAACTCAAACTTGAATTGTATGAACGTTTAGGCCCTCTTATCTTCCTCTTCGTTGTAGCACAAGGTCTAAGGATAGTTTGATGGTGTGAATGGTTTGGGGAGTGGTTGGAGTGGCTGCAATGGAGGAGAAAAGTGTTTTGGTGGCTGCTGCAAGGGTGTTCTGTTTTGACGAATTTCTGGAATATGGAAGAGTGAATGGAAGAATGTATGAGAATTTCTAAATATGGGAATGAGTTTTGTGGCTGCAATGGGTGCTTATTTATAGGTGGAGAAAGGGGTGAATGTGCATGTGGCTGATTTGTGGTGCAATGATGAAAGGAAATGTGCATGTGGCTGATTTGTGGTGCAATGATGAAAGGAAAACTGCATGTGGCTGATTTGTGGTGAGTGGGAATGCAATCTGAAATGGGAGAGCATGTGGATTAAAGGGGGAATGCATGTGGCTGCAATGGATGAATGATTATGAATGCATGTGCAATGTTTTGGGAGAAAATGGGAGTGCATGTCAATGATGGTGTTTGGTGCTGAAAATGAATGTGTTTGCATGTGAATTAAAGCTAGGGTGAATGATGATGAATGCATGTGGATTAAAGAGTGAATGGTGGCTGCAAAGTGAATGAATAATGAAATGGGAAAGCATGTGCAAGGTTTTGGTGTGAATGATTGAATGTGCATGTGGCTGCAATGGATTAGGAATCCTTCAATTTCGTCCATCCTCTTGGCTCCAAGCATATGATATCCATTCCAATCTCTAATTTGCTCCAAAAGGCTCCAAAAGGCATCCTTTTGCATACTTTGCCCTTAGAACCTGAAAACACACAAAAGAACAAGCCATTTAAGTCGCATGAATATGCTCCTATCAATCGTTCTGGACCGGGGATTAGGAGGGATTGTTAATCACTTGGATTTGACTCAAAAACGTAAAAACACAATATAAAACACTATACTAGACTCAAAGAATGCAAAACTAAACTTTAAAACACCAAAACACTCAAAACTGCCTTAAAAACACAATCTGGGCAGTTTTGAGCACTTTGACTACTTTGGACGAATTTGGGAAATAAATTGATTCAAAACACTTAGAAACACAAACTAATACACTTTCTAACTAAATTGGACATTAAAGTAAAGGGGGATTTAGGATTTGACGAAAATTGAAATAACGAAACAAGTTAATAAACTAGACAGAATGTAAAACGAATTTGATGAAATGGAATGAATGGATGATAGAATAGCTAAGGGGTTCATCTCCATACATGTTACACTTGCATAATAAAACGATTTCCAATTGCATTTCAATAAACCATGAATTCTCAACGCTCCAAGATAATTAGGTCCGCTTAAATTAACTTTCAAATCTTCCTAACGTTATTGGATTGGATGATTGCATACGACAACCCAAAACATTCCCCACAAGTCCTCTACATGATTGCATAATAGAGATACAAGCAAGAATCATTACGCTCTATGAAAATTATAAGTGTTGACGAGACATTCGTTACTATGGAATACGCATGAAACTTATGCCAAGAATTCGTTTAACGCGATTGTTTATAAGCAATCTCCACTACTTGCGAATATAAGTTCGTAACTATTAGGTGAAACTCACTTATATTCTAGCGTCATATTCATGCATGAAAATTAAGCGCGCATTCTCAATAAACATACATAAATAAGTTATCAATCAAACGGTTAAACAAATTGAATCCACAACTTATGAAACGCAATTAGAAGTAATCAAATCAAAATGCAAGCATAAACATATATTTCGAATCCCCCCTAGCCAAGGGGGGGTTTAGTTCCTCATAACTTTGAAATCAAAGAAACACCTAAACATTCCAACAACTCAAACTTGAATTGTATGAACGTTTAGGCACTCTTCTCTTCCATTCCTCATACGTACAAAACAAAGAGAATTGAATTTAAACATTGAAATCAAAGAAACACCTATACATTCCAACAACTCAAACTTGAATTGTATGAACGTTTAGGCACTCTTCTCTTCCTCGTTGTTGTATCACAAGGTCTAAGGTGAGTTTTGTTGGTGTGAATGGTTTGGGGAGTGGTTGGAGTGGCTGCAATGGAGGAGAAAAGTGTTTTGGTGGCTGCTGCAAGGGTGTGGAGAGGTTTTGACGAATTTCTGGAATATGGAAGAGTGAATGAGAATTTCTGAATATCAGAATGAGTTTTGTGGCTGCAATGGGTGCTTATTTATAGGTGGAGAAAGGGGTGAATGTGCATGTGGCTGATTAGTGGTGCAATGATGAAAGGAAATGTGCATGTGGCTGATTTGTGGTGCAATGATGAAAGGAAAAGTGCATGTGGCTGATTTGTGATGCAATGATGAAAGGCAAAATGCATGTGGCTGATTTGTGGTGAGTGGGAATGCAATCTGAAATGGGAGAGCATGTGGATTAAAGGGGGAATGCATGTGGCTGCAATGGATGAATGATTATGAATGCATGTGCAATGTTTTGGGAGAAAATGGGAGTGCATGTCAATGATGGTGTTTGGTGCTGAAAATGAATGTGTTTGCATGTGAATTAAAGCTAGGGTGAATGATGATGAATGCATGTGGATTAAAGAGTGAATGGTGGCTGCAAAGTGAATGAATAATGAAATGGGAAAGCATGTGCAAGGTTTTGGTGTGAATGATTGAATGTGCATGTGGCTGCAATGGATTAGGAATCCTTCAATTTCGTCCATCCTCTTGGCTCCAAGCATACGATATCCATTCCAATCTCTAATTTGCTCCAAAAGGCTCCAAAAGGCATCCTTTTGCATACTTTGCCCTTAGAACCTGAAAACACACAAAAGAAGCATAAAGGACTAAAATAACTAAAGAAACATAACGTAAATGCACGAGAACAAGCCATTTAAGTCGCATGAATATACTCCTATCACTCACTAAATTGGACACTAAAGTAAAGGGGGATTGAGGTTTATACGAAATTAAAACTAATTGAACAAATTGCAATTAAAACAGAATGTAAATATGAAATTGATGAAATGGAATGAATGGATGATAGAATAGCTAAGGGGTTCATCTCCATACATGTTACACTTGCATAATAAAACGATTTCCAATTGCATTTCAATAAACCATGAATTCTCAACGCTCCAAGTTAATTAGGTCCGCTTAAATTAACTTTCAAATCTTCCTAACGTTATTGGATTGGATGATTGCATACGACAACCCAAAACATTTCGCACAAGTCCTCTACATGATTGCATAATGATGCGTGATTTATACGCACACAAATTAAACCCTCTTTTTGTCAAATTGTAGTATATGTATAAGTAGAGATCGTTCTGGACCGGGGATTAGGAGGGATTGCAAATCACTTGGAAACTGACTCAAAAACGTAAAATAAAGTTTAAAACACTAAACTAAACTCAAGGAATGCGAAGCTAAACGCTTAAAACACTAAAACAAACCAAAAGACTCAAACATCACCCAAAACACTCAAAACTGCCTTAAAAACACTTTCTGGGCAGTTTTGAGCACTTTGGTGAATTTGGACGAAATTGGGAAACAAATTTAATCAAAACTCTTAAAAACACAAACTAAGATACTTTCTAACTAAATTGGACAATAAAGTAAAGGGGGATTTAGATTTTTAAGAAATTAAACTAAATGTACAGATTGTAAATTAAAGCAAAATGTAAATGTGAATGTGTGATAGAATTGAATGGAATGAAGGCTAGCTAAGGGATTCATCTCCATACATGTTATACTTGCATAATAAAACGATTTCCAATTGCATTTCAATAAATGATAGGAGCATATTCATGCGACTTAAATGGCTTGTTCTCGTACATTTACGTTATGTTTCTTTAGTTAGTTTAGTCCTTTATGCTTCTTTTGTGTGTTTTCAGGATAATAAGACGTGTTTGACGAAAGGATGCATTGTGGAGTGTTTTGGAGCACTATTGGGCTAAGGATGGATATCTTATGCTTGGAGCCCAAGTGTTGGATGAAATTGAAGGCCTTGTATGCACTTGAGGACACAAAACAATGGCCCTAACCCAATTACATTCACCTTGCCTTGGGCTTAACACAAACACCATTCCTTGCCATGCAAGGGGGAGCAATTTGGGTCCATTTCATGTACTTAAACCCTAGCCCAATCCACAATCACTTCAAAGCCATGCAAAACCTTTCAACACCCTTTAATCATTTCCCTTTAAGTTATGATTTTATTTCCTAACCCTACATGCATTATTTATTAGCATCTTCACATGCATTCACACACACTTCACACAAACAAACAACTCAAAACCGTGAGCTCCCATTCCCTTTTGCCATTTTCAGATTTCCACCCACTAACCTAGTCATCAACACATGCATTCCCTTCACATTCACCCACATGCACTCCCACTCTTTAATCATATGCACTCCCATCATAATTCCACCACCAATTCAGCCACAAAACATTATCATTGCACCACATTCAACCACTCCACATCCCTCACCAAGAAATCATTCAACACATGCATCCATAATCATTTCTCCAACCTTTGCCGTGACCTTCATTCCCATTTCCAACATCTTCACATGCATTTCCAGCTTTCACATGTCTTCACATTCATTTCCAAACAAGCATTCCTTCTTTAATTCACATGCATTCACATTCATTCACCATTAGCTTTATTTATCATGCAAACACATTTATTTCCAGCACCAAACACCATCCTTGCCGTGAGTTCCCTACCTTTTCAGCATTCCATTTCATCATTTCACCAACAATTCAGCCACATTCCACATGCATAACCAACCTAGTGTCACTCCCATTCATTCCCTTTAATCATTCAGCCACCATCATACATTTATTCTCTTCCCAAACACATACACACACTTCCATATTCAGAAAATCATCTCTCATACACATTCATTCACGCCAGAAATTCATTCCCTCTCTCTAACACTGCCATACTTCACCATTCTTTATATTTTCTGCCCAAAAACACTCCTTGCCTTCCCCTACATCCATCCCTACCCTAAACACATCATTCTACATCATCCATAACCCCCAAAACTCACCAAAACCCCTTGTGTTGCAGCAACTAGAGGAGAAGAGGCCTAAACGTTCATACAATTCAAGATTGAGTTGTTGGGATTTTTAGGTGTTCTTCGTTCTTGTTTTCAATGTTTACTTTGTTATTACTCTCTAAGTTTGTTGTAATCATGAGTGGCTAAACCCCTAATTAGTTAGGGGAAAGTTTGAAGCCATGGACATATGTTGGTTATGATTTGATTTACTCCAGTTATGAATTCATGAACTTTAGATGTGGTTTACTTTTCTGTTTTGATTAAGAACTTGTTTATGTATGTGGGTTGAGGGTCGACACTTAATTTGCATGCCTAAACTTGATGCTAGGATATAAGGGAATTTCACCTAATCGTTATGAACTTATATTCATGAGTAGTAAAAATCGCTAGTCACGATTGTGTTTAGTAACCCTAGGCTGGATTAACATGCGTATTCCATAGTTATGAATGCCTAGTCAATGTTTATGATTTCCGTTGAACTTAATGATCCTTGTTGAATGTCTCTATCATGCGTATTCCATAGTTAGGGACTTTGATTAGGAATAATTTGGTTGTAATGCGTATTCCATTCAATCCAATGAATCTAGGGAAATCTGAAAGTTAATTTAAGCGGACCTAATTAACTTGGAGCATTGTCATTCATCGTTTGTTGAAGTCATAATTGGGAATCAAATTATATGCATATGTTCATGTGTGGATAAGGAACCCTCTAACTAGTTTCTCATCATTCTATTTCATCAATTTCGTTTTTACAATCTGCCCTTAATTAGAATCTGTGCATTTAATTTAATTTCGTCAAAACCTTAATCCCCCTTTACTTTAGTATCCAACTTAGTTAGAAAGTGTCTTAGTTTGTGTTTATAAGTGTTTTGATTCAATTTGTTACACAAATTCGTCCAAATTCACCAAAGTGTTCAAAACTGCCCAGAAAGTGTTTTTAAGGCAGTTTTGAGTGTTTTGGGTGATGTTTGAGTCTTTTAGTTTGTTTGAGTATTTTAAATTTTAGGTTTGCATTCATTAAGTCTAGTTTAGTGTTCCAAATATTGTTTTTACGTTTTTGAGTCAATTTCACATTGGTTAGCATCCCTAGTTAATCCCCGGTCTAGAACGATCCCTATTTGCTCATATACTACAATTGTCATCCATAGGGTTTAATTTGTGTGTCAAGTTAATTTTCATATCAAATTTTGGCGCCGTTGCCGGGGATTAGCAAAATTGCTAATCCCTTGTGTTTTTGCCGTATGTTTTTAGTGTAATTTACCTAGTTTTCTTATTTTGTTTTGTTTTCTTGTTTTTTTTTTGGTAACTAAGTATGTTGATGCAAATTCGTTGAATTTTATCACCCATAACTTCAAGTGTTGTTCCTTGCTGTTTTAAATGTTTTTAAGGTGTTTTTAAACTGTTTTAGCGTGTTTTGTTTTATAACTCCGAAAATCACATAAAAATTTGAAAAATTGTTTTGAAAAACCCAAAAAAAAGAGTTGTTTTTGTGTGTTTGTGTCTTAGGGAACCTTCCAACGTTATGATGAGGATTTGGTTTGTAATTGCATGACTGTTAAAAAGAGTTATAAACATGGAGAAAAGTTTGATTTACTCTTGGTATATGCTTAGTTATGGTTATAATGTATGACTTCACATGCAATCATAAAAGAAAAATTCGTTTTTGTAACATGCTTAAAGGAAGGAACTCATACAAACGCTACAACCTTGTGAGACTCGAGCTATTACCTTCTTTGGAGAGTTATAATCTGTGATTCTGTGTTTTCTAAAGTTGTTGCATGATCTCATTATTCCTTGCTTGGTTGCTACTTAGAATGCAATTGTATCATGATGAACTAAATGCTAGAACTTATATCCGTTTCATTCAAAGCATGACATTGAATTGCATAACATATATCAAGATGAAGTTGTGTAGTTGCCACCATAGCCAAATAGCCTTACTTCCCATATTTCGTATATATTAGTTTTAACCCCGTTGAGCCTCGTTTAGCCTATTTTCTTTGCTAACCACATCACCCCTTACCTAGCCTAGTGTAGGACAGTCCACACCCTTGTTCTTAAATGATAGTGAGCATGACTTAAATGAATTCCTTTTGAGTACATTATGAAAGAAAATGAGTGTGGGGGAGAATGTTTTGTTCTTAAGCGTTTATGTATGTTTTGAGAGTCAAAAGAAAAGAAAAAAAATTGTGAAAAACATATGAAAAGAAAAACAGAAAAGAAAAGAAAGAAAGAAAGAAAAAAAACAGAGCTTGTTCTCCCTTTTTGTTCAAAAGTTGAGTTTTCATTCAAAAGTGAATTCTAAGTTAATTCAAATTCTTTGCTCGCTATTTCTTTAAGAATCTTTGTTTTCCATATCCCTTCTTTGTTAGCCAAACACTTTTTAGCCCCGTTACACCCCTTTGACTTCTATCTTGATCGTTATGTGTTTAATAATGTGGAGTTTGGAATTGATATGAGCATATGGTGTCACTGGTTCTTGCATCTAAGTAGTAGCATTCCATTCATGAGATCATACCTAAACATGCTTATTAACTCCAGAAATTGCTCTCTTTATGATACATATATGTGAGTGTTCGTTTACATGTTTACATCAATCTTCTCACATGTAACTAGATTAGGGTGTGTAGTCAGAAAATCTGAGTGAAAATTGAGTACATATCTTGTAAGGAATTGAGCAAATTCTCTAAAGGCATGTTACTACATTCAAAATATAGTTTTAAATGCTTAATTGTGAATTAGTATGTGGTGACTATGATTAAGTATGTACTTAAGTGTAAAGATAACCAAAATCTGTGGGAATAATGATTTTTAACATGTCATGTGCATTGGAAATCCCTGAGGCAACGTTGGAAGGTTTAAGATTGTGTTTGGTTTGTTTCGTTTCGTTTTATATTGTTTTTCTGTTTTGCTCGAGGACTAGCAAAAGCTAAGTGTGGGGGTATTTGATAGGAGCATATTCATGCGACTTAAATGGCTTGTTCTCGTACATTTACGTTATGTTTCTTTAGTTAGTTTAGTCCTTTATGCTTCTTTTGTGTGTTTTCAGGATAATAAGACGTGTTTGACGAAAGGATGCATTGTGGAGTGTTTTGGAGCACTATTGGGCTAAGGATGGATATCTTATGCTTGGAGCCCAAGTGTTGGATGAAATTGAAGGCCTTGTATGCACTTGAGGACACAAAACAATGGCCCTAACCCAATTACATTCACCTTGCCTTGGGCTTAACACAAACACCATTCCTTGCCATGCAAGGGGGAGCACTTTGGGTCCATTTCATGTACTTAACCCAAACAAAACAAAACAAAACAACAAAAGAACACGAAACTAGACAAAACAAAACAACAAAAGAACACGAAACTAGACAAAACGAACAAAACACAACCTACACCTTCCAACAATCGTCTCACGGATTTCCAATGCACATGACAAGTTAAAAATCATTAGTCCCATAGATTTTTGTCATCTTCACACTTAAGTACATTCTTACTCATAGTCACCACATATTAATTCACAATTAAGCATTTAAAACTATATTTTGAATGTAGTAACATGCCTTAGAGAATTTGCTCAATTCCTTACAAGATATGTACTCAATTTTCACTCAGATTTTCTGACTACACACCCTAAACTAGTTATATGTGAGAAGATTGATGTAAACATAAAAACGAACACTCACATATATGTATTTCAAAGGAAGCAATTTCTGGAGTTAATAAGCATGTTTAGATATGATCTCATGAATGGAATGCTACTACTTAGATGCGAGAACCAGTGACACCATAAGCTCATATCAATTCGAAACTCCACATTTTGAAACACATAACACTCAAGATAGAAGTCAAAGGGTTGTAACGGGGCTAGGGTATTGGCTAACAATGAAAGGTGAAGGATAAACAAACATTCTTAAAGCAATAGTGAGCAAAGTATTGAATTAGGCACTTAGAATTCCCTTAAGAACGCAGAAGTCAACTTTGAACACCCAAGGGAAAGTCACACAAAACTTAGGGCCATATTCAACTTTTTGGACCCTTTCTTCAACCATCAACGCTCGTGAGTTCATTCTTACTTATTTTCACTCCTTTTTTTTTTTCTTTTCTTCTTCTTTTTCTCATACATATAAACGTAAGAACAAACTTTTACTCCCCAACACTCATTTTCTTGCATAATGTAACTCAAAGGGAATTCATTTAAGTCATGCTCACTATACTTTAAGAACAAGGGTATAGGAAAGTCCTACTCTAGGCTAGGTAAGGGGTGATGTGGGTTAACAAAGAATAAAGGCTAAACGAGGCTCAACGGGGTTAAAACTTACAATAAATACGAAATATGGGAAGTAAGGCTATTTGGTTATGGTGGCAACTACACAACTTCATCTTGATATATGTTATGCAATTCAATGTCATGCTTTGAATGAAACGGATATAAGTTCTAGCATTTAGTTCTATCATGATACAATTGCATTCTAAGTAGCAACCAAGCAAGGAATAATGAGATCATGCAACAACTTTAGAAAACAAAGAATCACAGAAAATAACTCTCCAAAGAAAGTAATGGCTCGAGTCTCACAGGGATGTAGCGTTTGTTTGAGTTCCTTCCTTCAAGCATGTTACAAAACGAATTTTTCTTTTATGATTGCATGTGAAGTCATACATTATAACCATATCCAAGCATATACCAAGAGTAAATCAAACTTTTCTCTATGTTAATAACTCTTTTTAACCGTCATGCAATTACAAATCAAATCCTTATCATTGTGTTGGAAGGTATACTAAGACACAAACACACAAAAACGACTCAAAACACTCTTTTTAGGCTTTTTAAAACACGTTTTTCAAATTTTTATGTGATTTTCGGAGTTATAAAAACAAAACAAACTAAAACACTCTAAAACAACTTAAAAACATCTTAAAACAGCAAGGAACAACCTTTGAAGTTATGGGTGATAAAATCCCATGAATTTGCATCAAATATACTTAGTTACCCCCCCACACTTCAATCAAACATTGTCCTCAATGTTTTAAGCATAGATTCACACAAAACATAAGTAAACACACAAAAAGCAATTTAAACATACTAAACATGGCAGAATGTAATTAACAAAGAGAAGAGTTTAGGGACGCAAATCTGGTTATGGAGTGTAAATTCCCTCTTCTCCTTGGTAATTGCATTGAGGCTTTGATCATAGTGACTCCACAGGCTTACTCTTGAACTGGTTTCCGCCCATCATTGATTTTCCTTTGTGCTACTGTTGAACTGGGCAGCAGGATTCTTTTGGTCTTCCCCGAAGGTCTGAGCTTACCCCTTTGGTCTGTTTCTTTGTTCAATCTTTCCAATTCGTATTGAAAAGGGTTGGAGGATAACTCAGCCTATGTTTGTCTCCACATGCTTCAATGTATCATTTTCACTTGCCTTACTCGCTCCCCTTTGCAGAAGTGGTCCCTTCTCCGGAAGTGTATCAACCGTTGAAGATGACTACTCGAGAGCAACGCTAGGTAAGCAATCAGGAATAGATTCCAGGCAGTTGGCTCCGGATCGGAAGATTGACTCCAAGTGCCGGCTGATTGCTTCTTTTACTTTGCCATGCGAGTAAGAACAAGGACAAAGAAAAAGACAGGGAAAGAGCATGATATGAGATACTTTTGCTTTTGACCTTTATGATATGAGATACCTTTGCTTTTGAAGAAGCGGTGAATGAATCAGCACATGTATTTGTTGTGCTGTTTCCTGATAGGAGCATATTTAGGCGACTTACTTAGCTTGTTTTCGTGCATCTATGTTGTTAATTCATAATTGTTTTAGTAGTTTAAGCCATTTCCGTGTGGTTTTAGGTTCATATGGCTAAGGAAGCAAAAAGATGCATTTTGGAGCATTTTGGAGCAAAATTGGGCTTGGAATGGATAGCATATGCTTGGAGCCAAAGTGTTGGACGAATTTGAAAGCCTTGTATGCACTTTGAACATAAAACAAAGGGCCTAGCCCAATCAAACAATCCTTTGAGCCATGCAAAACCTCTAGCCCAATCAACAACCCTTAGCCACATGCATTCACATGCATCACAACCCCAAAACCATCAAGAAACACCATTCACACACACATGCACTTACTCTTTCATCATTGCACCACCATTCACACACACATGCACTTAATCCTTCATCATTACACCACATTCTCCATCTTTATTCCACATGCATTCATCATAATTCACCCTAGCTACCACCATTCACACACACATGCACTTACTCTTTCATCATTGTACCACCAATTCAACACATGCATTTCCACCTTCCTACTTCATCATTTCATCCACATGTACTCTCAATCATAACAACCACATTCACTCTTAAACAATCACCCCCATATTATCCCATTCCCCCTATAAAAACCCATGCATTCATACACAAAAATCACATCTCATTTTCATACACAACACATCACAAACACATCCAATCTTCCCTCATTGCCGTGAGCTACCATTCCCTTATAATCCAAACACCACTCCTCATCCATTTCCATAATTCCCCAATCCATTCAACACACCAACAACATCCCTTAGACCTTGTGCTACGACGAAGAGGAAGATAAGAGGGCCTAAACGTTCATACAATTCAAGTTTGAGTTGTTGGAATGTTTAGGTGTTTCTTTGATTCTCTTTGTTTTGTACCATGAGGAACTTCCTCTCGGCTTCATTCCATTAGATACACTCTCCCATTTCTTAAAGGATTTCGATATCAGTTTTGCTTCAAGGGTTCTTTCTTCTTAATCCTATGTTCACTCATGTTATATATTTTTATGTCAAACCTTTTGTAAACATGAAGTGTAACTAATCTCTCTCTAGGGATTCGATGTAGCCTTGCAAGATTGTCATGTAGTTAATTCAGAATTCTCATTTAATCTATCTATTTCTTGTTTCATTCTCCGATTTAATTGTGACTTAGTGTGTTGATTTTAATGCTTGATCATCATTTGAATTAACCACAGGTTGTTTAGCCAAGATTAAAGCACACATCATGCATAATCTTGGTAGATATGTGAATGAATGAAGGGAATGTTTTGCAAACATCCTGCCGAGTGTTCCCTTTGGTTTTGTGAAAGTTTCTTGTGCACTACATAGTCTTGATTAGGAACCAAAGTTGCACATCACAATTAGGCTCATGATTAGAGACATTTGATCAAATCCACACATCATATGGCTGATCATATCTAAGTGAAACAAACCCAAGAAATAAGTAGAGGGATGAGTATAATCTGACTTAACAAGCATGGACTTGGCTTAGCAATGGTGAAATCGAATCTCTAGCTTCATCTCCATTTGTGCTATCTCTTTTTATTAGCTGTTGATTCATTCATTTTGTGTTTACTTCATTTCCTTATGCTTTAATTTACAATCTGTCATTTAGTTTAATCAAAACCTAAATCCCCCTTTACCTTATTGTTCAATTTAGTTAGAAATCAATTTAGTTTATGCTTTAAAGCATTTTGAGTCTTTGGTTTGTCTTAGTGTTTTAAAGTTTAGTTTTGCATTCTTTGAGTCTAGTATAGTGTTTTAGATTGTGTTTTTAGCGTTTTTGAGTCAAATCCAAGTGATTAACAATCCCTCCTAATCCCCGGTCCAGAACGATCCCTACTTACATACTTACTACAATTGTCAAAAAGAGGGTTTAATTTGTGTGCGTATAATTCTCGCATCATTTCCTCCTGGGTCATATGTACTCCAGGCATCTGGTATCATCTTTGGGGAAGAAGAAAGAATTGAGTCTTTCGAAAGGTTTTGCTGGGAGTGCGCCCTCAGAGGTGAGGGAGAGTTGGGCATTTTTCTTCAGGTTTGCCTTGCCATAAAAGACGAAGGTCGACATATATAGAGATAATATCAAGTGGTGGTATTGTTCTTTTACCCTTGTCGACAAACGTTTTGATCCCGCAAATCCGGCTTTTTGAAATAGTGGCGCCTCTTCGATTTCTGAATGACGCCTCTTCGATTTCTGAGCAGGCGCCCCTTTGCTTTTTGAACGACACGTAGTAGTGCGGATGCGGCTCCTTTTAACAAAGCTGCACGCGTTTTCTGAAAAGCAGCGAAAGTGTCGCCGAACTTTGCGCTTGTCGGCTAAAGATGTGTAGTTGCGGTGATGGCCTCCACGTGTTGTCTGAAAAGAAGAAATCTTTTGACAAAGTTGAACGCGTCTTCTGAAAAGCCGAGAAAGCGTTGCCTAAATTACGCCGGAAATTCCGGCTTTTTGAATCGGTGGACGCGTCGCTTTGGCTTTTTTATTGAGCTATCGATCACCACAACAAACACACTCTGAAGATTTCCCATTCTTGAAAATCGACTCCGGCCCTTTGAAATTTAACTCCATCCCTTCTCTTTGAACACTTTTGAAAAATGGCAAACTCATCGAACCTTAGCTTGGAATTGAGCCTTAGCAGTGATACGGGCGCGCCGCGTCAAGGTAACGTATGGCGCCCTTCTTTTTTATCTTCTAACGGTCTTCTTACAGGTGAAGACTCCGTGATGCAGGACGCCACAACAGCTACAATAGTAGCTAAGAACCTCCTCACTCCAAAAGATAGTAGGCTGCTGTCAGGACGGTCCGATGAGTTGGCCGTTCAAGAGTCCCTCGCACTTAGTGTTCAGTGTGCGAGTTCTGTGTCCAACATGGGCCAACGCCTGCTTGCTCGGTCCCGTCAGGTGGAATCATTGATGGCAGAGGTGGAAAGACTTAAGCAAGAGATCCAGCAGCTTAAGTACGAGAATAGAAGTTTGCATGTGCTTGCAAATAACTATTCGTCGGGGATGAAGAGGAAGCTTGATGAGCTGCACGAATCTGAGGGTCGAATCCAAAGTGACCGTCAAAGGCTTGCGGCTTATCTCCAGAGGCACCTTTTTCCTGGGTCATCCAGCGCTTGGCCAAGTATTGAGGCCTGGAATGCTCTAGCTCCGATGCCTCCCGCTCCGATGGCTTCCGCTCCGATGCCTCCCGCTTCTATGCCTTCTGCTTCTATGCCTTCCGCTTCTGCGCCTCGTAGTGGGGCTTCACGTAAACAACCTTTGTGAAGCTCCACCTTTCTCCATGTTTAGTATCTTTTTTTTTATATATATATATATATATATATTTTTTTTTTTAAACATGCTTTGTTTATTCAGTGCATTGGGTTGCCTCCCAAGTAGCGCTTTCTTTTAGGTCTTGCACCCGGACGAAGAACCCAATCATTCCAGGATATGTTCACGAATCGGATGAGAACTCCGAGGCATGAACTAGTACCTAAAACAAGAAACAAAACAAAATTAAGAATCTGGAAAAATAAAAACAAACGAAAATAAAACAGTCCAAGGGATTAGCAAATTTTCTAATCCCCGGCAATGGCGCCAAAATTTGGTGCGAGAATTTATACGCACACAAATTAAACCCTCTTTTCGTCAAATTGTAGTAAGTATGCAAGTAGGGATCGTTCTGGACCGGGGATTAGGAGGGATTGTTAACCACTTGGATTTGACTCAAAAACGTAAAATAACAATATGAAACACTATACTAGACTCAAAGAATTCAAAACTAAACTTTAAAACACTAAGACAAACCAAAAGACTCAAAACAACACAAACACACCCAAATCTGCCTAAAAACCACTTTCTGGGCAGATTTGAGCACAAACACAAATTTGGACGAAATTAAGTAATAACTTGACTCAAGAACGTAAAAACACAATATAAAACACTAAACTAACTTAAAGAATGTAAAACTAAACACTTAAAACATTAAAACAAACCAAAAGACTCAAACATCACCCAAAACACTCAAAACTGCCTTAAAATCACTTTCTGGGCAGTTTTGAGCACTTTGGTGAATCTGGACGAAATTGGGAAATAAAATGAATCAAAACACTTAAAAGCACAAACTAAATTGATTTCTAACTAAATTGGACATTAAAGTAAAGGGGGATTGAGGTTTATACGAAATTAAATTAAATTGCACAGATTGTAAATTAAAGCAAAATGTAAATGTGAATGTGTGATAGAATTGAATGGAATTGAAATGAATGAATGCTAGCTAAGGGGTTCATCTTCACATATGTTACACTTGCATAATAAAATGATTTCCAATTGCATTTCAATAAACCATGAAACTCGACACCCCAGGTTAACCGTGATGCACTAATTAACCTTCAAATCTTCCTAACGTTATTGAATTGGATGGGTTAGCGCATACAACAATTCAAAACATTCCCCACAAGTCCTCAACATGAATGCATAGAAGAGGTACAAGCAAGAATCATTACGCTCTATGAAAATTATAAGTGTTGACGAGGCATTCGTTACTATGGAATACGCATGAAACTTATGCCAAGAATTTGTTTAACGCGATTGTTTATAAGCAACCTCCACTACTTGTGAATATAAGTTCGTAACTATTAGGTGAAACTCACTTATATTCTAGCGTCATATACATGCATGAAAATTAAGTGTGCACTCTCAATGAACATACATAAATAAGTTATCAATCAAACAGTTAAACGAATTGAATCCACAACTTATGAAACGCAATTAGAAGTATTCAAATCAAAATGCAAGCATAAACATATATTTGAATCACCCCCTAACCAAGGGGGGGTTTAGTTCCTCATGGTACAAAACAAAGAGAATCAAAGAAACACCTAAACATTCCAACAACTCAAACTTGAATTGTATGAACGTTTAGGCCCTCTTATCATCCATTCCTCATTCGTACAAAACAAAGAGCATTGAAATTAAACATTGAAATCAAAGAAACACCTAAACATTCCAACAACTCAAACTTGAATTGTATGAACGTTTAGGCACTCTTCTCTTCCTCTTCGTTGTGGCACAAGG
Source organism: Pyrus communis (assembly GCF_963583255.1). NCBI lineage: Eukaryota > Viridiplantae > Streptophyta > Magnoliopsida > Rosales > Rosaceae > Pyrus > Pyrus communis. The sequence continues at coordinate 10,020,990 of NC_084805.1, read as the reverse complement.
TCTAAGGTGAGTTTGATGGTGTGAATGGTTTGGGGAGTGGTGTTTGGATTAATAGGGAAGGCACGGCACAAGGGTGGTTTGATGTCTACATTTCTGCAATGGATGAGTTTATGGAAGAGTGTTTGGAATGGATGAATTTCTGGCACAAAGGCCTTATTAATGTGGTGAATGGATGTTTTTGAATGAGTGTGAATGAATGAGTATTTATAGGTGAAATGGGGGGAACATGACAGCTAGGTTGCATGTGCACATGTTGGTTGAATGATTATGAGTGCATGTGGCTGAAATAGCATGTGGAATGGCTGGAAATGCAAGGAGAAGGCATGTGCACGGTTTTGGGAGAGAATGGGAGTGCAAGTGGCTGAAATGTTAGAGGAACAAGTGCATGTGGCTGCATTGTGGTGCAATGATGGAGGAACAATCTGAAAATGCAAGGTATGGCTGGAATGATTGTGTTTGTTTGAATGTGCATGTGATTAAATTAAAGGATGCAAAGTAAATAAATAATGAATGCATGTGTTGAATTATGAAGATGCATGTGCAATGAAGTGGAATGACAATCTGAAATGGGATAGGTACCCACGGCAATGATGATTTCTGGTGGTGTTTTGGGTGCATGTGGAATGAATGATTTCTTGGTGAGTGGATGCATGTGTTGATTAAAGGGGGAATGCAAAGGAAAAGCTAGAAATGCATGTGGAGTGGCTGCAAGGTGAATGAATAATGAAATGGGAAAGCATGTGCAAGGTTTTGGTGTGAATGATTGAATGTGCATGTGGCTGCAATGGAGGAGGAATCCTTCAATTTCGTCCATCCTCTTGGCTCCAAGCATATGATATCCATTCCAATCTCTAATTTGCTCCAAAAGGCTCCAAAAGGCATCCTTTTGCATACTTTGCCCTTAGAACCTGAAAACACACAAAAGAAGCATAAAGGACTAAAATAACTAAACAAACATAACGTAAATGCACGAGAACAAGCCATTTAAGTCGCATGAATATGCTCCTATCAAGGTTTGGGGGATTATGGAAATGGTAGAGGAGTGGTGTTGTGAAGTGTTGGAATGGTGTTTGGATTGTAAGGGAGATACACGGCAACAAGGGGTTTGTTGCTTGGTGTTTGTGACTGAAATGTGTATGGAAGAGTGAATGAATTTTGAGGAGTGTTGGATGCTTATTTATAGGTGAAATGGGGGGAACATAATAGCTAGGAGGTTGGAGGAAATCTGAAATGGTGATGGGAGATGCATGTGGCTGATTTGTGCATGTGATTAAAGGGTGGAAGTGCATGTACTTTGACAGAAATGAAAGGGAACCCACGACATGGATGGTTTTCTGGAATGATGGCAGGTTGTGTATGTGTTTGGGAAGAGAATAAATGTATGATGGTGGCTGAATGATTAAAGGGAATGAATGGGAGTGACACTAGGTTGGTTATGCATGTGGAATGTGGCTGAATTGTTGGTGAAATGATGAAATGGAATGCTGAAAAGGTAGGGAACTCACGGCAAGGATGGTGTTTGGTGCTGGAAATAAATGTGTTTGCATGATAAATAAAGCTAATGGTGAATGAATGTGAATGCATGTGAATTAAAGAAGAAATGCTTGTTTGGAAATGAATGTGAAGACATGTGAAAGCTGGAAATGCATGTGAAGATGTTGGAAATGGGAATGAAGGTCACGGCAAAGGTTGGAGAAATGATTATGGATGCATGTGTTGAATGATTTCTTGGTGAGGGATGTGGAGTGGTTGAATGTGGTGCAATGATAATGTTTTGTGGCTGAATTGGTGGTGGAATTATGATGGGAGTGCATATGATTAAAGAGTGGGAGTGCATGTGGGTGAATGTGAAGGGAATGCATGTGTTGATGACTAGGTTAGTGGGTGGAAATCTGAAAATGGCAAAAGGGAATGGGAGCTCACGGTTTTGAGTTGTTTGTTTGTGTGAAGTGTGTGTTAATGCATGTGAAGATGCTAATAAATAATGCATGTAGGGTTAGGAAATAAAATCATAACTTAAAGGGAAATGATTAAAGGGTGTTGAAAGGTTTTGCATGGCTTTGAAGTGATTGTGGATTGGGCTAGGGTTTAAGTACATGAAATGGACCCAAATTGCTCCCCCTTGCATGGCAAGGAATGGTGTTTGTGTTAAGCCCAAGGCAAGGTGAATGTAATTGGGTTAGGGCCATTGTTTTGTGTCCTCAAGTGCATACAAGGCCTTCAATTTCATCCAACACTTGGGCTCCAAGCATAAGATATCCATCCTTAGCCCAATAGTGCTCCAAAACACTCCACAATGCATCCTTTCGTCAAACACGTCTTATTATCCTGAAAACACACAAAAGAAGCATAAAGGACTAAACTAACTAAAGAAACATAACGTAAATGTACGAGAACAAGCCATTTAAGTCGCATGAATATGCTCCTATCAATAAACCATGAATTCTCAATGCTCCAAGTTAATTAGGTCCGCTTAAATTAACTTTCAAATCTTCCTAACGTTATTGAATTGGATGATTGCATATGACAACCCAAAACATTCCCCACAAGTCCCCTACATGATTGCATAATAGAGATACAAGCAAGAATCATTACGCTCTATGAAAATTATAAGTGTTGACGAGGCATTCGTTACTATGGAATACGCATGAAACTTATGCCAAGAATTCGTTTAACGCGATTGTTTATAAGCAACCTCCACTACTTGTGAATATAAGTTCGTAACTATTAGGTGAAACTCACTTATATTCTAGCGCCATATTCATGCATGAAAATTAAGCGTGCACTCTCAATAAACATACATAAATAAGTTATCAATCAAACGGTTAAACAAATTGAATCCACAACTTATGAAACGCAATTAGAAGTAATCAAATCAAAATGCAAACATAAACATATATTTTGAATCCCCCCCTAGCCAAGGGGGGGTTTAGTTCCTCATAACTTTGAAATCAAAGAAACACCTAAACATTCCAACAACTCAAACTTGAATTGTATGAACGTTTAGGCACTCTTCTCTTCCTCTTCGTTGTAGCACAAGGTCTAAGGTGAGTTTTGGGGATTATTTATGAATGGATATGTGATGGAGTGAAGTGTTGGAAGTGATGGTGTTTGGATTGGTAGGGAGACTCACGGCACAAAGGGCTCTCTTTTGTGAATTTCTGAAAATGGAAGAATGAATGAGAATGAATGAATGTTGTGTGAAGTGTGTATGGTATTTATAGGGAGAAAGAGAGGGAACATGACAGCTAGGAACTTGGTGGAAATCTGAAATGGTGATGGGAGATGCATGTGGCTGATTTATGCATGTGATTAAAGGGTGGGAATGCATGTGCTTTGACAGAAATGAAAGGGAATGCATGTGCAATGAGTGTGGAGTGAATGATTGAATGCATGTGGCTGATTTATGAAGAGTGAATGCATGTGGCTGATAGGTATGAATGATTATGGTTGCATGTGGGTGGAAATGCATGTGGAATTAAAACTAGAGTGAATGATGATGAATGCATATGGATTAAAGAGAGAGAATGTGGTGTAATGATGAAGTGGAATAAGTGCATGTGGATGTGGCTGATTTGATTTATGGAAGATGCATGTGGATTAAAGATGAGTGAATGATATGATAAGTGGTGAATGATATGTAATGATATGTGGGAGTGTGGCTGAAATGAAGGAGTGGAATGTTGGAATGTTATGCACGGCTAAGGATATAGGAAAGGTTTAAATGTCCTAAAACTAAAGGGAACAAGGTTCCAACACTTTGGTCTTCAATTAGGTCTTCAATTTCGTCCAACACTTTGGCTCCAAGCATAAGCTATCCATCCTAAGCCCAAAAGTGCTCCAAAAGTCTCCAAAATGCATCTTTTTGCTCCTTTAGCCCTTTGGACCTACAAACACACGAAAATAGCTTAAAGTACTAAAATAACTAAAGAAACATAACGTAAATGCACGAGAACAAGCCATTTAAGTCGCATGAATATGCTCCTATCACATAATAGAGATACAAGCAAGAATCATTACGCTCTATGAAAATTATAAGTGTTGACGAGGCATTCGTTACTATGGAATACGCATGAAACTTATGCCAAGAATTCGTTTAACGCGATTGTTTATAAGCAACCTCCACTACTTGCGAATATAAGTTCGTAACTATTCGGTGAAACTCACTTATATTCTAGCGTCATATTCATGCATGAAAATTAAGTTATCAATCAAACGGTTAAACAAATTGAATCCATGATAGGAGCATATTTAGGCGACTTACTTAGCTTGTTTTCGTGCATTTATATTGTTAATTCATAGTTGTTTTAGTCGTTTAAGCCATTTTCGTGTGTTTTAGGTTCATATGGCTAAGGAAGCAAAAAGATGCATTTTGGAGCATTTTGGAGCAAATTAGAGATTGGAATGGATATCATATGCTTAAAGCCAAGTAGATGGACGAAATTGAAGACCAAACCATTCACTTATCACCCAAGTGTGTAATAGGATCAATTGGAAGGCAAATGAAGTAAAAACACTTCTTTTGGTAGCTGAGCATTATTCCAAACGTGGAGAGGATTTTGGGGAGTTAATTTGGAGTCCAAATGAGGAATCTAGGACTAATTTGGCTGCTGGAATTTCAGGAAAAGATGTGGAAGGGAAGTGGTGCAATTCGGCCATATTGGGTGGTTCTACACAAGGCAAGAAGGTGTAAATCTGATTTGCAAGTTGTGAAAACAAGGAAAAAAACGCTCAAAACACATGCCATATGTGGAAATACCATTTACATCAGATTTGAGCCATTTAACTTACATTAAACACTTACCTTGTTTGTCATCCTCTCAGCCATATTTTAAAGTAATGAAAACCTGATTTGGAGGTGGAAAATAAGGAAACAAAGTTCAAAACAAATGCCATTCTCAGTAAATCAGATTCTAGCCTTTTATACACACTTCATTCCAGCCACTCCACATGCATTTCCAACCCACATGCCCCTTTAATCATTCAACCATGCAGCCACACATTCACCCACATGCATTTCCACCCACATGCTCTCCCATTTCAGATTGCATCACACTTCATTCCACCCAAGCCACATGCACTCCCATCCATTTCATCATTGCAGCCACATATCCATCCCACTTCATCATTTCAGTCACCAAAACACCCACATGCATTCCTAATCACCCTTCCACACAACTTGCCTTCATTCATTCAGAAAATACATCCCTTGCCGTGGCTTTCCATCATTCCACACCATCATTTCAGCACATGCACTTCTCCCATTCTTTAATCCAATTCAGCCACTTAATCATTCAAATTCCCATTCACACATCAAAACCTTCCTCTTTGCCGTGCACATGCAATTCCCACTCCAGATTTTCAGCCATCCCAATTCATCATTGCACATCAACACATTTCAGCACACTCCACATGCATTTCCAGCTTTCCACCAAGTTCCTAGCTGTCATATTCCCTCTTTTTCATCTATAAATAAGCATCCATTGCAGCCACAAAACACTCACTCTTCCATATTCAGAAAACCATCTCATATTCACATTCATTCACGCCAGAAATTCATTCCCTCTCTCTAACACAGCCATACTCCACCATTCTTCATATTTTCTGCCCAAAAACACTCTTTGCCTTCCCCTACATCCATCCCTACCCTAAACACATCATTCTACATCATCCATAACCCCAAAACTCACCAAAACCCCTTGTGCCGCAGCAACTAGAGGAGAAGAGGCCTAAACGTTCATACAATTCAAGATTGAGTTGTTGGAATTTTTAGGTGTACTTCGATTCTTGTTTTCAATGTTTACTTTGTTATTACTCTCTAAGTTTGTTGTAATCATGAGTGGCTAAACCCCTAATTAGTTAGAGGAAAGTTTGAAGCCATGAACATGTTTGAAATATGAATTGATTTCTTCCAATTGTGATTTGTTAAGTTGTGATTGCAATTCAATTATCATGTTTATTAAAAACTTGTTTTTGTATGTTGATTAGGGATGCATACTTAGTCTTCATGCATAAACTCGATGCTAGTTTATAAACGAGTTTCACCTAATCGTCACAAGTTTATAAACATGAGTAGTGAAGGTTGCTAGTCACAACCGCGTTAATTGAATTCTTGGCAAAAGTATCATGCATTCATAGTTACAATTGCCTCGTCAACAGTTATAATTTTCAGAGAGCATAATGATCTCTCATTGTATCTCTTCTATGCATTCATGTTGAGAACCATTGGAGAATGATTTGAATTGTCGCATGCATCATCCAATTCAATAACATAAGGAAAATTTGAGAGTTAATTAGTGCATCACGGTTAACTTGGGGTGTTGAGCATCATAGTTAATGAAAAACAATTGGAGAATCGATTCATATATAAATGTATCATGTGTGGAGAATGGACCTCTAACTAATCCATCCATCATCTTGTTTCTCAAATCCGTTTATACAACCTGCCTAGTTTATTAACTTGTTTTGTTAATTCAATTTTCGTCAAATCAAAACCCCCCTTTACTTTCTTGTTCCTTGGTGCTTAAAATCTGTTTAGTTTATGTTTTAAAGTGTTTTGAATCAAGCCATAATCTTAAATTCGTCCAACATTGGGTTTAAGGTCAGAAACTGCCTAGTTAGTGTTTTTAGGCAGTTTTGAGTCTTTTGAACTTGTTTTGAGTCCTTTGAGTCTTTGTGAACGTTTTTAACTTTGTTTTTATGTTTTTGAGTCAATTTAGAGGTTTTAGCAAGCCCTCCTAATCCCCGGTCTAGAACGATCCCTACTTGCATCCTTACTACAATTTGACAACAAGAGGGTTAATTTGTGTGCTTAACTATTTTCGCATCAATCCACAACTTATGAAACGCAATTAGAAGTAATCAAATCAAAATGCAAGCATAAACATATATTTCGAATCCCCCCCTAGCCAAGGGGGGTTTACTTCCTCATAACTTTGAAATCAAAGAAACACCTAAACATTCCAACAACTCAAACTTGAATTGTATGAACGTTTAGGCACTCTTCTCTTCCATTCCTCATACGTATAAAACAAAGAGAATTGAATTTAAACATTGAGATCAAAGAAACACCTAAACATTCCAACAACTCAAACTTGAATTGTATGAACGTTTAGGCACTCTTCTCTTCCTCGTTGTTGTATCACAAGGTCTAAGGTGAGTTTTGGGATAGTGTGAAGTGTTTTGGAGGGATGGGGAGTGGTTGGAGTGGTGTTTGGATTAGTAGGGATACTCACGGCACAAGGGGATGATTTCTGGTGGTGTTTTTGATGCGAGATTTATACGCACACAAATTAAACCCTCTTTTTGACAATTGTAGTATAAGTATAAGTAGGGATCGTTCTGGACCGGGGATTAGGAGGGATTGTTAATCACTTGGATTTGACTCAAAAACATAAAAACAAAGTTAAAAACGTTCACAAAGACTCAAAGGACTCAAAACAAGTTCAAAAGACTCAAAACTGCCTAAAAACACTAACTAGGCAGTTTCTGACCTTAAACCAATGTTGGACGAATTTAAGATTATGGCTTGATTGAAACGTAAAATAACAATATAAAACACTATACTAGACTCAAAGAATGCAAAACTAAACTTTAAAACACTAAAACAAACCAAAAGACTCAAACATCACCCAAAACACTCAAAACTGCCTTAAAAACACTTTCTGGGCAGTTTTGAGCACTTTGGTGAATTTGGACGAATTAATGTAATAAATTGAATCAAAACACTTAGAAACATAAACTAAGACACTTTCTAACTAAATTGGACATTAAAGTAAAGGGGGATTTAGGTTTTGACGAAATTAAACTAAATGAACAAATTGTAATTAAAGGCAGAATGTAAATATGAATATGATGAAATGGAATGGATGAATGCTAGCTAGAAGGTTCTTCTCCACACATGTTACACTTGCATAATAAAATGATTTCCAATTGCATTTCAATAAACCATGAATTCTCAACACCCCAAGTTAACCGTGATGCACTAATTAACCTTCAAATCTTCCTAACGTTATTGAATTGGATGGGTTAGCGCATACAACAATTCAAAACATTCCCCACAAGTCCCCTACATGATTGCATAATAGAGATACAAGCAAGAATCATTACGCTCTATGAAAATTATAAGTGTTGACGAGGCATTCGTTACTATGGAATACGCATGAAACTTATGCCAAGAATTCGTTTAACGCGATTGTTTATAAGCAACCTCCACTACTTGTGAATATAAGTTCGTAACTATTAGGTGAAACTCACTTATATTCTAGCGTCATATTCATGCATGAAAATTAAGCGTGCACTCTCAATAAACATACATAAATAAGTTATCAATCAAACGGTTAAACAAATTGAATCACAACTTATGAAACGCAATTAGAAGTAATCAAATCAAAATGCAAGCATAAACATATATTTCGAATTTCCTCATAACTTTGAAATCAAAGAAACACCTAAACATTCCAACAACTCAAACTTGAATTGTATGAACGTTTAGGCACTCTTCTCTTCCATTCCTCATACGTACAAAACAAAGAGTATTGAAATTAACATTGAAATCAAAGAAACACCTAAACATTCCAACAACTCAAACTTGAATTGTATGAACGTTTAGGCACTCTTCTCTTCCTCTTCGTTGTAGCACAAGGTCTAAGGATAGTTTGATGGTGTGAATGGTTTGGGGAGTGGTGAAAATGGAAGGATGGTGTTTGGATTGTAAGGGAAACTCACGGCACAAAGGGGGAAGTGTTGGTGGTATGTACAATGGAATGGAAGTGTTTATGGAATGGATGAATTTCTGGCACAAAGGCCTTATTTCTGTGGTGAATGGATGTGAATGAGAATGAATGCAATGGATGCTTATTTATAGGTGAAATGGGGGGAACATGACAGCTAGGTTATGATGATGAATGCATGTGCAAAGTTGGTTGAATGATTATGAGTGCATGTGGCTGAAATAGCATGTGGAATGGCTGGAAATGCAAGGAGAATGCATGTGCACGGTTTTGGGAGAGAATGGGAGTGCAAGTGGCTGAAATGTTAGAGGAACAAGTGCATGTGACTGCATTGTGGTGCAATGATGGAGGAACAATCTGAAAATGCAAGGTATGGCTGGAATGATTGTGTTTGTTTGAATGTGCATGTGATTAAATTAAAGGATGCAAAGTAAATAAATAATGAATGCATGTGTTGAATTATGAAGATGCATGTGCAATGAAGTGGAATGACAATCTGAAATGGGATAGGTACCCACGGCAATGATGATTTCTGGTGGTGTTTGGGTGTATGTTTGAATGGTGCATGTGGGTGAAGGTGTGGCTGCATGGTTTAATTAATGGGAGTGCATGTTTGAATGATTAAAGGGACATGTGGGGTGGCTTGTGCAGCTAGGTTATGATGAGTGGGAAGTGCATGTGGCTGATTTAATGGAGGAACAAGTGCATGTGAAATGTTTGTGGTGAGTGAATGTGCATGTAAATTAAAGCTAGAGTGATGATGATAAGTGATAAGTGATTGAGTGTATGATATGATAAGTGGTGAATGATATGTGATAAGTGATTGAGTGTATGATATGATAAGTGGTGAATGATAAGATAAGTGATGAGTGATAAGTGATAAGTGATAAGTGATATGATATGTGATGATAAGTAATGATATGTGGGAGTGTGGCTGAAATGAAGGAGTGGAATGTTGGAATGTTATGCACGGCTAAGGAAATTGGAAAGGTTTAAATGTCCTAAAACTAAAGGGAACAAGGTTCCAACACTTTGGTCTTCAATTAGGTCTTCAATTTCGTCCAACACTTTGGCTCCAAGCATAAGCTATCCATCCTTAGCCCAAAAGTGCTCCAAAAGTCTCCAAAATGCATCTTTTTGCTCCTTTATCCCTTTGGACCTACAAACACACAAAAATAGCTTAAAGTACTAAAATAACTAAAGAAACATAACGTAAATGCACGAGAACAAGCCATTTAAGTCGCATGAATATGCTCCTATCAAATACCCCCACACTTATCTTTTGCTAGTCCTCGAGCAAAACAAAACAAAAGAAACCAAAAACAAAACGACACTAAACAAGAAAAACTCAACCTAAACCTTCCAACAATCGTTTCAGGGATTTCCAATGCACATGACAAGTTAAAAATCATTAGTCCCATAGATTTTTGTCATCTTCACACTTAAGTACATTCTTACTCATAGTCACCACATATTATTTCACAATTAAGCATTTAAAACCATGTTTTGAATGTAGTAACATGCCTTAGAGAATTTGCTCAAATCCTTACAAGATATGCACTCGTTTTTCACACAGATTTTCTGACTACACTCCCTACACTAGGTATATGTGAGAAGATTGATGTAAACATGTAGACGAACACTCACATATGTTATAACAAGGAAAGCATTTTCTGGAATTATTAACATGTATATATATGATCTCATGAATGAAATGCTACTACTTAGAACGAGAACCAGTGAGTCCATAAGCTCATATCAATTCCAAACTCCACATTATTGAACACATAACGATCAAGATAGAAGTCAAAGGTTGTAACGGCGCTTGGGGAGTTGGCTAACAATGAAAGGATAGGGAAAACAAACGTTCTTTAAGCAATAGTGAGCAAAGTATTGAATTAGGCACTTAGAATTCCCTTTAGAACGCAGAAGTCAACTTTGAACACCCAAGGGGAAGTCACACAAAACTTAGGGCCATATTCAAACTTTTTGGGCCCTTTCTTCAACAATCACACTTGTGAGTCCATTCTCACTTATTTTCACTCTTTTTCTTTCTTTTCTTCTTCTTTTTCTCACATTTTTTTTTCTTTTTCCCCTGCCTCCTTTAAGACTTAGGCACATACATATTCACAAAAATCCCTTCCCCCACACTTATTTTCTGCAACATATTAATCAAAAGGAATTCATTTAAGTCATGCTCACTATACTTCAAGAACAAGGGTATAGGAAAGTCTTACTCTAGGTTAGGTAAGGGGTGATGTGGTTAGCAAAGAAAATAGTCTTAACGGGGCTCAACGGGGTTAAAACTAATATATACGAAATATGGGAAGTAAGGCTATTTGGCTATGGTGGCAACAACTTCATCTTGATATATATTATGCAATTCAATTTCATGCTTTGAATGAAACGGATATAAGTTCTAGCATTTAGTTCTATCATGATACAATTGCATTCTAAGTAGCAACCAAGCAAGGAATAATGAGATCATGCAACAACTTTAGAAAAAAAAGAATCACAGAAAATAACTCTCCAAAGAAAGTAATGGCTCGAGTCTCACAGGGATGTAGCGTTTGTTTGAGTTCCTTCCTTCAAGCATGTTACAAAAATGAATTTTTCTTTTATGATTGCATGTGAAGTCATACATTATAACCATAACCAAGCATATACCAAGAGTAAATCAAACTTTTCTCTATGTTCATAACTCTTTTTAACAGTCATGCAATTACAAACCAAATCCTTATCATTGTGTTGGAAGGTATCCTAAGACACAAACACACAAAAATGACTCAAAACACTCTTTTTAGGCTTTTCAAAACAATTTTTTTTTCAAATTTTTATGGTATTTTCGGAGTTATAAAAACAAAACATACTAAAACACTCTAAAACAACTTCAAAACACCTTAAAACAGTAAGGAACAACATTTGAAGTTATGGGTGATAAAATCCCACGAATTTGCATTAACAACATTAGTTACCCCCCCACACTTAAATCAAACATTGTCCTCAATGTTTTAAGCATAGATTCACACAAAATATAAGTAAATACACAAAAAGCACTTAAACATACTAAACATGGCAGAATGTAATTAACAAAGAGAAGAGTTTAGGGACGCAAATCTGGTTATGGAGTGTAAATTCCCTCTTCTCCTTGGTGATTGCATTGAGTGACACACCCCGACCGAGATCAGGGCGTGCTGGCCGTCACGCAAAGGTGACGTAACCATGTGCGCGTGCGGAAGCTATTAAGATAGTAATATAAAAGTACGAATAATTAAAACCTAATAACATACAAAGTACTAGTGTATGTGAGACACAATTCAGAGCAAGTCTACAACAGTCCAAAAGGAAAGATACGACATATATATACACCCGAAGGTGACCCTACAATGGTGAATGTCTGTCAGAAATTGCCGGGACGCCCTCTGGGATAAACCACCGAACCTTCTAGACCACTAGAACCTGGAGGGGCGCAAAAACAAAAGCGTGAGTGGGCAAAAACAAAGTTCTTTGAAAACTCTTTAGCAAAACACATTCTAACCCCTCGCCGTAAAACCTGTATACTTCCCAGAAAATGAACATATATACGTATGTATAGATATGTCAATCATGCTTCACCATATGCCATTCATGCTTGAGAATGTACTACAACAGAATATCATAATCAAATGTAAATGCTCAAGCGTAATTCACATCAATAATATATAATCTGACAGCCGGGAGTCACCTAACGTGACATGTACCGCTGCCTATAGAGCTCCAATCTCAATTCAACATCTGAATCTGCACACAAGTCGGAGCCACCTAACGTGGTTTGTACGACAAGACTGGGTGTAATATATATACGCTCTAGTGCTACGATCACGTGAAGACTATGCGAATAATCGCGGGTCACCTACGAGTCGGAACCACCTAATGTGGTCTGCACGACAAGGCTTGCACCTAACTTGGATCCAAGGCGAGCGTGTGGTGCTGGTGAACATACACGTGAAGGACTCTGCCCCTCTCTGGGCGGGAGCACTAACACCGGGGGTGCAGATTATGAGCTCTCTAAGCATCTCAAACTACGATTGCATAATAAACAGGAATGCATAACCACATGAATACCGCTTACCTGGCACTTACCTGTGCGTCCACAGCACCAAATACACATTTATATATATGTATGCCAATTACCAATGCACGTGATGATACGTAAACAATATTCAAATGATGCATGGCATAAAACATATAACCTTTTCTATTCTATTTCTGGGAATTTAGAGGTATATAGGTATATACGGAAAACAAAAGCCCACTCACTGATAATTAGAAGGGTCGTAGCCCCCCTGCCTCGAGTGCGTACGCTCGTCCTCGGAAAACGAATCACCTATACGCGACAAAGTTACGAAAACATTAATTTAAAAGCACCTAAGCAACTTCTCGTAATAACTTCTCATACATTGCTCAAATTGGACATATGAATATACCAACGTGACCTACACAACCTCAGGATCACGCCTATATTTTTAGAAAAATTTTTGGACCACGCACGCGCCCCCACGCGCCGCCACAGGCACGGCCCTACGCGCCCCCACGCGCGGCCCACGTGCACTGCACACTGACGGCGTCAGTTGACGCCGTCAGGAATATTCCGTTAACTGACGGAATATTCCGTCAAATCTAACCGGATTCTGTCACTGCCGTTAGGAATATTCCGTTAGACTTAACGGAATATTCTCCTTTCTTCTCCGGCGAGACGCCGGCGCCGGCGACGGCGCCGGAAAACTGGGTATAATTCTAACTCTGTTTTCTCCTTCGTTTTTCAACCATTTTTCACGTTCTTTATACCAAAATGAAGCTTAGGACTAGTAGAATCACGTTAGACTAGTTTTAAGGCCTAAAAGTTGCTAGATCATACCTGTCCACGACTTCAAAGTTCGGCCAACTTCGAACCTAGCCTTCCCGACGTCCAAATTCACCCAACGAACTACTCCGAGGCTCCTTGGGACCTCACAAGCACAACTACAAGCTTAGAAATTCCAAAAACAAGCTAGTTTAGGTTTGCATGAACAGTGTTCAAATCGGACCTCGTGATATCGACGTGAAAATGGTGTTTTCCTTACCTGAAAATGGCACCTTTGAACTCCTATCAGCTCCACGAACACGATGGTGGTCTTAGTTTCTTGATTGGTGCAGGTTTGAGTTGGGTTGTATATATGGTCCGTGTGTTTGTATGAAGAAGAAGAAGAAAATGGCTCGGGGAGGAAGAGAGAGAGAGAGAAAAGAGAGAAGAGAAAAGAGAGAAGAGACAGAGTGAGGGAATGAGGGAGGGAATCCCGGGAAAGTGAGGGTGATGTGTGAGTGTGTGTGTGGTCCTACAACACCACACTTCACAAAACTACCCGTAAAATAACGAACTAGGGGGTAAAATTGTCATTTTAAATGTACGTCTCGTTAGTTTCGGGACGGGATGTTACAACCTACCCTCCTTAATAGAATTTCGTCCCGAAATTCAAAACAACCAAAATACACCCCTATTAGTCAAAGAATAATCTAGGATACAAATCCCTCATCCTATTTTCTATCTCCCAAGTCGCTTCTTCAATTGAGTGATTCCTCCACAAAACTTTCACCAAATTCACCGTTTTGTTCCTCAGAACCTTCTCTTTCCAATCTAAGATCGTTAACGGTTCCTCATCGTACGTCAAATCTGGATTTATCTCTAACGATTGAGGAGGGATCACATGCAATGGATCGGCAACATAGTGTCGGAGCATAGACACGTGAAAAACGTTATGCACTTTAGCCAACTCCGGAGGCAACTCTAACCTGTAAGCTACCTCACCAACTCTTTCTGTGACTAGGTACGGTCCGATATACCTGGGACTCAACTTCCCCTTCTTTCCAAACCGCACAACACCTCTCCATGGTGAAAGCTTCAGAAATACCCAATCTCCGACCTCATACGTTCTGTCCGTAGCATGCCGATCTGCTAAACTTTTCTGCCTGTCTTGAGCTGCTTTCAGGTTAGACCTAATTACCTGAACATTTTGAGTAGTCTCCTCGACAATCTCCGGACCTACTAAAACTCTTTCGCCAACCTCCGACCAACATAACGGAGTGCGACAAGATCTACCATACAAAGCTTCAAATGGCGCCATGCCAATGCTCGAATGGAAACTGTTGTTATAAGCAAATTCCATCAAATCTAACCGCTGGTGCCAAGCATCACTGAACTGTAACACTGATGCTCGCAACATATCTTCCAATGTCTGAATAGTTCTCTCAGACTGTCCGTCCGTCTGTGGATGATATGCCGTACTGTAAAGTAGTCTCGTACCCAAAGCTTCTTGAAAAGCTACCCAAAACTTCGATGTGAATCGTGGATCACGATCCGAGACAATACTTACAGGGACACCATGGTACTTCACAACCTTTGAGATAAACAATTCTGCTAACCGGCTCAAAGAGTACTTCTCTCTCACTGGAATGAAATGCGCCGACTTAGTGAGCCGATCAACGATCACCCAAATGCCATCAAAGCCATTATGTGTACGCGGCAACTTGTACACAAAATCCATAGTGATATTTTCCCACTTCCACTCTGGAACGGGAAGCGGCTGTAACAATCCAAACGGCTTCTTTCTTTCTGCTTTAACCTGCTGACAAACAGCACAACTGCTCACATGCTCAGCTATCTCCCTTTTTATACCCGGCCAATAGTAAAATGGTCGAATGGTATGGTACATTTTAGTTGCCCCTGGGTGCATGGCGTAAGCTGAGATATGTGCTTCATCGAGAATTTCCTTCTTCAATTCCTCATTACTAGGCACGAACATTCTACCCTCTAACATCAACATGCCATCAGAATCACGAACTCTGAGATCTCGCCTCCTTCCTTGATCTCGAGCTCGAATTAGTTCTTGAATCTGTTCATCAGCTACCTGAGCTTCAAGCACCCGATCAACCAAGATTGGCCTAACTTGAAAATTAGCAAGCAATGCCACTTCTCGATCTTCTGCTTCTAACCTTACTCCTGTAGCACGCAAGTCAACCAAAAGAGGAATACGACTAGCGTACAACGCATTGATACGGCCATGTGACTTTCTGCTAAGTGCATCGGCTACTACGTTCGCACGACCTGGGTGATAATCAATCGTGCAATCGTAATCGCTGAGCAACTCTAACCACCTCCTTTGACGAAGATTAAGTTCCTTCTGGGTGAAGAGATACTGAAGACTCTTGTGATCTGTGAAGATCCTACACTTCTCTCCGTAAAGATAATGTCTCCACAACTTCAACGCAAAGATGATAGCAGCCAACTCCAAATCATGTGTAGGGTAATTCATCTCATGGGTTTTCAACTGCCGCGAAGCATAAGCAATCACCCTACCATGCTGCATCAATACACATCCCAGACCATTCAAGGAAGCATCACTATAAACCTCGAAATCACCACTATCGTCCGGGAGTGCCAAAACAGGTGCATTAGTAAGACAATGCTTCAACTGCTGGAAACTCTGCTCACACTTATCATTCCACTCAAACTTAACATCTTTCCTTGTTAACCTCGTCAGTGGCAAGGCAATCACCGAAAAATCCTTAACGAATCTCCGATAATATCCCGCCAAACCAATGAAACTTCTCACCTCAGTGACGGTTCGTGGTTGCTCCCAACTCTCCACAGCTGCAACCTTCTGAGGATCAACAAGAATACCTTGAGCAGAAATGATGTGCCCCAAAAACGCGACTTGATCTAACCAGAATTGACACTTGCTAAACTTAGCATACAATTGGTGTTCCCTCAACCTCTTCAACACCAAAGTAAGATGTCTAACATGCTCTGCTTTGGACGTAGAATACACCAGAATATCATCAATGAAGACAATAACAAATCTATCCAGGTAAGGCTGAAATACCCGGTTCATTAAATCCATAAAAGCTGCTGGTGCATTCGTCAACCCAAACGGCATAACCAAAAACTCGTAATGACCATAACGAGTCCTGAACGCCGTCTTAGGAACATCATCCCTACTAATCTTCAGCTGATAGTACCCAGACCTCAAGTCTATCTTAGAAAATACACAAGCACCTCTCAGCTGATCAAACAAATCATCGATACGAGGCAATGGATAACGGTTTTTAATCGTCACCCGATTCAATTGTCTGTAGTCGATACACAGCCTCAAAGTCCCATCTTTCTTTTTCACAAACAACACTGGAGCGCCCCAAGGTGAAGTACTAGGCTGAATGAATCCTTTATCCACTAATTCCTGTAACTGAACTTTCAATTCCCTTAACTCAGCAGGAGCCATACGATAAGGAGTTAAAGAAATAGGATTAGTACCTGGAAGCAATTCAACATTGAACTCCACGTCTCGATCTGGGGGTAAACCAGGTAAATCTTCAGGAAAAACATCAGGGAAGTGTCTAACCACTCTCACATCCTCAATTCTGCTAGGAACGGCCTCCTCTAGCACCACATGAGCTAGATACCCCTGACAACCTTTAGACAACAACTTCTTTGCTCGCAAAGCCGAAATAACACCATGTCTTACTCCACTCTGCTCACCCACAAAAGTAACCTCAGGTAATCCAGGACGGTGAAACGTAACTACTTTCCCGTAACAATCAATGTTGGCACGATAGAAGTGCAACCAATCATTGCCCAAAATCACATCAAAATCGACAATATCTAACGGAATAAGATCCGCGGGCATAACTACACCCTCTACTATCACTGGACATCCTGGGTACACACAATCTACAACACATCTCTCTCCTCTAGGCATAGCGAACTCTAAATCGTACCCTAGAGGTGTGGGGCAAGGTTGCGTTACTTGAGCAAATGTATGAGAAATAACGGAATGTGTAGCTCCACAATCAATTAAGACTCTAGCAAAATAACCAAGAATGTTTAACGTACCCATTATCAAGTCCGGGTTGTTCTGAGCATCCTGCAGGGAAATATTGTGAATACGCCCCTGGCCCTGCTGTCGTCCGCCGCGACCTCTGCTCGCTTGAACACCGCGACCTTGAGCTCCACGCCCCTGACTGGGCTGACCCATCTGTCTCGAAGACCCTGCACTACTAGTAGCATTCTCACCCTGTTGATACTGTCCTCCTTGGTACCACTGAGAACCACCTACCGGAGCTGGAGGATACGGCATGTAGTTGTTGGGATACGGGGGATAACCACCTTGTGAATACGGGTCCTGGGGGTACTGATACGGTCCTGGAGCATAGGGAACAACATCACCTTGATAGTGATAGGCACCACCTCTACCTGCTTGCCCATAAGTACTCGGACCTTGGATTTGCCGAATCGGTGCAGGTGGCGGCATAAAGGTCTGCTGCGGCTTCTGCTGCTGACCCTGGGGACAATTCACAGCTATATGTCCCATCTGTCCACAAGTGAAACAAACACCGCTGCCACGCCTGCATTCGCCGAAATGTCGGTTATTACATCTACGGCAAAATGGAACTCGGTTTCGACCACCATCACCTTGTCTCTGGCCTCGAGCACCTCCATAAAACCTACCTCCACGTCCTTGTCCAGAGGCACTGAAACCACCACTAGACGAACTCGAACTGGCACCACCCCTTTTGAAGTTCTGAGTTTGGCGAGGCCCAAGCGACACTTGACTTTTCCCTTTGTCATCTTTCTTTTCATCACTGTCGCTCGACATATTCTCTGAGTCCTCTACCCTCAACAATATCTCATAGAACTCCTGGTAGGACTCGCAGTGAGTAGTAGTGGCCATAGAACGCCATTTCTTCCTAGTGCCCAAGCGAAAACGACGAAGCATCTCCGCCGGATTACCAGCGACATCAGGATAGTAACGAGACAAATCAGTGAACTTACGATAGTACTCGTTAGCCGTCATCTTTCGCTGTTTCAATTCAGTGAATTCCTGTTTCTTACGGTCGATATACTCAGGGGGTACAAATCTCCTTTGAAACACGTCCTTGAAAACATTCCAATCGGTCCTCTGAGCTGGAGTCAACCTACGAAGTTCTTGTTCCCACCAAGCTGCAGACTCCATCTCCAGAAACCAAGAGGTTGTCTCAACCCACCTTTCCATTGGAAGGTTCCCCTGGTTATGTAACACCCGGAAAGTCTTCTCTAGGTGTTCCAACCAACGTTCTGCGCCTTCGTGACCCTCGTTACCTTTAAACTTATCCAACTTCAAGTTATACATAGTCTCCAGAGGAGTCCTCTGGGGAGGGCGCATCACTGTTTGAAGGGCTGTGGCAATCACTTCCCCCAACTGAGTAAGATCAGGGAAACTAGACTCATCTGAGCGACGTGGTTCCCGACGAGGCGGCATGATTCTGACAGAAGACACCAACTATTAGAATACTCACAAAGACACAGGACTGCCAAACCTAGGCTCTGATACCAAGCTGACACACCCCGACCGAGATCAGGGCGTGCTGGCCGTCACGCAAAGGTGACGTAACCATGTGCGCGTGCGGAAGCTATTAAGATAGTAATATAAAAGTACGAATAATTAAAACCTAATAACATACAAAGTACTAGTGTATGTGAGACACAATTCAGAGCAAGTCTACAACAGTCCAAAAGGAAAGATACGACATATATATACACCCGAAGGTGACCCTACAATGGTGAATGTCTGTCAGAAATTGCCGGGACGCCCTCTGGGATAAACCACCGAACCTTCTAGACCACTAGAACCTGGAGGGGCGCAAAAACAAAAGCGTGAGTGGGCAAAAACAAAGTTCTTTGAAAACTCTTTAGCAAAACACATTCTAACCCCTCGCCGTAAAACCTGTATACTTCCCAGAAAATGAACATATATACGTATGTATAGATATGTCAATCATGCTTCACCATATGCCATTCATGCTTGAGAATGTACTACAACAGAATATCATAATCAAATGTAAATGCTCAAGCGTAATTCACATCAATAATATATAATCTGACAGCCGGGAGTCACCTAACGTGACATGTACCGCTGCCTATAGAGCTCCAATCTCAATTCAACATCTGAATCTGCACACAAGTCGGAGCCACCTAACGTGGTTTGTACGACAAGACTGGGTGTAATATATATACGCTCTAGTGCTACGATCACGTGAAGACTATGCGAATAATCGCGGGTCACCTACGAGTCGGAACCACCTAATGTGGTCTGCACGACAAGGCTTGCACCTAACTTGGATCCAAGGCGAGCGTGTGGTGCTGGTGAACATACACGTGAAGGACTCTGCCCCTCTCTGGGCGGGAGCACTAACACCGGGGGTGCAGATTATGAGCTCTCTAAGCATCTCAAACTACGATTGCATAATAAACAGGAATGCATAACCACATGAATACCGCTTACCTGGCACTTACCTGTGCGTCCACAGCACCAAATACACATTTATATATATGTATGCCAATTACCAATGCACGTGATGATACGTAAACAATATTCAAATGATGCATGGCATAAAACATATAACCTTTTCTATTCTATTTCTGGGAATTTAGAGGTATATAGGTATATACGGAAAACAAAAGCCCACTCACTGATAATTAGAAGGGTCGTAGCCCCCCTGCCTCGAGTGCGTACGCTCGTCCTCGGAAAACGAATCACCTATACGCGACAAAGTTACGAAAACATTAATTTAAAAGCACCTAAGCAACTTCTCGTAATAACTTCTCATACATTGCTCAAATTGGACATATGAATATACCAACGTGACCTACACAACCTCAGGATCACGCCTATATTTTTAGAAAAATTTTTGGACCACGCACGCGCCCCCACGCGCCGCCACAGGCACGGCCCTACGCGCCCCCACGCGCGGCCCACGTGCACTGCACACTGACGGCGTCAGTTGACGCCGTCAGGAATATTCCGTTAACTGACGGAATATTCCGTCAAATCTAACCGGATTCTGTCACTGCCGTTAGGAATATTCCGTTAGACTTAACGGAATATTCTCCTTTCTTCTCCGGCGAGACGCCGGCGCCGGCGACGGCGCCGGAAAACTGGGTATAATTCTAACTCTGTTTTCTCCTTCGTTTTTCAACCATTTTTCACGTTCTTTATACCAAAATGAAGCTTAGGACTAGTAGAATCACGTTAGACTAGTTTTAAGGCCTAAAAGTTGCTAGATCATACCTGTCCACGACTTCAAAGTTCGGCCAACTTCGAACCTAGCCTTCCCGACGTCCAAATTCACCCAACGAACTACTCCGAGGCTCCTTGGGACCTCACAAGCACAACTACAAGCTTAGAAATTCCAAAAACAAGCTAGTTTAGGTTTGCATGAACAGTGTTCAAATCGGACCTCGTGATATCGACGTGAAAATGGTGTTTTCCTTACCTGAAAATGGCACCTTTGAACTCCTATCAGCTCCACGAACACGATGGTGGTCTTAGTTTCTTGATTGGTGCAGGTTTGAGTTGGGTTGTATATATGGTCCGTGTGTTTGTATGAAGAAGAAGAAGAAAATGGCTCGGGGAGGAAGAGAGAGAGAGAGAAAAGAGAGAAGAGAAAAGAGAGAAGAGACAGAGTGAGGGAATGAGGGAGGGAATCCCGGGAAAGTGAGGGTGATGTGTGAGTGTGTGTGTGGTCCTACAACACCACACTTCACAAAACTACCCGTAAAATAACGAACTAGGGGGTAAAATTGTCATTTTAAATGTACGTCTCGTTAGTTTCGGGACGGGATGTTACATTGAGGCTTTGATCTTTGTGATTCCACAGGCTTACTCTTGAACTGGGCTGGATGATTCTTTTGGTCTCCTCCACTTGTTGATTTTCCTTTGTGCTACTGGGCTGGAGGATTCTTTTGGTCTTCCCCGAAGGTCTGAGCTTACCCCTTTGGTCTGTTTCTTTGTTCAATCTTTCCAATTCGTATTGAAAAGGGTTGGAGGATAACTCAGCCTATGTTTGTCTCCACATGCTTCAATGTATCATTTTCACTTGCCTTACTCGCTCCCCTTTGCAGAAGTGGTCCTGATAGGAGCATATTCATGCAACTTAAATGGCTTGTTCTCGTGCATTTACGTTATGTTTCTTTAGTTATTTTAGTACTTTAAGCTATTTTCGTGTGTTTGTAGGTCCAAAGGGCTAAAGGAGCAAAAAGATGCATTTTGGAGACTTTTGGAGCACTTTTGGGCTAAGGATGGATAGCTTATGCTTGGAGCCAAAGTGTTGGACGAAATTGAAGACCTAATTGAAGACCAAAGTGTTGCAACCTTGTTCCCTTTAGTTTTAGGACATTTAAACCTTTCCTATATCCTTAGTCGTGCATAACATTCCAACATTCCACTCCTTCATTTCAGCCACACTCGCACATATCATTATATATCATTCACCACTTATTATTCACCACTTATCGTATCATTCACTTATCATATCATTCACTTATCATAACCATACACTTATCACTTATCACAACAACAACCTTGCACATGCACATTCATCCACATGCACCCATTGTCATTCCACTTTACCTTTAATCCACATGCATCTTCCATAAATCAAATCAGATTTCCATCATATTCACATGCATTCCATACTTTAAAACATTGCACATGCACTCCCTTTAATTAATTAAGCCACATGCACTCCCATCCATTTCATCATTGCAGCCAACACATGCTTTCACATGCATTTTCAGATTGTCCCCTTGCACATGCAGCCACATATTCATTGCACATGCAATTCCAACCCACATGCATCCTTTAATCATTCAAACATGCAGCCACATTCCTTCCTAGCTGTAATGTTCCCCCCATTTCACCTATAAATAAGCATCCATTGCATTCATTCTCATATACACTCTTCCATATTCCAGAAATTCGTCAAAACCTCTCCACACCCTTGCAGCAGCCACCAAAACACTTTTCTCCTCCATTGCAGCCACTCCAACCACTCCCCAAACCATTCACACCATCAAACTATCCTTAGACCTTGTGCTACAACGAAGAGGAAGATAAGAGGGCCTAAACGTTCATACAATTCAAGTTTGAGTTGTTGGAATGTTTAGGTGTTTCTTTGATTTCAATGTTTAATTTCAATACTCTTTGTTTTGTACGAATGAGGAATGGAAGAGAAGAGGGCCTAAACGTTCATACAATTCAAGTTTGAGTTGTTGGAATGTTTAGGTGTTTCTTTGATTCCAATGTTTAAATTCAACTAAACCCCCCTTGGCTAGGGGGGAATTCGAAATATATGTTTATGCTTGCATTTTGATTTGATTACTTCTAATTGCATTTCATAAGTTGTGGATTCAATTCGTTTAACTGTTTGATTGATAACTTATTTATGTATGTTTATTGAGAGTGCACACTTAATTTTCATGCATGAATATGACGCTAGAATATAAGTGAGTTTCACCTAATAGTTACGAACTTATATTCACAAGTAGTGGAGGTTGCTTATAAACAATCGCGTTAAACGAATTCTTGGCATAAGTTTCATGCAATCATAGTAACGAATGCCCCGTCAACACTTATAATTTTCATAGAGCGTAATGATTCTTGCTTGTATCTCTATTATGCAATCATGTAGGGGACTAGTGGGGAATGTTTTGGGTTGTCGTATGGAATCATCCAATTCAATAACGTTAGGAAGATTTGAAGGTTAATTAGTGCATCACGGTTAACTTGGGGTGTTGAGAATTAATGATTTGTTGAAATGCAATTGGAAATCGTTTATTATGCAAGTATAACATGTATGGAGATGAACCCCTTAGCCATTCTATCATCCATTCATTCCATTCCATCAAATTCGTTTTACAATCTGTTTAGTTTATTAACTTGTTTTGTTATTTCAATTTTCGTATAAATCTAAATCCCCCTTTACTTTATTGTCCAATTTAGTTAGAAAGTGTCTTAGTTTATGTTTCTAAGTGTTTTGATTAAATTTGTTACATAAATTCGTCCAAATTCACCAAAGTGCTCAAAACTGCCCAGAAAGTGATTTTAAGGCAGTTTTGAGTGTTTTGGGTGATGTTTGAGTCTTTTCGTTTGTTTTAGTGTTTTAAAGTTTAGTTTTGCATTCTTTGAGTCTAGTATAGTGTTTCATATTGTTATTTTACGTTTTTGAGTCAAATCCAAGTGGTTAACAATCCCTCCTAATCCCCGGTCTAGAACGATCCCTACTTATACATATACTACAATTTGACGAAAAGAGGGTTTAATTTGTGTGCGTATAAATCACGCATCAAATTTTGGCGCCGTTGCCGGGGATTAGCAACTTTGCTAATCCTTTGGATTGTTATTTTCGTTTTCTTATTAGTTTTAGTTTTAGTTTCTGTTATGTATTTCAGTTTTAGTTTTTGATTTGTATTTTGTTTGTCGATTTTAAGTACTAGAGAAGCACAACATGGCACTAGATAATGCTTCTCTTTTGTCACAGCTCATGGAAAGGTCCCAAATGCAAAGCGTTGGTACATTTTCAAGGAATGATGGGTTTTCCAATACTTACAATTCGGATTGGAGTGATCATTCAAACTCTATGTGGTGGGAACCTCAACATGCTCAACAAGGAGGATATTGGCCGCCACATGAGGAGTTCTATTCAACGCCTATGCAGCCACCACAACTTGCCCAAAGCGATGTAGGTAATTCAAGTGATAGTGATAAGATTTTTCAATTACTTACTACTTTGACGCAGGGAGTCCAACTTCAAAACAAAGAGAGGGAAAATCAAGACAAAAGGTTGGACTACTTGGAAAAGCAAATTGGGCAGATAGCGGAGTTTGTAGAACAAATTTGCGACCAAGGCGAACTCCCTAGTTCAACCATTGCAAATCCGAAGGGAGAATTTGAAACCACCAAGGCTATCATGTTGACAAGTGACAAGGAGGTTGGAACGGACCCTCAACCATCAAAATCAAATCACAAGGAAGAGGAATACACCCAACCCACGGCAAGAGTGGAAACACCTTTGCCGGAGGCACCTATTGCTCCTATGCCATCTAATTCGGGTAAGGTTGTTCCAAAATTCATTATTTCTAACCCCGTTCCAACAAAGATCTCTATTCCTTGCAGGTTCATGACTTCCAAGGAAGAAGAAGGTGAAAAAGACATCTTGGAAGGCCTTCCAAAGGTGCAAAGTATGAAATATCAAGAATTTGTTAAAAAGGATATACTTGAGACAACAATTCCCAAACACGTTGGATTTTCTGGTCCTACAATGTTCAAAGAAGATGTGTTTATCCTTGAGTTCATGTCGGAGCACACAGGTAAGCCGCCTCCCCGAATTTCAATTTTCTTTATTACTAATCTGTTGTTAATGATTCAGGCACCCAATCTTGAATTTAAACTATTACCGGATCATTTCAAGTATCACCTTCCATTCAAGGACCAATTCCATGCCGTTTGATTTTATTTATGTTTAAAAAAAAAAAAACAAAAAAAACAAAAAAAAAAAATATTTATTAAATAAAATACTAAAGATGGAGCTTCACAAAGGTTGTTTACGTGAAGCCCCACTACGAGGCTTTGGAGCGGAAGGCATTGGAGTGGAAGGCATCGGAGCGGAAGATGATAGGAGCATATTTAGGCGACTTACTTAGCTTGTTTTCGTGCATTTATATTGTTAATTCATAGTTGTTTTAGTTGTTTAAGCCATTTTCGTGTGTTTTTAGGTTCATATGGTTAAGGAAGCAAAAAGATGCATTTTGGAGCATTTTGGAGCAAAATTGGACTTGGAATGGATATCTTATGTTTGGAGCAAAAGGAAGGGCTTTGTGACCTGATTTGCAAGCTGTGAAAACAAGAAAAAAAAAACGCTCAAAACACATGCCATATGTGGAAATACCATTTACATCAGATTTGAGCCATTTAACTTACCTTAAATACTTACCTTGTTTGTCATCCTCTCAGCCATATTTTAAAGTAATGAAAACCTGATTTGGAGGTGGAAAATGAGGAAACAAAGTTCAAAACAAATGCCATTCTCTTTGAATCAGATTCTAGCCTTTTATACACACTTCATTCCAGCCACTCCACATGCATTTCCAACCCACATGCACCTTTAATCATTCAACCATGCAGCCACACATTCACCCACATGCATTTCCACCCACATGCTCTCCCAATTCATCATTGCAGCAACATATCCATCCCACTTCATCATTTCAGTCACCAAAACACCCACATGCATTCCTAATCACCCTTCCACACAACTTGCCTTCATTCATTCAGAAAATACATCCCTTGTCGTGGCTTTCCACCATTCTGATAGGAGCATATTCATGCGACTTAAATGGCTTGTTCTCGTGCATTTACGTTATGTTTCTTTAGTTATTTTAGTCCTTTATGCTTCTTTTGTGTATTTTCAGGTTCTAAGGGCAAAGTATGCAAAAGGATGCCTTTTGGAGCCTTTTGGAGCAAATTAGAGATTGGAATGGATATCATATGCTTAAAGCCAAGTAGATGGACGAAATTGAAGACCAAACCATTCACTTATCACTTATCATAACCATTCACTTATCACTTATCATAACCATACACTTATCATTTCAATCCTTAGCTGTGCATTTCCCCTTTGCATTTACATGCATTCACTTCATTATTGCAGCCATCTCCCATTCTTTAATCAAATCAGCCACATCCACATGCACTTATTCCACTTCATCATTACACCACATTCTCTCTCTTTAATCCACATGCATTCATCATCATTCACTCTAGTTTTAATTCCCACATGCATTTCCACCCACATGCAACCATAATCATTCATAAATCAGCCACATGCATTCATCATCATAACCTAGCTGTCATTCCACTTCATTGCACATGCATCTTCAAATAAATCAGATTTCCATCATATTCACATGCATTCCACCCTTTAAAACATTGCACATGCACTCCCTTTAATTAATTAAGCCACATGCACTCCCATCCATTTCATCATTGCAGCCAACACATGCTTTCACATGCATTTTCAGATTGTCCCCTTGCACATGCAGCCACATATTCATTGCACATGCAATTCCAACCCACATGCATCCTTTAATCATTCAAACATGCAGCCACATTCCCTCCTAGCTGTCATGTTCCCCCCATTTCACCTATAAATAAGCATCCATTGCATTCATTCTCATTCATTCTTCCATATTCAGAAATTCACCAAAACCCCTCCCCCCTTTGCCGTGCAAATCCACCAATTCCCTACAAATCCAAACACCACTCCTCTTCCATTTCCATCACTCCCCAAACCATTCACACCATCAAACTATCCTTAGACCTTGTGCTACAACGAAGAGGAAGAGAAGAGTGCCTAAACGTTCATACAATTCAAGTTTGAGTTGTTGGAATGTTTAGGTGTTTCTTTGATTTCAACGTTTAATTTCAATACTCTTTGTTTTGTACGAATGAGGAATGGAAGATAAGAGGGCCTAAACGTTCATACAATTCAAGTTTGAGTTGTTGGAATGTTTAGGTGTTTCTTTGATTCTCTTTGTTTTGTACCATGAGGAACTAAACCCCCCTTGGTTAGGGGGTGACTCGAATATATGTTTATGCTTGCATTTTGATTTGAATACTTCTAATTGCGTTTCATAAGTTGTGGATTCAATTCGTTTAACTGTTTGATTGATAACTTATTTATGTATGTTCATTGAGAGTGCACACTTCATTTTCATGCATGAATATGACGCTAGAATATAAGTGAGTTTCACCTAATCGTTATGAACTTATATTCACAAGTAGTGGAGGTTGCTTATAAACAATCGCGTTAAATGAATTCTTGGCATAAGTTTCATGCAATCCATAGTAACGAATGCCTCGTCAACACTTATAATTTTCATAGAGCGTAATGATTCTTGCTTGTATCTCTTCTATGCATTCATGTTGAGGACTTGTGGGGAATGTTTTGAATTGTTGTATGCGCTAACCCATCCAATTCAATAACGTTAGGAAGATTTGAAGGTTAATTAGTGCATCACGGTTAACCCGGGGTGTTGAGTTTCATGGTTTATTGAAATGCAATTGGAAATCATTTTATTATGCAAGTATAACATGTATGGAGATGAACCCCTTAGCCATTCTATCATCCATTCATTCCATTCCATCAAATTCGTTTTACAATCTGTTTCGTTTATTAACTTGTTTTGTTATTTCAATTTTCGTATAAATCTAAATCCCCCTTTACTTTAATGTCCAATTTAGTTAGAAATCAATTTAGTTTGTGCTTTTAAGTGTTTTGATTCATTTTATTTCCCAATTTCGTCCAAATTCACCAAAGTGCTCAAAACTGCCCAGAAAGTGATTTTAAGGCAGTTTTGAGTGTTTTGGGTGATGTTTGAGTCTTTTGGTTTGTTTTAATGTTTTAAGTGTTTAGTTTTACATTCTTTGAGTTAGTTTAGTGTTTTATATTGTGTTTTTACGTTCTTGAGTCAAGTTATTACTTAATTTCGTCCAAATTTGTGTTTGTGCTCAAATCTGCCCAGAAAGTGGTTTTTAGGCAGATTTGAGTGTGTTTGTGTTGTTTTGAGTCTTTTGGTTTGTCTTAGTGTTTTAAAGTTTAGTTTTGCATTCTTTGAGTCTAGTATAGTGTTTCATATTGTTATTTTACGTTTTTGAGTCAAATCCAAGTGGTTAACAATCCCTCCTAATCCCCGGTCCAGAACGATCCCTACTTATATCTATACTACAATTGTCAAAAAGAGGGTTTAATTTGTGTGCGTATAATTCCCGCATCACATTCCACACCATCATTTCAGCACATGCACTTCACCCTTTCTTTAATCCATTGCAGCCACATGCAATTCCCACTCCAGATTTTCAGCCATCCTGATAGGAGCATATTCATGCGACTTAAATGGCTTGTTCTCGTGCATTTACGTTATGTTTCTTTAGTTATTTTAGTACTTTAAGCTATTTTCGTGTGTTTGTAGGCCAAAAGGGCTAAAGGAGCAAAAAGATGCATTTTGGAGACGTTTGGAGCACTTTTGGGCTAAGGATGGATAGCTTATGCTTGGAGCCAAAGTGTTGGATGAAATTGAAAACCTAATTGAAGACCAAAGTGTTGGAACCTTGTTCCTTTTAGTTTTAGGATATTTAAACCTTTCCTATATCCTTAGTCGTGCATAACATTCCAACATTCCACTCCTTCATTCACCACTTATCATATCATACACTTATCTTATCATCACCACATATCATTCATTTATTACTTATCATATCATTCATTCATCTACATATCAATAACCACTTATCTTATCACTCAACATATCATTCATTTATCACTCAACATATCATTCACTTATCACTTATCTTATCATTCACTTACCACTCAATATATCACTCAACATATCATACACTTATCATTTATCATACTCATAATTATCTACACATTACAACCTAAAACACATGCACATTCACCCACATGCACAAACACACATTCTTTGCCGTGCCTTTCCCTTCCACTTTCCAAACCTTCCAAATGTAACTTCATTACACATGCATTTCAAACCTTTCAACACCCTTTAATCATCCCCCTTTAAGTTATGATTTTATTTCCTAACCCTACATGCATTATTTATTGCATCTTCACATGCATTCACACACACTTTACACATTCAAACACTAGCCAAACCGTGAGCTCCCATTCCTTTATGCCATTTTCAGATTTCCACCCACTAACCTAGTCATCAACACATGCACTTCCACCTTTCATCCACAATGATTCATGATTCATTCACTTTGCATCCTGATGCGTGATTTATACGCACACAAATTAAACCCTCTTTTCGTCAAATTGTAGTATATGTATAAGTAGGGATCGTTCTGGACCGGGGATTAGGAGGGATTGTTAACCACTTGGATTTGACTCAAAAACGTAAAATAACAATATGAAACACTATACTAGACTCAAAGAATGCAAAACTAAACACTTAAAACATTAAAACAAACCAAAAGACTCAAACATCACCCAAAACACTCAAAACTGCCTTAAAATCACTTTCTGGGCAGTTTTGAGCACTTTGGTGAATTTGGACGAAATTATGTAACAAAATGAATCAAAACACTTATAAACATAAACTAAAACACTTTACTAACTCAAAGAATGTAAAACTAAACACTTAAAACATTAAAACAAACCAAAAGACTCAAACATCACCCAAAACACTCAAAACTGCCTTAAAATCACTTTCTGGGCAGTTTTGAGCACTTTGGTGAATTTGGACGAAATTATGTAACAAAATGAATCAAAACACTTATAAACATAAACTAAAACACTTTCTACTAAATTGGACAATAAAGTAAAGGGGGATTGAGTTTTATACGAAATTAAATAAAATGTACAGATTCGAATTAAGACAGATAGTATATATGAATGTGATGAAATGGAATGAATGGATGGATGCTAGCCAAGGGGTTCATCTCCATACATGTTATACTTGCATAATAAATGATTTCCAATTGCATTTCAATAAACCATGAATTCTCAACACCCCAAGTTAACCTTCAAATCTTCCTAACGTTATTGAATTGGATGATGCATGCGACAATTCAAAACATTCCCCACAAGTCCTCAACATGAATGCATAGAAGAGGTACAAGCAAGAATCATTACGCTCTATGAAAATTATAAGTGTTGACGAGGCATTCGTTACTATGAATGCATGAAACTCTTGCCAAGAATTCGTTTAACGCAATTGTTTATAAGCAACCTCCACTACTTATGAATATAAGTTCGTAACTATTAGGTGAAACTCACTTATATTCTAGCGTCATATTCATGCATGAAAATTAAGCGTGCACTCTCAATAAACATACATAAATAAGTTATCAATAAAACGGTTAAACAAATTGAATCACAACTTATGAAACGCAATTAGAAGTAATCAAATCAAAATGCAAGCATAAACATATATTCGAATCACCCCCCAACCAAGGGGGAGTTTAGTTCCTTATGATACAAAACAAAGAGAATCAAAGAAACACCTAAACATTCCCAACAACTCAAACTTGAATTGTATGAACGTTTAGGCACTCTTCTCTTCCATGCCTCATTCGTACAAAACAAAGAGTATTGAAATTAAACATAGAAATCAAAGAAACACCTAAACATTCCAACAACTCAAACTTGAATTGTATGAACGTTTAGGCACTCTTATCTTCCTCTTCGTTGTAGCACAAGGTCTAAGGATAGTTTGATGGTGTGAATGTTTTGGGTAGTGGTGGAGGAATGGAAGGATGGTGTTTGGATTTGTAGGGAAGACTCACGGCACAAAGGGGGTGGTTTGATGGTCTACATTTCTGCAATGGATGAGTTTATGGAAGAGTGTTTGGAATGGGTGAATTTCTGGCACAAAGGCCTTATTTCTGTGGTGAATGGATCCCCCCTCTTGTGGCTGCAATGAAGGGTTATTTATAGGTGAAATGGGGGGAACATGACAGCTAGGAGGGTGGTGGAAATCTGGAATGGTGATGGGAGATGCATGTGGCTGATTTATGCATGTGATTAAAGGGTGGAAATGCATGTGCTTTGAATAAGTGGCTGCATGTGCAAGGGGACAATCTGAAAATGAGATGGGAGATGCATGTGCACGGTTTTGGGAGAGAATGGGAGTGCATGTGGCTGCATTGTGGTGCAATGATGGTGTTTGTGTGAATGATGGCAGATTGTGTGGATGAATGATTATGGTCTTGTAAGGGTGGAAATGCATGTGGAATGCATGGTTTTGCATGTGAATTAAAACTAGAGTGATGATGATGAATGCATGTGCAAAGGAAGTGGATTTTCTGCAAATGCAAGGTGAATGTGCATGGCTGAAAATGCATGTGAAAGCATGTGAATTAAATGGATGTGGGTGGAAATGTGGCTGCAATGATGAAAGAATAAAGGGTGCATGTGGGTTAATTAATTAAGTGTATGATATGATAAGTGAATGATATGATAAGTGGTGAGTGATAAGTGATAAGTGATATGTGGTGATGATAAGTGATAAGTGATATGTGGTGATAAGTAATGATATGTGGGAGTGTGGCTGAAATGAAGGAGTGGAATGTTGGAATGTTATGCACGGCTAAGGAAATTGGAAAGGTTTAAATGTCCTAAAACAAAAGGGAACAAGGTTCCAACACTTTGGTCTTCAATTAGGTCTTCAATTTTCGTCCAACACTTTGGCGCCAAGCATAAGCTATCCATCCTTAGCCCAAAAGTGCTCCAAAAGTCTCCAAAATGCATCTTTTTGTTCCTTTAGCCCTTTGGACCTACAAACACACGAAAATAGCTTAAAGGACTAAAATAACTAAAGAAACATAACGTAAATGCACGAGAACAAGCCATTTAAGTCGCATGAATATGCTCCTATCAAATACCCCCACACTTATCTTTTGCTAGTCCTCGAGCAAAACAAAACAACAAAAGAACACGAAACTAGACAAAACGAACAAAACACAACGTAGACCTTCCAACAATCGTCTCACGGATTTCCAATGCACATGACAAGTTAAAAATCATTATTCCCACAGATTTTAGTCATCTTCACACTTAAGTACATTCTTAATCATAGTCACCACATACTATTTCACAATTAAGCATTTAAAACCATGTTTTGAATGTAGTAACATGCCTTAGAGAATTTGCTCAAATCCTTACAAGATATGCACTCGTTTTTCACACAGATTTTCTGACTACACACCCTACACTAGTTATATGTGAGAAGATTGATGTAAATATGAATTCTAACACTCACATATGTTATATCAAAGAAAGCATTTTCTGGATTTACGACAATAACATGAATATGATCTCATGAATGGAATGCTACTACTTAGAACGAGAACCAGTGATTCCATAAGCTCATATCAATTCCAAACTCCACATTATTGAACACATAACGATCAAGATAGAAGTCAAAGGTTGTAACGGGGCTTGGGGAGTTGGCTAACAATGAAAGGATAGGGAAAACAAACGTTCTTTAAGCAATAGTGAGCAAAGTATTGAATTAGGCACTTAGAATTCCCTTTAGAACACAGAAGTCAACTTTGAACACCCAAGGGGAAGTCACACAAAACTTAGGGCCATATTCAAACTTTTTGGGCCCTTTCTTCAACAATCACACTTGTGAGTCCATTCTCACATTTTTTCACTCTTTTTCTTTCTTTTCTTCTTCTTTTTCTCACATTTTTTTTTTCTTTTTCCCGTGCCTCCTTTAAGACTTAGGGACATACATCCACACAAAAATCCCTTCCCCCACACTTATTTTCTGCAACATATTAATCAAAAGGAATTCATTTAAGTCATGCTCACTATACTTCAAGAACAAGGGTATAGGAAAGTCCTACTCTAGGTTAGGTAAGGGGTGATGTGGTTAGCAAAAAAAAAAAAAAAGGCTAAACGAGGCTCAAGGGGGTTAAAACTAATATATACGAAATATGGGAAGTAAGGCTATTTGGCTATGGTGGCAACAACTTCATCTTGATATATATTATGCAATTCAATGTCATGCTTTGAATGAAACGGATATAAGTTCTAGCATTTAGTTCTATCATGATACAATTGCATTCTAAGTAGCAACCAAGCAAGGAATAATGAGATCATGCAACAACTTTAGAAAACAAGGAATCACAGAAAATAACTCTCCAAAGAAAGTAATGGCTCGAGTCTCACAGGGTTGTAGCGTTTGTTTGAGTTCCTTCCTTCAAGCATGTTACAAAAACGAATTTTTCTTTTATGATTGCATGTGAAGTCATACATTATAACCATATCCAAGCATATACCAAGAGTAAATCAAACTTTTCTCTATGTTTATAACTCTTTTTAACCGTCATGCAATTACAAACCAAATCCTTATCATTGTGTTGGAAGGTACCCTAAGACACAAACACACAAAACGACTCAAAACACTCTTTTTAGGCTTTTTAAAACACGTTTTTCAAATTTTTATGTGATTTTCGGAGTTATAAAAACAAAACATACTAAAACACTCTAAAACATCTTAAAAACGTTTTAGTATGTTTTGTTTTTATAACTCCGAAAATCACATAAAAATTTGAAAAACATGTTTTAAAAAGCCTAAAAAGAGTGTTTTGAGTCGTTTTTGTGTGTTTGTGTCTTAGGGTACCTTCCAACACAATGATAAGGATTTGGTTTGTAATTGCATGACGGTTAAAAAGAGTTATTAACATAGAGAAAAGTTTGATTTACTCTTGGTATATGCTTGGTTATGGTTATAATGTATGACTTCACATGCAATCATAAAAGAAAAATTCGTTTTTGTAACATGCTTAAAGGAAGGAACTCAAACAAATGCTACATCCCTGTGAGATTCGAGCCATTACTTTCTTTGGAGAGTTATTTTCTGTGATTCTTTGTTTTCTAAAGTTGTTGCATGATCTCATTATTCCTTGCTTGGTTACTACTTAGAATGCAATTGTATCATGATAGAACTAAATGCTAGAACTTATATCCGTTTCATTCAAAGCATGACATTGAATTGCATAACATATATCAAGATGAAGTTGTGTAGTTGCCACCATAGCCAAATAGCCTTACTTCCCATATTTCGTATATATTAGTTTTAACCCCGTTGAGCCTCGTTTAGCCTATTTTCTTTGCTAACCACATCACCCCTTACCTAGCCTAGTGTAGGACAGTCCACACCCTTGTTCTTAAATGATAGTGAGCATGACTTAAATGAATTCCTTTTGAGTACATTATGAAAGAAAATGAGTGTGGGGGAGAATGTTTTGTTCTTAAGCGTTTATGTATGTTTTGAGAGTCAAAAGAAAAGAAAAAAAATTGTGAAAAACATATGAAAAAGAAAAACAGAAAAGAAAAGAAAGAAAGAAAGAAAAAAGAGCTTGTTCTCCCTTTTTGTTCAAAAGTTGAGTTTTCATTCAAAAGTGAATTCTAAGTTAATTCAAATTCTTTGCTCGCTATTTCTTTAAGAACCTTTGTTTTCCATAACCCTTCTTTGTTAGCCAAACACTTTTTAGCCCCGTTACACCCCTTTGACTTCTATCTTGATCGTTATGTGTTTAATAATGTGGAGTTTGGAATTGTGATAAGTCACATTTTGCATGCATTTATATCTTCCTTATTTGGTGACTTTGTGATTGTTTTGGATTAAACTAGTTGTATTTTACATTATTTGGTGTTAGTGTGCAGCCAAGGGTGAACTTGGATCAATGGGAAGGCAAATGAAGTAAAAACATTCCAGAAAAGATGTGAAGTGTTAAGAGATGCAATTCGGCCATATTGCGTGATTCTAAACAAAGCAAAAACATGGAAGTCACCTATGTGGTTCCAACATCAAAACATGCATTCACATGCATGTCACAACCTTGGCCGTGTGTTCCCATATCATCCCATCATTTGATGCAATTCTAGCACCAAATCAGATTCCTCACAATCCCATTTCCATCACTTAATTCATTTCAGCCATTTTGACACCAACAAACACAAACATCCATTCCGTGCACTCCATTACATTTCTACACTTCATCTTTACAGAAATTCACATGCATTGTGATTAAACAAGTAACTCCTTGCAGCCATCATTTCAGAAATCCAACCCATCCCTTTGTCCATGCCGTGTGTTTTTCCCATTTCCAGATTTGTATAAACATTTTCTGGTGCTCCAATTCACCTTTGCAGGTTCCACTCACTTGTTGCAGCAAGGGCACATGCATTTTGATTAAACGAACCACATGCTTGCAGACCTTGTCCATGCCATGCGGCCACTACCTCAGAAACCCATCATTCCATCTGATTTATGCTCAGCCATCTGAGTTAAACAAATGCAAGATCCAATCTGATTGTTGGAGACACATTCTTTTTGATAAAACAAGTCTCATTGGACATAAGAAAGAGTCCGCAATTCTCTCGGAACCATTCCATTACACACACTCTATTTGCTCCATTTTCTGTCCATCATTCACGCTCATTCTCCCTCTCCATCCCATTGCATTCGACACTCTCCCTCTCTCACAGAAACTATCCATTCTCTTCCACACACGTATAACCACTCCATTTCACTCCATTTCTGTCCCATTGGCAGAAACCATTCAATCATAACCAATCTACCTTCATCCGTACCACACTTGGAGCACCAACACCGAAGGCACTCTTCAAGGAATTCAACATTAGTTTTGCTTCAAGGGTTCCTTCTACTTCATTCTATGTTCATTCATGTTGTGTACCTTTATGTTAAACATTCTGTAAACATGAATTGTAACTAATCTTTCTCTAGGGATTCGATGTAGCCTTGCAAAGTTTGCCATGTAATCAAGTTAGAATGCTCAGTTTGTTCATCTATTTCTTGTTCATTCTCTGATTTAGTTGTGACTTTGTGAGTTGATTTTAATGTTTGATCACCATTTAAATTAACCACAGGTTGTTTAGCCAAGATTAGAGCACACATCATGCATAATCTTGGTGGATATGTGAATGAATGAAGGGAATGTTTTGCAAACATCCTGCCGAGTTATTCCCTTTGGTTTTATGAAAGTTTCTTGTGCATTACATACTCTTGATTATGAACCAACGTTGCACATCACAACTAGGTTCGTGATTAGGGACATTTGATCAAATCCACACATCATATGGTTGATCATATCTAAGTGAAACAAACTCAAGGAATAGGTAGATGGCTGAGAATAAACTAACTTGACAAACATGAACTTGGTTTAGCAATGGTGAAACCGAATCCCTAGTTTCATCTCCATTGGTACTATCTCATTTTATTAGTTGTTGACTCATTTAGTTGTGTTTACTTCTTTTATTTATGCTTTCAAGTAACAACAACAAATCTGCTTCATTTGATTAGTTTGATTCATTTCATAGAATTCTTGCAAAACAAGTAATTACATAGGTCCAATTAGTCCCTGTGGATTCGACACCCTTGCTTGTGCCATTATACTAAATATATTCTAGCATTAGGAAGGAATATTACATCAACAAATTGATATGAGCATATGGTGTCACTGGTTCTTGCATCTAAGTAGTAGCATTCCATTTATGAGATCATACCTAAACATGCTTATTAACTCCAGAAATTGCTTCCTTTGAAATACATATATGTGAGTGTTCATTTTTATGTTTACATCAATCTTCTCACATATACCTAGTGTAGGGTGTGTAGTCAGAAAATCTGTGTGAAAAACGAGAGTATATCTTATAAGGATTTGAGCAAATTCTCTAAGGCATGTTACTACATTCGAAATGTGTTTTAAATGCTTAATTGTGAACTAGTATGTGGTGACTATGATTAAAAATGTACTTAAGTGTAGAGATGGCTAAAATCTGTGGGAATAATGATTTTTAACTTGTTATGTGCATTGGAAATCCGTGAGATGATTGTTGGAAGGTGTAGGTGGTGTTTTGTTCGTTTTGTCTA
Source organism: Pyrus communis (assembly GCF_963583255.1). Classification (NCBI taxonomy): domain Eukaryota; kingdom Viridiplantae; phylum Streptophyta; class Magnoliopsida; order Rosales; family Rosaceae; genus Pyrus; species Pyrus communis. The sequence continues at coordinate 9,983,943 of NC_084805.1, read as the reverse complement.
GTTTCGTGTTCTTTTGTTGTTTTGTTTTGCTCGAGGACTAGCAAAAGATAAGTGTGGGGGTATTTGATAGGAGCATATTTAGGCGACTTACTTTGCTTGTTCTCGTGCATTTACGTTGTGTTTCTTTAGTTATTTTAGTCCTTTATGCTTCTTTTGTGTGTTTTCAGGATAATAAGACGTGTTTGACGAAAGGATGCATTGTGGAGTGTTTTGGAGCACTATTGGGCTAAGGATGGATAGCTTATACTTGGAGCCCAAATGTTGGATGAAATTGAAGGCCTTGTATGCACTTGAAGACACAAAACAATGGCCCTAACCCAATCACAAACACCATTCCTTGCCATGCAAGGATGAGCAATTTGGGTCCATTTCATGTACTTAAACTCTAGCCCAATCCACAATCACTTCAAAGCCATGCAAAACCTTTCAACACCCTTTAATCATCCCCCTTTAAGTTATGATTTTATTTCCTAACCCTACATGCATTATTTATTAGCATCTTCACATGCATTCACACACACTTTACACATTCAAACACTAGCCAAAACCGTGAGCTCCCATTCCCTTATGCCATTTTCAGATTTCCACCCACTAACCTAGTCATCAACACATGCATTCCCTTCACATTCACCCACATGCACTCCCACTCTTTAATCATATGCACTCCCATCATAAATCCATCCCATTTTCAGCCATTACACTTCATCATTGCAGCCACATTTCCAACCCACATGCACATTCAATCATTCACACTTGCACCCTTTATTCTTCATCATTTCAGCCATGTATAAGTAGTCTTGCATTTGCAGAAAATCCACTTCCTTTACACATGCATTCATCATCATCACTCTAGTTTTAATTCACATGCAAAACCATCAACACATGCACCCATCACCAAAACACTTATCTTTGCCGTGAGTTCCCTTGAAATTCCAGCTTTCCCATTCATCATTTCACCAACAATTCGGCCACATTCCACATGCATAACCAACCTAGTGTCACTCCCATTCATTCCCTTTAATCATTCAGCCACCATCATACATTTATTCTCTTCCCAAACACATACACAACCTGCCATCATTCCAGAAAACACACTCAATGCCGTGGGCTTTCAATGCAATTCCAGCATCTTCACATGCAATTCCAGCTTTCACATGCTTTCCTAGCTGTTTGTTCATCATTAATTAGCCACTTGCATGCTTAAACAAACAGCCATTTACACCTTCATTCTCCTATAAAAGCCCTTGCATTCACTCCCCATAACATCTCATATTTCCATTCACAACACTTCACACAACACAAACACAACCCTTGTGCCGCAAATCATTTCCATTTCTGTGCAGTTTTTCTCATCCATTGCAGCCACTATCCAACCACTTCCCATCCCTCCAAAACACTTCACATAATCCCCAAAGCTCACCTTAGACCTTGTGCTACAACAACGAGGAAGAAAAGAGTGCCTAAACGTTCATACAATTCAAGTTTGAGTTGTTGGAATGTTTGGGTGTTTCTTTGATTTCAAAGTTTAAATTTAATTCTCTTGTTTTGTACGTATGAGAATGGAAGAGAAGAGTGCCTAAACGTTCATACAATTCACGTTTGAGTTGTTGGAATGTTTAGGGGTTTCTTTGATTTCAAAGTTATGAGGAACTAAACCCCCTTTAGCTAGGGGGTGATTCGAAACTATGTTTATATTTGCAATATGAATTGATTAACTTTCGTTGGAATTTCATAAGTTGTGGATTCAATTTGTTTAACCGTTTGATTGATAACTTATTTATGAATGTTTATTAAGAATGCGCGCTTAATTTTCATGCATGAATATGACGCTAGAATATAAGTGAATTTCACCTAATCGTTATGAACTTATATTCACAAGTAGTGGAGGTTGCTTATAAACAATCGCGTTAAATGAATTCTTGGCACAAGTTTCATGCTCATCATAGTAACGAATGCCTCGTCAACACTTATAGTTTTCATAATGCTTAATGATCTTTGATTGTATCTTTATTGTGCTTTTCACGTAAAGGACTTTTGGAGAATGTGGTGAATTGCGTTGCGCTAACCCATCCAATTCATTAACTTAAGGAGAACTTGACGGTTAATTTAAGCGGACTTAATTAACCCGGAGTGTTGAGTTTCATAATTTATCGAAAGACCAACTGAGAATCAATCTTGTATACAAGTGTAACATGTGTGGAGAAGAACCCCTTGGCTATTCCATCATCCATATTTTCATCACATTCATATCTACGTTTTGCCTTTAATTACAATTTGTCCATTTAATTTAATCTCATCCAAACACAATCCCCCCCCATCTTTTATTAAGTCTTAATCATTCGTATTTGTTTTATTTTTGTGTTTTCAAGTATTTGAAGTCTTGTGTACTTGTTTTGAGTTCTTGTTAAGTAAGTTAAGTGTTTTAAAAATTAGTTTTATTTATTTGAATCAAGTGTTTAGCACCCCTAGTTAATCCCCGGTTAGAACGATCCCTACTTACATCATTACTACAATTTTCACAAATAGGGTTTAGTTTGTGTGCGTATAATATACGTATCACACATGCAAACTTCTATTCTCGTACTTAAGCTGCTGGATCTCTTGCTTAAGACTTTCCACCTCTGCCATCAATGATTCCACCTGACGGGAGCGGGCAAGCAGGCGTTGGCCCATGTTGGACACAGAGCTCGCACACTGAACACTAAGTGCGAGGGACTCTTGAACGGCCAACTCATCGGACCGTCCTGACAGCAGCCTACTATCGTTTGGAGTGAGGAGGTTCCTAGCTACTATTGTAGCTGTTGTGGCGTCCTGGATCACGGAGTCTTCACCTGTAAGAGGACCGTTAGACGATAAGAAAGAAGGGCGCCATACGTTACCTTGACGCGGCGCGCCCGTATCACTGCTGAGACTCAATTCTAAGCTAAGGTTCGATGGGTTTGCCATTTTTCAAAAGTGTTCAAAGAAAAAGGGGTGGATGGAGTTAAAATTTCAAAGGGCTGGAGACGATGTTCAAGAATGGGAAATCTTCAGAGTGTGTATGTTGGCGGTGATCGATGCCTCTATAAGAAGGCAAGGCGACGCGTCCACCGATTCAAAAAACCGGAATTTCCGGCGTAAGTTAGGCGACGCTTTCTCGGCTTTTCAGAGGACGTGTTCAACTTTGTCAAAAGATTTCTTCTTTTCAGAAAACACATGGAGGTCATCATCGCAACTACACATCTTTAGCCGACAAGCGCAAAGTTCGGCGACGCTTTCTCTGATTTTCAGAAAACGCGTGCAGCTTTGTCAAAAGGAGCCGCATCCGCACTACTACGTGTCATTCAGAAAGCAAAGGGGCGCCTGCTTAGAAATCGAAGGGGCGTCGTTCAGAAATCGAAGAGGCGCCACTATTTCAAAAAGCCGGATTTGCGGGATCAAAATGTTTGTCGACAAGGGTAAAAGAACAATACCACCACTTGCTATTATCTCTATATATGTCGACCTTCATCTCTTATTGTAAGGCAGACCTGAAGAAAATGCCCAACTCTTCCTCACCTCTGAGGCCACACTCCCAGCAAAGCCTTTCGAAATACTCAAGTTTTTCTTCTTCCCCAAAGATGATACCAGATGCCTGGAGTACAGATGACCCTGGAAGAAACAGCACAACAAATACATGTGCTGATTCATTCACCGCTTCTTCAAAAGCAAAGGTATCTCATATCATCAAGGTCAAAAGCAAAAGTATCTCATATCATGTTTTTTCCCTGTCTTTTTCTTTGTCCTTGTTATTACTCGCATGGCAAAGTGAAATAAGCAATCAGCCGGCACTTGGAGTCAGTCTTCCGAGTTGGAGCCAACTGCCTGGAATCTATTCCTGATTGCTTACCTAACGTGCTCTCGAGTAGTCATCTTCAACGGAGCAAGTAAGGCAAGTGAAAATGATACATTGAAGCATGTGGAGACAAGCAACAACTGCATATGCTGAGCTATCCTCTAACCCTCTTCAATACGAATTGGAAAGATTGAACAAAGAAACAGATAAAATGAGGAAGCTCAGACCTTCGGGGGAGACCAAAAGAATTCCTGCTGCCCAGTTCAAGAGTAGCACAAAGGAAAATCAACGAGTGGAGGAGACCAAAAGAATCCTCCAACCCAGTTCAAAGAGTAGCCTGTGGAAAATCAACGATGGGTGAAAACCAGTTCAAGATTAAGCCTGTGGAATCACCAAGATCATGCCTCAATACAATCACCAACGAGAAGAGGGAATATACACTCCATAACCAGATTTGCGTCCCTAAACTCTTCTCTTTGTTAGTTACATTCTGCCATGTTTAGTATGTTTAGTTGCTTTTTGTGTGTTTACTTATGTTTTGTGTGAATCTATGCTTAAAACATTGAGGACAATGTTTGATTTAAGTGTGGGGGGGGGGGGGGGTAACTAAGTATATTTGATGCAAATTCGTGGGATTTTATCACCCATAACTGATAGGAGCATATTTAGGCGACTTACTTAGCTTGTTTTTGTGCATTTATATTGTTAATTCATAGTTGTTTTAGTAGTTTAAGCCATTTTCGTGTGTTTTTAGGTTCATATGGCTAAGGAAGCAAAAAGATGCATTTTGGAGCATTTTGGAGCAAAATTGGACTTGGAATGGATAGCTTATGTTTGGAGCAAAAGGAATGGACGAAATTGAAGGATTCCTAATCCATTGCAGCCACATGCACCCATAATCATTCACACCTTGCAGCCACATGCATTCACTCTTCATAAATCAGCCACATGCACATTCAATCATTCACACCAAAACCTTGCACATGCAATCCCTTTAATTAATTCAACCTAGCTGTCATTGCACATGCATTCACTCTTTAACCCACATGCATTTCCACCCACATGCACTCCCATTCTTTAATCCATTCAGCCACAAGACATTATCATTGCACCACATTCAGCCATTCCACATGCTATTTCAGCCACATGCACTCATAATCATTCAACCAACTTTGCACATGCATTCATCATCATAACCTAGCTGTCATGTTCCCTCTTTTTCACCTATAAATAAGCATCCATTGCAGCCACAATTCATACACTCTTCCATTTCAGAAATTCACTCTTCCATATTCGAAAACACCACAGAAATTGGTCCCTTGGGGCCGTGCCCATCACACCATAATTCCATCCATTCCATCCATATTTCAGCCATCAATCCATTGCATCCATAATCCCCAAAACTCACCTTAGACCTTGTACTACAACAACGAGGAAGAGAAGAGTGCCTAAACGTTCATACAATTCAAGTTTGAGTTGTTGGAATGTTTAGGTGTTTCTTTGATTTCAATGTTTAAATTCAATTCTCTTTGTTTTGTACGTATGAGGAATGGAAGAGAAGAGTGCCTAAACGTTCATACAATTCAAGTTTGAGTTGTTGGAATGTTTAGGTGTTTCTTTGATTTCAAAGTTATGAGGAACTAAACCCCCCCTTGGCTAGGGGGGATTCGAAATATATGTTTATGCTTGCATTTTGATTTGATTACTTCTAATTGCTTTTCATAAGTTGTGGATTCAATTTGTTTAACTGTTTGATTGATAACTTATTTATGTATGTTTATTGAGAGTGGACACTTAATTTTCATGCATGAATATGATGCTAGAATATAAGTGAGTTTCACCGAATAGTTATGAACTTATATTCACAAGTAGTGGAGGTTGCTTATAAACAATCGCGTTAAACGAATTCTTGGCATAAGTTTCATGCGTATTCCATAGTAACGAATGCCTCGTCAACACTTATAATTTTCATAGAGCATAATGATTCTTGCTTGTATCTCTATTATGCAATCATGTAGGGGACTTGGAAGGAATGTTTTGGGTTGTCGTATGCAATCATCCAATTCAATAACGTTAGGAAGATTTGAAGGTTAATTAGTGCATCACGGTTAACTTGGGGTGTTGAGAATTAATGGCTTATTGAAATGCAATTGGAAATCATTTTATTATGCAAGTGTAACATGTATGGAGATGAACGCCTTAGCTATTCTATCATCCATTCATTCCATTTCATCAATTTCATATTTACATTCTGTCTAGTTTATTAACTTGTTTCGTTATTTCAATTTTCATCAAATCCTAAATCCCCCTTTACTTTAATGTCCAATTTAGTTAGAAAGTGTATTAGTTTGTGTTTATAAGTGTTTTGATTCAATTTGTTTCACAAATTCGTCCAAATTCACCAAAGTGCTCAAAACTGCCCAGAAAGTGTGTTTAAGGCAGTTTTGAGTGTTTTGGGTGATGTTTGAGTCTTTTGGTTTGTTTTAGTGTTTCAAGCATTTAGTTTCGCATTCTTTGAGTCTAGTTTAGTGTTTTAAACTTTATTTTACATTTTTGAGTCAGTTTCCAAGTGATTTGCAATCCCTCATAATCCCCGGTTAAGAGCGATCCCTCCTTACATACTTACTACAATTGACAAAAAGAGGGTTTAATTTGTGTGCGTATAAATCCCGCATCAAATTTTGGCGCCGTTGTCGGGGATTAGCAAATTTGCTAATCTCTTGGATTGTTCGTTTCTGTTATGTATTTTAATTTATTTTTTGATTTGTGTTTTGGTTGTTGAAATCAAGTACTAGAGAAGCACAACATGGCACTTGATAATGCTTCTCTTTTGTCACAGCTCATGGAAAGGTCTGAAATGCAAAGCGTTGATATATTTGATCTTCAATCAAGGAATAACGTGTTTTCCAATACTTACAGTTCAGATTGGAGTGATCATTCAAACTCTATGTGGTGGGAACCTCAACATGTTCTAGAAGAAGGATATTGGCAGCCATATGAGGAATTCTATTCAACGCCTATGCAGCCACCACAACTTCATATTCAATATGCCCAACCAAATTTAAGTTCATCAATAGATTATAATCAAAAGCTTAATGAATTAATTTGTTTGGTGCAGGGCTCACAAAATCAAGACAATGAGGCTCAACAAGAAGGATATTGGCAGCCACCATATGAGGAGTTCTATTCAACACCTATGCAGCCACCACAACCTGCCCAAAGCAATGAAATCCAACCTCAAAACAAAGAGAGACAAAATCAAGACAAAAGGTTGGACCATTTGGAAAAGCAAATTGGGCAGATCGCAGAGTTCGTAGGACAGTTTCGAGACCAAGGCGAACTCCCTAGTTCAACCATTGCAAATCCGAAGGGAGGATTTGAAACTGCCAAGGAAATCATCTTGAGAAGTGGCAAGGAGGTTGGAACGGACCCTCAATCATAAAAATCAAATCACAAGGAAGATGAAAGATTGCAAATTGAGGAAGAGGAAACACCTTTGCCAGAGACACCTATTGCTCCTACGCCATCTAGTTCAGGTAAGGTTGTTCCAAATTACATTATTTCTAACCCCGTTCCAACAAATATCCCTATTCCTTGCAGGTTCATGAATTCCAAGGGCAAAGTTCCTGAAAAATTCAAAGAAGATGTGTTTATCCTTGAGTTCTTATTGGAGCACATAAGTAAGCCACCTCCTCCAATTTCAATTTTCTTTTATACTAACATGTTGTTGATGATTCAGGCACCCAATCTTGAATTTAAACTATTACCGGAGCATTTCAAGTATCACCTTCCATTCAAAGATAAATTTCATGCCGTGGGCTTCTAATAAAAAATAAATAAATAAATAAATAAAGCAGATGTAGCCTTCACAAAGGTTGATTACGTGAAGACCCACTACGTGGCAAAACTCTCGGAGCGGAAGGCATTGGAGCGGGAGGCATCGAAGATAGAGCATTCGAGGCCTCAATACTTGGCCAAAAGCTGGAAGACCCAGGAAAAAGGTGCCTCTGGAGGAAAGACGAAAACCTTTGACGGTCACTTTGAATTCGACCTTCAGACTCTTGCAGCTCATCAAGCTTCCTCTTCATGCCCGTTGAATAGTTATTTGCAAGCACGTGCAAACTTCTATTCTCATACTTCAGCTGCTTGATCTCTTGCTTGAGACTTTCCACCTCTGCCATCAACGATTCAACCTGACGGGAGCGAGCAAGTAGGCGTTGGCCCATGTTGGACACAGAGCCTGCACACTGAACGCTGAGAGCGAGGGACTCTTGAACGGCCAACTCATCGGACCGTCCTGAAAGCAGCCTACTATCCTTAGGAGTGAGGAGGTTTCTAGCTACTATCGTAGCTGTTGTTGCATCCGTCATCATGGAGTCTTCACCTGTAAGAGGACCGTTAGAAGATAAAAAAGAAGGGCGCCATACATTACCTTGACGGACCGCAACCAGATCGCTGCTGAGACTCAAATCTAAGCAAAGGTTCGATGAGTTAGTCATTTTTCAAAGGTGTTCAGAGAGAAGGGGTGGATGGAGTCAATTCTCAAAGGGCCGGAGTAGATTTTCAAGAATGGGAATTCTTCAGAGTGTGTATGTTGAGGTGATCGATACCTCTATAAAAAGCCAAGGCGCCGCGACCACTGATTCAAAAATCTGGATTTTCCTGCGTGAAGTTCGGCGACGCGTTCGCGGCTTTTCAGAAAACGCGTTCAACTTTGTCAAAAGATATCTGACAAAGTCGAAAACACATGGAGGCCATCATCGCAACTACACATCTTTAGCCGACAGGCTAGGGGGGATTCGAAATATATGTTTATGCTTGCATTTTGATTTGATTACTTCTAATTGCTTTTCATAAGTTGTGGATTCAATTTGTTTAACTGTTTGATTGATAACTTATTTATGTATGTTTATTGAGAGTGGACACTTAATTTTCATGCATGAATATGATGCTAGAATATAAGTGAGTTTCACCGAATAGTTATGAACTTATATTCACAAGTAGTGGAGGTTGCTTATAAACAATCGCGTTAAACGAATTCTTGGCATAAGTTTCATGCGTATTCCATAGTAACGAATGCCTCGTCAACACTTATAATTTTCATAGAGCATAATGATTCTTGCTTGTATCTCTATTATGCAATCATGTAGGGGACTTGGAAGGAATGTTTTGGGTTGTCGTATGCAATCATCCAATTCAATAACGTTAGGAAGATTTGAAGGTTAATTAGTGCATCACGGTTAACTTGGGGTGTTGAGAATTAATGGCTTATTGAAATGCAATTGGAAATCATTTTATTATGCAAGTGTAACATGTATGGAGATGAACGCCTTAGCTATTCTATCATCCATTCATTCCATTTCATCAATTTCATATTTACATTCTGTCTAGTTTATTAACTTGTTTCGTTATTTCAATTTTCATCAAATCCTAAATCCCCCTTTACTTTAATGTCCAATTTAGTTAGAAAGTGTATTAGTTTGTGTTTATAAGTGTTTTGATTCAATTTGTTTCACAAATTCGTCCAAATTCACCAAAGTGCTCAAAACTGCCCAGAAAGTGTGTTTAAGGCAGTTTTGAGTGTTTTGGGTGATGTTTGAGTCTTTTGGTTTGTTTTAGTGTTTCAAGCATTTAGTTTCGCATTCTTTGAGTCTAGTTTAGTGTTTTAAACTTTATTTTACATTTTTGAGTCAGTTTCCAAGTGATTTGCAATCCCTCATAATCCCCGGTTAAGAGCGATCCCTCCTTACATACTTACTACAATTGACAAAAAGAGGGTTTAATTTGTGTGCGTATAAATCCCGCATCAAATTTTGGCGCCGTTGTCGGGGATTAGCAAATTTGCTAATCTCTTGGATTGTTCGTTTCTGTTATGTATTTTAATTTATTTTTTGATTTGTGTTTTGGTTGTTGAAATCAAGTACTAGAGAAGCACAACATGGCACTTGATAATGCTTCTCTTTTGTCACAGCTCATGGAAAGGTCTGAAATGCAAAGCGTTGATATATTTGATCTTCAATCAAGGAATAACGTGTTTTCCAATACTTACAGTTCAGATTGGAGTGATCATTCAAACTCTATGTGGTGGGAACCTCAACATGTTCTAGAAGAAGGATATTGGCAGCCATATGAGGAATTCTATTCAACGCCTATGCAGCCACCACAACTTCATATTCAATATGCCCAACCAAATTTAAGTTCATCAATAGATTATAATCAAAAGCTTAATGAATTAATTTGTTTGGTGCAGGGCTCACAAAATCAAGACAATGAGGCTCAACAAGAAGGATATTGGCAGCCACCATATGAGGAGTTCTATTCAACACCTATGCAGCCACCACAACCTGCCCAAAGCAATGAAATCCAACCTCAAAACAAAGAGAGACAAAATCAAGACAAAAGGTTGGACCATTTGGAAAAGCAAATTGGGCAGATCGCAGAGTTCGTAGGACAGTTTCGAGACCAAGGCGAACTCCCTAGTTCAACCATTGCAAATCCGAAGGGAGGATTTGAAACTGCCAAGGAAATCATCTTGAGAAGTGGCAAGGAGGTTGGAACGGACCCTCAATCATAAAAATCAAATCACAAGGAAGATGAAAGATTGCAAATTGAGGAAGAGGAAACACCTTTGCCAGAGACACCTATTGCTCCTACGCCATCTAGTTCAGGTAAGGTTGTTCCAAATTACATTATTTCTAACCCCGTTCCAACAAATATCCCTATTCCTTGCAGGTTCATGAATTCCAAGGGCAAAGTTCCTGAAAAATTCAAAGAAGATGTGTTTATCCTTGAGTTCTTATTGGAGCACATAAGTAAGCCACCTCCTCCAATTTCAATTTTCTTTTATACTAACATGTTGTTGATGATTCAGGCACCCAATCTTGAATTTAAACTATTACCGGAGCATTTCAAGTATCACCTTCCATTCAAAGATAAATTTCATGCCGTGGGCTTCTAATAAAAAATAAATAAATAAATAAATAAAGCAGATGTAGCCTTCACAAAGGTTGATTACGTGAAGACCCACTACGTGGCAAAACTCTCGGAGCGGAAGGCATTGGAGCGGGAGGCATCGAAGATAGAGCATTCGAGGCCTCAATACTTGGCCAAAAGCTGGAAGACCCAGGAAAAAGGTGCCTCTGGAGGAAAGACGAAAACCTTTGACGGTCACTTTGAATTCGACCTTCAGACTCTTGCAGCTCATCAAGCTTCCTCTTCATGCCCGTTGAATAGTTATTTGCAAGCACGTGCAAACTTCTATTCTCATACTTCAGCTGCTTGATCTCTTGCTTGAGACTTTCCACCTCTGCCATCAACGATTCAACCTGACGGGAGCGAGCAAGTAGGCGTTGGCCCATGTTGGACACAGAGCCTGCACACTGAACGCTGAGAGCGAGGGACTCTTGAACGGCCAACTCATCGGACCGTCCTGAAAGCAGCCTACTATCCTTAGGAGTGAGGAGGTTTCTAGCTACTATCGTAGCTGTTGTTGCATCCGTCATCATGGAGTCTTCACCTGTAAGAGGACCGTTAGAAGATAAAAAAGAAGGGCGCCATACATTACCTTGACGGACCGCAACCAGATCGCTGCTGAGACTCAAATCTAAGCAAAGGTTCGATGAGTTAGTCATTTTTCAAAGGTGTTCAGAGAGAAGGGGTGGATGGAGTCAATTCTCAAAGGGCCGGAGTAGATTTTCAAGAATGGGAATTCTTCAGAGTGTGTATGTTGAGGTGATCGATACCTCTATAAAAAGCCAAGGCGCCGCGACCACTGATTCAAAAATCTGGATTTTCCTGCGTGAAGTTCGGCGACGCGTTCGCGGCTTTTCAGAAAACGCGTTCAACTTTGTCAAAAGATATCTGACAAAGTCGAAAACACATGGAGGCCATCATCGCAACTACACATCTTTAGCCGACAGGCACAAAGTTCGGCGACGCTTTCTCTGCTTTTCAGAAAACGCGTGCAGCTTTGTCAAAAGAGCCACATTCGCACTACTACGTGTCGTTCAGAAAGCGAAGGGGCGTCGTTCATAAATCGAAGAGGCGTCGTTCAGAAATCGAAGAGGCGTCGTTCAGATATCGAAGAGACGTTTGTCGACAAGGGTAAAAGAACAGTACCACCACTTGCTATTAAGAAATCCCTATATATGTCGACCTTCATCTCTTATGGCAAGGCAGACCTGAAGAAAATGCCCAACTCTTCCTCACCTCTGAGGGCGCAGTCCCAGCAAAGCCTTTCGAAATACTCAATTTTTTCTTCTTCCCCAAAGATGATACCAGATGCCTGGAGTATAGATGACCCAGGAGGAAACGGTAGATTGAAGCATGTGCTGATTCATTCACCGCTTCTTCAAAAGCAAAGGTATCTCATATCATCAAGGTCAAAAGCAAAAGTATCTCATATCATGCTCTTTCCCTGTCCTTTTCTTTGTCCTTGTTCTTACTTGCATGGCAAAGTGAAAGAAGCAATCAGCCGGCACTTGGAGTCAGTCTTCCGATCTGGATCCGACTGCCTGGACTTTATTCCTGGTTGCTTACCTAGCGTTGCTCTCGAGTAGTCATCTTCAACGGTTGATACACTTCCAGAGAAGGGACCACTCCTGCAAAGATTGAACAAAGAAACAGATAACAGGGGTAAGCTCAGACCTTCGGGGGAGAACAAAAGAATCCTGCTGCCCAGTTCAAGAGTAGCACAAAGGAAAATCAACGATGGGAGGAAACTAGTTCAAGAATGAGCCTGTGGAATCATCAAGATCAACCCATGCAATCACCAAGGAGAAGAGGGAATTTACACTCCATAACCAGATTTGCGTCCCTAAACTCTTCTCTTTGTTAGTTACATTCTGCCATGTTTAGTATGTTTAAGTGCTTTTTGTGTGTTTACTTATGCTTTGTGTGAATCTATGCTTAAAACATTGAGGACAATGTTTGATTTAAGTGTGGGGGTATTGGTAACTAATGTTGTTAATGCAAATTCGTGGGATTTTATCACCCATAACTTCAATTGTTGTTCCTTGCTGTTTTAAGGTGTTTTTAAGTTGTTTTAGAGTGTTTTAGTATTTGTTGTTTTATAACTCCGAAAATCACATAAAAATTTGAAAAACATGTTTTGAAAAGCCTAAAAAGAGTGTTTTGAGTTGTTTTTGTGTGTTTGTGTCTTAGGGTACCTTCCAACACAATGATAAGGATTTGGTTTGTAATTGCATGACGGTTAAAAAGAGTTATAAACATAGAGAAAAGTTTGATCTACTCTTGGTATATGCTTGGTTATGGTTATAATGTATGACTTCACATGCAATCATAAAAGAAAAATTCGTTTTTGTAACATGCTTGAAGGAAGGAACTCAAACAAACGCTACAACCCTGTGAGACTCGAGCCATTACCTTCTTTGGAGAGTTATATTCTGTGATTCTTTGTTTTCTAAAGTTGTTGCATGATCTCATTATTCCTTGCTTGGTTGCTACTTAGAATGCAATTGTATCATGATAGAACTAAATGCTAGAACTTATATCCGTTTCATTCAAAGCATGACGTTGAATTGCATAACATATATCAAGATGAAGTTGTGTAGTTGCCACCATAGCCAAATAGCTTTACTTCCCATATTTCGTATATATTAGTTTTAACCCCGTTGAGCCTCGTTTAGCCTATTTTCTTTGCTAACCACATCACCCCTTACCTAGCCTAGAGTAGGACTTTCCTATACCCTTGTTCTTACGTTTATATGTATGTTTTGAGAGTCAAAAGAAAAGAAAAAAATTGTGAAAAAACATATGAAAAAAAAAAAAGAAAAACAGAAAAGAAAAGGAAGAAAGAAAGAAAAAAAGAGCTTGTTCTCCCTCTTTGTTCAAAAGTTGAGTTTTCATTCAAAGGGGAATTCTAAGTGCCTAATTCAATACTTTGCTCACTATTGCTTTAAGAATGTTTGTTTTTCCTTCACCTTTCATTGTTAGCCAAACACCTTTAGCCCCGTTTCAAGCCTTATCCTTCTATCTTGATCGTTATGTGTTCAATAATGTGGAGTTTGGAATTGATATGAGCTTATGGAATCACTGGTTCTCATTCTAAGTAGTAGCATTCCATTCATGAGATCATATTCATGTCATTATCGTAAATCCAGAAAATGCTTTCTTTGTTATAACATATGTGAGATACTAGTCTTTCATGTTTACATCAATCTCTCACATATAACTAGTGTAGGGTGTGTAGTCAGAAAATCTGTGTGAAAATAGAGTGCATTCTAGTAAGGAATTGAGGAAATTCTCTAAGGCATGTTACTACATTCGAAATGTGTTTTAAATGCTTAATTGTGAACTAGTATGTGGTGACTATGATTAAGAATGTACTTAAGTGTAAAGATGGCTAAAATCTGTGGGAATAATGATTTTTAACTTGTCATGTGCATTGGAAATCCCTGAGACGATTGTTGGAAGGTTTAGGTTGTGTTTTACTTGTTTAGTGTCATTTTGTTTTTGGTTTCTTTTGTTTTGTTTTGCTCGAGGACGAGCAAAAGATAAGTGTGGGGGAATTTGATAGGAGCATATTTAGGCGACTTACTTAGCTTGTTTTTGTGCATTTATATTGTTAATTCATAGTTGTTTTAGTAGTTTAAGCCATTTTCGTGTGTTTTTAGGTTCATATGGCTAAGGAAGCAAAAAGATGCATTTTGGAGCATTTTGGAGCAAAATTGGACTTGGAATGGATAGCTTATGTTTGGAGCAAAAGGAATGGACGAAATTGAAGGATTCCTAATCCATTGCAGCCACATGCACCCATAATCATTCACACCTTGCAGCCACATGCACATTCAATCATTCACACCAAAACCTTGCACATGCAATCCCTTTAATTAATTCAACCTAGCTGTCATTGCACATGCATTCACTCTTTAACCCACATGCATTTCCACCCACATGCACTCCCATTCTTTAATCCATTCAGCCACAAGACATTATCATTGCACCACATTCAGCCATTCCACATGCTATTTCAGCCACATGCACTCATAATCATTCAACCAACTTTGCACATGCATTCATCATCATAACCTAGCTGTCATGTTCCCTCTTTTTCACCTATAAATAAGCATCCATTGCAGTCACAATTCATACACTCTTCCATTTCAGAAATTCACTCTTCCATATTCGAAAACACCACAGAAATTGGTCCCTTGGGGCCGTGCCCATCACACCATAATTCCATCCATTCCATCCATATTTCAGCCATCAATCCATTGCATCCATAATCCCCAAAACTCACCTTAGACCTTGTACTACAACAACGAGGAAGAGAAGAGTGCCTAAACGTTCATACAATTCATGTTTGAGTTGTTGGAATGTTTAGGTGTTTCTTTGATTTCAATGTTTAAATTCAATTCTCTTTGTTTTGTACGTATGAGGAATGGAAGAGAAGAGTGCCTAAACGTTCATACAATTCAAGTTTGAGTTGTTGGAATGTTTAGGTGTTTCTTTGATTTCAAAGTTATGAGGAACTAAACCCCCCCTTGGCTAGGGGGGGGGGATTCGAAATATATGTTTATGCTTGCATTTTGATTTGATTACTTCTAATTGCGTTTCATAAGTTGTGGATTCAATTTGTTTAACTGTTTGATTGATAACTTATTTATGTATGTTTATTGAGAGTGCACACTTAATTTTCATGCATGAATATGACGCTAGAATATAAGTGAGTTTCACCGAATAGTTATGAACTTATATTCACAAGTAGTGGAGGTTGCTTATAAACAATCGCGTTAAACGAATTCTTGGCATAAGTTTCATGCGTATTCCATAGTAACGAATGCCTCGTCAACACTTATAATTTTCATAGAGCATAATGATTCTTGCTTGTATCTCTATTATGCAATCATGTAGGGGACTTGGAAGGAATGTTTTGGGTTGTTGTATGCAATCATCCAATTCAATAACGTTAGGAAGATTTGAAGGTTAATTAGTGCATCACGGTTAACTTGGGGTGTTGAGAATTAATGGCTTATTGAAATGCAATTGGAAATCATTTTATTATGCAAGTGTAACATGTATGGAGATGAACCCCTTAGCTATTCTATCATCCATTCATTCCATTTCATCAATTTCATATTTACATTCTGTCTAGTTTATTAACTTGTTTCGTTATTTCAATTTTCGTCAAATCCTAAATCCCCCTTTACTTTAATGTCCAATTTAGTTAGAAAGTGTATTAGTTTGTGTTTATAAGTGTTTTGATTCAATTTGTTTCACAAATTCGTCCGAATTCACCAAAGTGCTCAAAACTGCCCAGAAAGTGTTTTTAAGGCAGTTTTGAGTGTTTTGGGTGATGTTTGAGTCTTTCGGTTTGTTTTAGTGTTTCAAGCATTTAGTTTCGCATTCTTTGAGTCTAGTTTAGTGTTTTAAACTTTATTTTACGTTTTTGAGTCAGTTTCCAAGTGATTTGCAATCCCTCCTAATCCCCGGTTAAGAACGATCCCTCCTTACATACTTACTACAATTGACAAAAAGAGGGTTTAATTTGTGTGCGTATAAATCCCGCATCAATAACTTCAAATGTTGTTCCTTGCTGTTTTAAGGTGTTTTTTAGTTGTTTTAGAGTGTTTTAGTATGTTTTGTTTTTATAACTCCGAAAATCACATAAAAATTTGAAAAACATGTTTTAAAAAGCCTAAAAAGAGTGTTTTGAGTCGTTTTTGTGTGTTTGTGTCTTAGGGTACCTTCCAACACAATGACAAGGATTTGGTTTGTAATTGCATGACTGTTAAAGAGAGTTATAAACATGGATGAAAGTTGGATTTACTCTTGGTATATGCTTGGTTATGGTTATAATGTATGACTTCACATGCAATCATAAAAGAAAAATTCGTTTTTGTAACATGCTTGAAGGAAGAAACTCATAATAACGCTACATCCCTATGAGACTCGAGCCATTACTTTCTTTGGAGAGTTATTTTCTGTGATTCTTTGTTTTCTAAAGTTGTTGCATGATCTCATTATTCCTTGCTTGGTTGCTACTTAGAATGCAATTGTATCATGATAGAACTAAATGCTAGAACTTATATCCGTTTCATTCAAAGCATGACATTGAATTGCATAACATATATCAAGATGAAGTTGTGTAGTTGCCACCATAGCCAAATAGCCTTACTTCCCATATTTCGTATATATTAGTTTTAACCCTGTTGAGCCTCGTTGAGCCTATTTTCTTTGTTAACCACATCACCCCTTACCTAGCTTAGAGTAGGACTTTCCCATACCCTTGTTCTTGAGTATAGTGGAGCATGACTTAGAAGGAATTCTTTTTGAGTGACATTATTGCAGAAAACAAGTGTGGGGGAAGGGATTTTTGTGTGTATGTATGTGCCTAAGTCTTAAAGGAGGCACGGAAAAAAAAAAAATTGTGAAAGAAAAAAGAAGAAGAAAAGAAAGAGAAAGAGTGAAAATAAGTGAGAATGGACTCACAAGTGTGATTGTTGAAGAAAGGGCCCAAAAAGTTTGAATATGGCCCTAAGTTTTGTGTGACTTCCCCTTGGGTGTTCAAAGTTGACTTCTGCGTTCTAAAGGGAATTCTAAGTGCCTAATTCAATACTTTGCTCACTATTGCTTAAAGAACGTTTGTTTTTGATAGGAGCATATTTATGCGACTTAAATGGCTTGTTCTCGTACATTTACGTTATGTTTCTTTAGTTATTTTAGTACTTTAAGCTATTTTCGTGTGTTTGTAGGTCCAAAGGGCTAAAGGAGCAAAAAGATGCATTTTGGAGACTTTTGGAGCACTTTTGGGCTAAGGACGGATAGCTTATGCTTGAAGCCAAAGTGTTGGACGAAATTGAAGACCTAATTGGAGCCAAAGTGTTGGAACCTTGTTCTCTTTAGTTTTAGGACATTTAAACCTTTCCTAATCCCAATCATGCCATGCATAACACACATCCATTCTAACACATTGTCATTGCACATGCATTTCCTTCATTAGTTAACCCACATGCACTTATCACTTATCATCACCACATATCATATCACTTAATCACTTATCACTTATCATCACCACTTAACCACTTATCATATCATAACCACATATCATATCACTTATCACTTATCACTTAACATATCATCCACCTACTTCACCTACAACATCCACCTACTTCACCTACAACATCCACTTCACCTACAACATCCACCTACTTCACCTACAACATCCATCCACTTCACCTACAACATCCACCTACTTCACCTACAACATCCACCTACTTCACCTACAACATCCACCTACTTCACCTACAAATGACATAGCCATATGTTCCCTCCACTACTCCTATAAATACCCTTGCATTCATTCATTCATAAACATCTCATTTTCATACACAACACACCACAAACACTTCCATTCCCTCATTGCCGTGAGTCCCCCTTCCCTTATAATCCAAACACAAAACCATCTTTCCATTTCCATCACTCCTCACTCCATTCCACACTTCCATGCGAGAATTATACGCACACAAATTAAACCCTCTTTTTGTCAATTTGTAGTATAAGTGTAAGTAGGGATCGTTCTGGACCGGGGATTAGGAGGGATTGCAAATCTCTTGGAAACTGACTCAAAAACTTAAAAACACAGTTTAAAACACTAAACTAGACTCAAAGAATACAAAATTAAAGTTTAAAACACTAAGACAAACCAAAAACTCAAAATGCTTTAAAAACACAAACTAAATTGAATTCTAACTAAAATGAACATTAAAGTAAAGGGGGATTTAAGTTTATACGAAATTAAATTAAATGAACAAATTAAAACAGAATGTAAATATGAAATTGATGAAATAGAATGGATGAATGCTAGCTAAGGGGGTCATCTCCACATATGTTACACTTGCATAATAAAAAGATTTCCAATTACATTTCAATAAATTATGAATCTCATCACCCCGGGTTAATTAGGTCCGCTTAAATTAACCGTCAAGTTTTCCTTAAGTTAATGAATTGGATGGGTTAGCGCAACGCAATTCACAACATTCTCCAAAAGTCCTTTACGTGAACAGCACAATAAAGATACAATCAAAGATCATTAAACTTTATGAAAACTATAAGTGTTGACAAGGCATTCGTTACTATGATGAGCATGAAACTCGTGCCAAGAATTCATTTAACGCGATTGTTTATAAGCAACCTCCACTACTTGTGAATATAAGTTCATAACGATTAGGTGAAAATCACTTATATTCTAGCGTCATATTCATGCATGAAAATTAAGCGCGCATTCTTAATAAACATATATAAATAAGTTATCAATCAAACGGTTAAACAAATTGAATCAACAACTTATGAAATGCAATTAGAAGTAATCAAATCAAAATGCAAGCATAAACATATATTTCGAATCACCCCCTAGCTAAGGGGGGGTTTAGTTCCTCATACAAAACAAAGAGAATTAAAATTAAACATTGAAATCAAAGAAACACCTAAACATTCCAACAACTCAAACTTGAATTGTATGAACGTTTAGGCCCTCTTCTCTTCCTCTTTATTGTAGCATAAGGTCTAAGGATAGTTGGTTTGGGGGAATGGAAGTGTGGAATGGAGTGAGGAGTGATGGAAATGGAAAGATGGTTTTGTGTTTGGATTATAAGGGAAGGGGGACTCACGGCAATGAGGGAATGGAAGTGTTTGTGGTGTGTTGTGTATGAAAATGAGATGTTTATGAATGAATGAATGCAAGGGTATTTATAGGAGTAGTGGAGGGAACATATGGCTATGTCATTTGTAGGTGAAGTAGGTGGATGTTGTAGGTGAAGTGGATGTTGTAGGTGAAGTAGGTGGATGTTGTAGGTGAAGTAGGTGGATGTTGTAGGTGAAGTGGATGGATGTTGTAGGTGAAGTAGGTGGATGTTGTAGGTGAAGTGGATGTTGTAGGTGAAGTAGGTGGATGTTGTAGGTGAAGTAGGTGGATGATATGTTAAGTGATAAGTGATAAGTGATATGATATGTGGTTATGATATGATAAGTGGTTAAGTGGTGATGATAAGTGATAAGTGATTAAGTGATATGATATGTGGTGATGATAAGTGATAAGTGCATGTGGGTTAACTAATGAAGGAAATGCATGTGCAATGACAATGTGTTAGAATGGATGTGTGTTATGCATGGCATGATTGGGATTAGGAAAGGTTTAAATGTCCTAAAACTAAAGAGAACAAGGTTCCAACACTTTGGCTCCAATTAGGTCTTCAATTTCGTCCAACACTTTGGCTTCAAGCATAAGCTATCCGTCCTTAGCCCAAAAGTGCTCCAAAAGTCTCCAAAATGCATCTTTTTGCTCCTTTAGCCCTTTGGACCTACAAACACACGAAAATAGCTTAAAGTACTAAAATAACTAAAGAAACATAACGTAAATGTACGAGAACAAGCCATTTAAGTCGCATAAATATGCTCCTATCAAATACCCCCACACTTAGCTTTTGCTAGTCCTCGAGCAAAACAGAAAAACAAAACAAAAAGAACAAAACACAACCTACACCTTCCAACAATCGTATCAGGGACTTCCAATGCACATGACAAGTTAAAAATCATTATTCTCACAGATTTGAGCCATCTTTACACTTAAGTACATTCTTAATCATAGTCACCACATACTAGTTCACAATTAAGCATTTAAAACCATGTTTTGAATGTAGTAACATGCCTTAGAGAATTCCCTCAATTTCTTACTAGATGTACTCTCGTTTTTCACACAGATTTTCTGACTACACACCCTACACTAGGTATATGTGAGAAGATTGATGTAAACATGTAGACGAACTCTCACATATGTTATAATAAGGAAAGCATTTTCTGGAGTTAATAAGCATGTTTAGATATGATCTCATGAATGGAATGCTACTACTTAGACGCGAGAACCAGTGACACCATAAGCTCATACCAAGTTCAAACTCCACAATTGAAATACATAACACTCAATATAGAAGTCAAGGGTTGTAACGGGGCTTGGGGTAATTGGCTAAAAATGAAAGGTAAGGATAACAAACGTTCTTCAAGCAATAGTGAGCAAAGTATTGAATTAGGCACTTAGAATTTCCTTTAGAATGCAGAAGTCAACTTTGATCACTCAAGGGGGAATTACACAGAACTTAGGGCCATATTCATCTTTTTTTTGGACCCTTTCTTCAACCATCAACGCTCGTGAGTTCATTTTCACTTATTTTCATTTTTTTTTTTTAAGCTCTTTTTTTCTTTCTTTCTTTCTTTTCTCTTTTTTTTTTTTTTTTCTTTTCTTTTTCTTTTCTTTTGAATCTCAAAACATAAACACTTAAACATTCTCTCCCCCACACTTATTTTCTTTCATAATGTAACTCAAAAGGAATTCAATTAAGTCATGCTCACTATCTTTTAAGAACAAGGGTGGGGATTGTCCTAAACTAGGCTAGGTGAGGAAAATGTGGGTAAACAAAGAATAAAGGCTAAACAAGGCTCAACGGGGTTAAAACTTACAACATATACGAAGTATGGGAAGTAAGGCTATTTGGCTATGGTGGTGGTCACTACACAACTTCTTCTTGAATATGTGTTATGCAAATCAATAACATGCTTTGAATGAAATGGGCATGAGTTCTAGCATTTAGTTCTATCATGATACAATTGCATTCTAAGTAGCAACCAAGCAAGGAATAATGAGATCATGCAACAACTTTAGAAAATAAAGAATCACAGAAAATAACTCTCCAAAGAAAGTAATGGCTCGAGTCTCACAGGGATGTAGCGTTTGTTTGAGTTTCTTCCTTCAAGCATGTTACAAAAACGAATTTTTCTTTTATGATTGCATGTGAAGTCATACATTATAACCATAACCAAGCATATACCAAGAGTAAATCAAACTTTTCTCTATGTTTATGACTCTTTCTAACCGTCATGCAATTATAAACCAAATCCTTATCATTGTGTTGGAAGGTACCCTAAGACACAAACACACAAAAACGACTTTTAAAACAACTCTTTTTGGGTTTTTCAAAACAATTTTTCAAATTTTTATGGGATTTTCGAATTATAAAACAAAACACACTAAAACACTCTAAAACAACTTAAAAACACCTTAAAACAGCAAGGAACAACATTAGAAGTTATGGTGGATAAAACCCTACGAATTTGCATCAAAACACTTTAGTTACCCCCCCACACTTAAATCAAACATTGTCCTCAATGTTTTAAGCATAGATTCACACAAAACATAAGTAAACACACAAAAAGCAACTAAACATTTTAAACATGGCATAATGTAATTAACAAAGAGAAGAGTTTAGGGACGCAAATCTGGTTATGGAGTGTAAATTCCCTCTTCTCCTTGGTGATTGCATTGAGGCTTTGATCTTTGTGATTCCACAGGCTTACTCTTGAACTGGTTTCTGCCCATCGTTGATTTTCCTTTGTGCTACTTCTTGAACTGGGCAGCAGGATGGTTCTTTTGGTTTCCCCCGAAGGTATGAGCTTCCTCCTGTTATCTGT
Organism: Pyrus communis; assembly: GCF_963583255.1. NCBI lineage: Eukaryota > Viridiplantae > Streptophyta > Magnoliopsida > Rosales > Rosaceae > Pyrus > Pyrus communis. The sequence goes on along the minus strand of NC_084805.1, from coordinate 9,961,649 downwards.
TTCTTTGTTCAATCTTTGCAGGAGTGGTCCCTTCTCTGGAAGTGTAACAACCGTTGAAGATGACTACTCGAGAGCAACGCTAGGTAAGCAATCAGGAATAGATTCCAGGCAGTTGGCTCCAGATCGGAAGACTGACTCCAAGTGCCGGCTGATTGCTTCTTTTACTTTGCCATGCAAGTAAGAACAAGGACAAAGAAAAAGACAGGGAAAAAGCATGATATGAGATACTTTTGCTTTTGACCTTGATGATATGAGATACCTTTGCTTTGAAGAAGCGGTGAATGAATCAGCACATGCTTCAATCCGCCGTTTCCTCCTGGGTCATATGTACTCCAGGCATCTGGTATCATCTTTGGGGAAGAAGAAAGAATTGAGTATTTTGAAAGGCTTTGCTGGGAGTGCGCCCTCAGAGGTGAGGGAGAGTTGGGCATTTTCTTCAGGTTTGCCCTGCCATAAAAGACGAAGGTCGACATATATAGAGATAATATCAAGTGGTGGTAATTTTTACCCTTGTCGACAAACGTTTTGATCCCGCAAATCCGGTTCTTTGAAATAGTGGTGCCTCTTCGATCTTTGAATACGTCTCTTCGATTTCTGAGCAGGCGCCCCTTTGATTTCTGAACGACGCCCCTTCGCTTTCTGAACGACACGTGGTAGTGCAGATGCGGCTCCTTTTGACAAAGCTGCACGCGTCTTCTGAAAAGCAGAGAAAGCGTCGCCGAACTTTGCGCTTGTCGGCTAAAGATGTGTAGATGCGATGATGGGCTCCACGTGTTTTCAGCTTTGTCAGAAATCTTTTGACAAAGTTGAACGCGTTTTCTTGAAAAGCCGAGGGGGCGTCGCCTAAATTACGCCGGAAAACCCGGCTTTTTGAATCGGTGGACGCGTCGTCTTGGCTTTTTATAGAGCTATCAATCACCCCAACACACACACTCTGAAGATTTCCCATTCCTGAAACTCGACTCCGGCCCTTTGTGAAATTTTAACTCCATCCACCCCTTCTCTTTGAACACTTTTGAAAAAAATGGCAAACTCATCGAACCTTAGCTTAGATTTGAGTCTCAGCAGCGATCCGGTTGCGCCGCGTCAAGGTAACGTATGGCGCCCTTCTTTCTTATCTTCTAACGGTCCTCTTTCAGGTGAAGACTCTGTGATGCAGGACGCCACAACAGCTACAATAGTAGCTAGGAACCTCCTCACTCCAAAAGATAGTAGGCTGCTGTCAGGACGGTCCGATGAGTTGGCCGTTCAAGAGTCCCTCGCACTTAGTGTTCAGTGTGCGAGTTCTGTGTCCAACATGGGCCAACGCCTGCTTGCCCGCTCCCGTCAGGTGGAATCATTGATGGCAGAGGTGGAAAGTCTTAAACAGGAGATCAAACTGCTTAAGCATGAGAATAGAAGTTTGCACGTGCTTGCCAACAACTATTCGACGGGCATGAAGAGGAAGCTTGATGAACTGCAAGAGTCTGAAGGTCGGATTCAAAGTGACCGTCAAAGGTTTTCGTCTTTCCTCCAGAGGCACCTTTTTCCTGGATCATCCAGCGTTTGGCCAAGTATTGAGGCCTCGAATGCTCTATCTTCGATGCCTCTATCTCCGATGCCTTCCGCTCCTATGTCTTCTGCCCCGATGCCTTCCGCTCCTATGCCTTCCGCTTCAAGAGTTTTGCCACGTAGTGGGTCTTTAAGTAAACAACCTTTGTGAAGCCTCGCCACTTTTATTATTATTATTATTTTTTTTTTTTTTTTTTTTTTTTAACATAAATAAAATCAAACGGCATGGAATTGGTCCTTGAATGGAAGGTGATACTTGAAGTGAACCGGCATTGGTTTGAATTCTAATGTAGGTGCCTGATTCATAAAAAACAACAAGTTAGTATAAAATGTAATGGAATTTGAAAAAAATGACTTACTTGTTTTGTCTGACAAGAACTCAATGACAAACACCACTCCTTTGAAAGTTTCAGGGATATTGGACTTGGCCAGATTGCATGTGATGGTTATGACTTGTCCAATGTCATCAAATTCAACTTCTTTGGGCATTGTTGTCTCAAGTATATCCCCTTTGATGAATTCATGAAATTCCCTACTTTGCACCTTTGGAAGGTCTTCCAAGATGTCTTTTTCACTTTCTTCTTCCTTGGAATTCATGAACCTGCAAGGAATAGGGATATTAGGTGGAATGGGGTTAGAACTAATTGGAACAACCTTACTTGAATTAGATGGCGTAGGAGCAATAAGTGCTTCCGGCAAAGGTGCTTCAAATCCTCCCTTCGGATTTACAATGGTTGAACTAGGGAGTTTGCCTTGGTCGCAAAATTGTCCTACGAACTCCGCTATCTGCCCAATTTGCTTTTCCAAGTGATCCAACCTTTTGTCTTCTTGTCGAGCCTCATTGTCTTGATTTTGTGAGCCCTGCACCAAACAAATTAATTCGTTAAGCTTTTGATTATAATCTATTGACGAACTTAAATTTGGTTGGGCATATTGAATATGAGGTTGTGGTGGCTGCCAATATCCTCCTTGTTGAGCATTTTGAGGTTCCCACCACATAGAGTTTGAATGATCACTCCAATCCGAATTGTAAGTATTGGAAAACACGTTATTCCTTGATTGAAGATTAGATATATCAACTCTTTGCATTTGGGACCTTTCCATGAGCTGTGACAAAAGAGAAGCGTTATCAAGTGCCATGTTGTTCTTAACAAACAAAAACACAAATAAAAACTAAATCTAAAAGACAATACAGAAACAAACAATCCAAGGGATTAGCAAATTTTCTAATCCCCGGCAACAGCGCCAAAAATTTGATGCGAGAATTATACGCACACAAATTAAACCCTCTTTTTGTCAATTTGTAGTATAAGTGTAAGTAGGGATCGTTCTGGACCGGGGATTAGGAGGGATTGCAAATCTCTTGGAAACTGACTCAAAAACTTAAAAACACAGTTTAAAACACTAAACTAGACTCAAAGAATACAAAATTAAAGTTTAAAACACTAAGACAAACCAAAAACTCAAAATGCTT